>NC_092564.1:25103483-25471608 GCF_037975245.1 Apostichopus japonicus | reverse complement strand
TGTATGGATGCGTGATAAAGTTTGCAATTGTTACGTGATTTTCGGCAAGCAAATGTTGCGGTCTATTTCGGGAATAAAGTGATGTGAAGACGCGCCATTGCAACTGCGTAATTGGCATTACAAAAGCGGTTAAACTTATACGATGTACGGCGGACGTTTACCCGGCCATTCGGTCGGTTAACCGGTTAACCGTTTAACCGTTACAGCCCTAGTTTGCCAGTGGGAGTACTGCAGGGATGACTTGGTTTAGATTCTTCAGAGTACTGCTGGGACAACTTGGTTTAGACTACTGTAGGGATGACTTATTTTGGAGTACTGCAGAGTTGACTTGGTTTAGATTTTTCAGAGATGACTTAGTTTAAAGTACTGCTGAGACAACTTGGTGTAGATTACTATACAGGGAAAACTTCGTTTGGAGTACTGCAGGGGCAACTTGGTTTAGATAGAGATGACTTGGTTTATAAATAGATTCTTCAGAGATGACTTGGTTAAGAGTACTGCAGGAATGACTTGGTTTAGATTCTTCAGAGATGACTTAAGTTTAGAGTACTGCAGGGATGACTAGATGTTAGTTTAGAGTAACGTCTGGTGATGTGGAAAACATTAGGCTATGGACGTTTGTTTTTATAAAATCAGTAATTACCACGTATCCATAATTTTGATGATCAAGACTTTGTAAGCTAAAGGAAAACTTGATAGAGAAACTGTTTTATTTCCTGTTCTTCATTAGATCTTCATACAGAATGTGACAAATTTGTTGAAGTTGGTTTTACATTCAACTGCTGGAATAACTTCGGTCAGGGCACTAACGTCGAAGTCAGCTGGGACTTTGGAGATGGATCAGAAAAACTCAAAATTAAAATGCAAGGTAAATCATGAACAGTCTTTTGTGTCTTTACCACTTTAATTTTCATGAAAATAAAGTGAGGAAATATGAAAAGCAAGGTTAAATTGCTAGTAATCAGTATTACCGGTTAATGAAAACTTCCTCTGGAACATTTCTGAACAACTTCAAATCAGTACACGCTACATGTGTAGTTGAGAGACCTAACATTAATACCATACTCAGGGTTCTGCCGCTGCCGGTCGGCGCCGGTCGGGCCCGACCAGCACGCTGAATTACCGACCGCCACAATCTGCCTGAGTGACTCGCGGGAAATGTTTTGAACAATATTGCCATTCCACGTTCTTTTATATTTGTATTGTATGTTGGTTAGTAAACGTTTTCTTTCGTATGAATTTGACTTCAGTTCAGTGTTCCCACTAAGGTGCGGGATTTCCCTTCAACTGACTCAGTAATCCCGCAAAGAAAACATTTGTCTGCTGGAAATCCCCGCATCGTTTTTTGCATACTCAATGTACAACTTATTCACTTGACCGTATAGAGAAAAAAAAACTGAAAATCAATTGTGTACCAATTGTGTACGGAAAGGTGGTAGGCTACACCTTTCAAATTTTACGAAAGATCGAGCAAAGCACTTTCGAAAAATTCACGCCAAACTTGCATATCGTACTAAATGCAACTAATGTCATGTAAACAAGGCTCTAGTGCATCCATTTATGAATATACCGTAAGACCACATCTGGTGTTAAGCGGGGTGAAAAGAAAGTATTTTCTAGCATTTCCAAAAATACCGAAAAAATAATATCCTACCTTAGTTCAGTGTATAGCAAATTGCCTAACCACCTCAGCGGTTATAACGGATCTCACGTAACTACAAAATCACAACTAATTGTATTTTGCGGAGTTTACGTTTTCTACAAGAACATGGAAACAATATTTATTTGGGAGTGGACTCTCACTCACTGTCCATCTAAAATTATCATCTCAGCCTGAATGATTTATTTAATAGGCACCACCGGCTGGTCTGTACTCTGGTGCTCCAGATATTTGTCCTAACTTTTTTTCATTAATTATGAAAAATTCCAGACATGAGATCTCATTTCAAAGCTATCTACATGTGGCTCAGAATACTCGGGAAGGGCCGTTTCCGGCCATCTGGGGGGTTTCCAAAACCCAAAATTTTCTTGTACGCTCCACGCCAACCGATGGTGGCGCTCCGCTTAGATAGTCCTGCCGGCACTCAATCCACTCTGGGCAGAACCCTGCATACTCAACTTGAGACCATGTCAAAGAAGTGCCACTAATTAATCATGAGCTGTAGACTGAAACTCACTGCATGGGTGGTAGACAGGTTTTCAAGTTGATCTACCTAACTGATGAGTCATACACCCTCTCTTGCCCTTCATAAATTGCCTTAGACTTTATTCTAGTCTGTGATAGTCAGTGCATAGAAGGATGTTGATACAGCTCCCATGTTCATAAACATAAGAAGTGAGGAGTCAACATATTAACTCTTCCAGTCCATGGGGCACAGTCTACTAGCTGGTGACAGAAGAGATAAAGATACCATGAGCTGATGAGCTTCCAGAAGGTGGTGGTGAAATTAGTTACCTATAGCTAATGAACAAATTCTTGATGTGCCATACATCTATATGAAGCTGCTGATGAAAAGTTTATGTGTGAAACTTAAAATTAATTTGTTTAAGTTTTATAATGCTTTTCTATCTTTCTACTTTTCTGACATTACATCAAAAACTTATTTAGTGTTATATATACGTTTCTTTCATGGTTTGCTTTGATATTGTAGATGCTGAGAGATTTAGCACTGCTCCAGTTATACCTCACCATTTGGACTATGTGAACCCTCCGGTAGGTTTCCAAGGGGTCTATGTTGTACCTCAGATGAGTTTCTCGGAGACGGGCAAAATCGAAACTTGGGAGGTCTTTGCTTCATCAGAAGGCCAAGTGAAACTTCAGGTAATATATTTTGATAAATCTTTAACTGCTCCAGCACTACCAACTTTGTTTGCAGTCTCCCCATTTTTTTTTTCAAAACAATCTGATATGTAGGAGTACATTCATTTACTTCTTTGTACATATGTCAAAATTATATCTTGGTTGCACTCAAGACACACTGTCTGCATGTAGTCTGTAATGGAGGGACTGAAGTTCAAGACGATTTTTACCAAACTTACTTCCCCTCTTGCACTGTACTTTGAGCTGAAGGGAATGATTCATACATGGCTTCAAAGTGAAGTGAAAAGCTGTAAGGCAAAAACAAAAACAAAAAAATAGCAAAAGAGGTGAATTTTTTTATCAGAATACTTTCTAGCTGAAGTTTTTCCACACAACAAGGGCAGTAATGAATAGTAAGGAAAAGGTTTGTCTCTCCCCGGCTGGTTATCTTGCTTTGTGAAAAAACTATAGGAATGATGAAGGAAAGCATTAGAAGTAGTCTTTGCTTACAAGAGTCCATTGCCTCTCTTGCAATGTTGATCTAGAAACAAAGGAAGAAGACAGAACTACAATAAGAGACCAAAGAAATCTTGATGTTTAAACTGCGAGAACTGGAGAACAGAAGGAATTTCATGATGCAGGGGAAATAGAAGCACATGTAATGGCATTAATGGCCAATTTTTGGAAATTAGAAGGCCAATGCATGTTTACAATTCTCTAAAACTTAAAAGTAATATAATTTCATGAATTTATTAATCTTTGATTATTCTGTGTTACTTTAGAGATAGAGAGAGGGGTTCTTTTGCTTATTTCAAGAGTTTAAGATCCTCTTGAATTTGAGATTTCTTTTTCTACCGCAGATTTTCCATCCTCTGTGTGATACCCAAGAAAGATACTGTGTGTACAATAGATCCTGTATTTCTCGATTTCTGTCCTGTCTGCCAGCTAACGAAGAGTCGTGCGATGCTGGTAACAAGGCATTCTGTGTACGGACACAGACATGCCAGCCGTTTTCTACCCAGCACTTAATGACCCAGAAAAACAGAACCGTTACAGTGTCTTGTTCTCATCAGAACAACTCAATGATTGGAAATACATCTTTGACCAATCATAGCGACTGTAATGCCACAACTTGGGAGACTTACAACCAATGGCAGACGTCGTATCATCCTGACAAATGTCAGATCCAAAACAAGAGTGGTGAACCCTGGCAAATGGGATATTATTTAGTAGGAGAAAATCTTGTTTACCTGAAAGAAGGTTATAACATTTTTGAGATCACCACAGATGATAGGATTCAAGTAGAAATTGGAGATGTAATTGGATTCTCCACATATCAACAAAAATTTCCCCAGTACTATCCAAAAGCAGCGTACCCTCTGATAGGCGAAGTGGCACTAAAGGGTGACCGCACGGCAAAGATTTACCTCTTGTCACAAACACTGCACAGGTCCATGAAGACATTAAGGACAGTGGATGCAGAGTATGTTTTGTCCGGTCAGCTGTATCTGAGAGCTAGGGGTTCCATTACCTCTCATGCAAGATCTACTCATTCATATACACAGTCAGGGATGTTCTCTATCCAGACTGAATATGACAATGCCCTACCAGGCATGATCACTGGCCCTACTGTCCACATAGCTTCTCAGTACAGCATACTCTCCATTAAAGGTACCCACTTCACAAGGGATCTCGGACGGTACTACGCATGCACAGACGAAGCTTTCGAAATGCACGTTGAAGTCCATCAGGGTACCTTTGTAAGATTAGTCTGGGAGTTTCCTGATGGTGATAGTAACATTACTGCCCCATATATCCACAATGGGATTCAGGATGGACCCGAGGTCGACACTCCCGATAAACAACCATTCTTGTTTTATGAGATTGGAAATTACTCCACATCCGTTACTGCATATAACAATGTTAGCTCTGCGATGGTCAAACTGGAAACAACAGCACGTTATAGAATTAGAGGGCTCTGCGGGTTCATTGTGAATATGAAAGAAGATAACACCACACAAGGATGGAATTTGACAATGGCTGGAACATACTTCAATTTCACATCTCTGATTACCTCCGGAAATGAAGTGGAATATCTTTGGCATTACGGAGATGGATCGGACAGTGTTTCATGGAGCCCAGTGCTGTTTTACACCCACTACTACCAAACAGCAGGGCTATACACCGTCACGGTTAAGGCTGATAACATTGCAAGCACGATGGATTACTCGTTTCAGGTGGAAGCGGTGAAGCCGAACATTGTACATGCACCTTTGTACAGTACTTCAGATATCCCATTCCAAGCTGTTTGCGATGTGACTTGGCATACTGGGAGAGGTTTGACCTTCCTCTGGGACTTTGGAGATGGTAATACATCAGCAGTTTTGGATATTGGGGAGGTATGGCACTACTATACCACATTTAATACCTACACCATCACCTGTACCATCGATGACTTCCCAGATGTATCCGACACGTTTGTCATCATCGACCAAGACCCCGTGGAGGGAGTCAAGCTTGATAACATCACCGACATCAAAGCGACTGGAGATGTGGTTGAGTTTGCGGTGACTTGGACCCGGGGCAATGATGTCAGCTTTGACTGGTCTTTTGGGGAGGATGAAGATGAAGTGAGGACAAATGAGCCTGAAGTAACTCATGTTTATGGCAATACAGGATTCTATGATGTCATAGTCAATGTGTCTAATGTCGTGTCTTGGATGATGTCCCCGCCTCTCAGGATTGAACTCCAAGAACGGATCACTGGTCTTCGGGTCACCTCGGGGAATAACATCATCTTCGCTGATGTAGCGGCCCAAGCTTCCTCTGATACCGGTAATAAAGTTGTCTTCACGTACTTCTTTGGCGACGGATTTAATGTAAGCAGCTCTTCTCGTGAAGAGTCCCACCGGTACTCAAATCCCGACCTCTATACTATCACTGTGGATGCTTACAACGCTGTCAGCTTGCAAAGATCTCAGGCCTCGGTCTTAATCGACTCTAGGATCACTCAAGGAAGAGTCCTGGTGGAGACCCCATGGATCCGGGCGGACCTAGTTAGAGCCAACTGCTGGGCGATGAATGGTAGTAGCGTGTGGATGAATTTTGACTGGGGTGATGGTGAAGTTACTGGCCCCTACTATGCTAACTTTGTTGGCACTGGATCAAACTTTGAAGGTGAGTCTGACTTGTAACATATTAAATACACTCCTTGTCAACAGATTCAGATCATTCAGATTATATCTTATGGATCTATAATCAGTCCAGAAAGGAAGAGGAGGGGGAGGGGGGAAGGAACGGAGAGAGAGAGAGTAAGGAGGAGAGGGGGAGTATGAAGGGGAAGGAGGAGAAGGTATAGGTAACAGTATAGTGAATCTTGATCTGAAGGCAGAGCTCTTGAGAGCTCAGTTATTTGAAGATTCCCGAGGACTATGTTGCTATTTGACATTCAGCTGTCCGAGATTTCGCCAGGGTGACATGTGGAAGCCGCTGATTTCATCTTGTTTTGAAAAGGTCCTTCTTTTGTCCAAGTGCCGAAGGTGCCCTCTGTTTCAAGGCCCCAGCACTACCCCCCCAAGGCCCCGGCACTATCGATTGGATCACTGAGCCAGTCTGCCTCTGCTTGGATCATGGATGTCCTATAGGGACAACCAATTCATATAATCACACTTACATATTTACTAATGTTGAAAATTTCTGCACACTCTGTTGGACAGCATAGACCAACTTTCCTCCTCACAGGCAAGGTGTCCAATGAAAGCTACTTATGGACACCTTACATATCTTATTCTTCATCTGGTATTTTGTACCCACAGGTAGCCATTATTACTCAAAAGAAGGTACTTTCAACATCACATGTTACATGGGAAATGCCTGGAGTGATGCTGTAGCAAGGACACAAGTTCTCTTACAAGAATCTATCGGCAGTATTTTATTTGAGCCGTCCGTGACTGTCAAAGGTAATGTGAAACACCTCTCTCTACAGGAGCGGTGATGAAATTTGAGAGTGCATAGCAATAATTACATCCCTGTTGATTCATGCATACAAAGTCATTTAAATTCAGTCTCTACTACTTGAATCAGACGGTTGGTAGGAGACATTTTAACTACTTCTCTTTTCAATTACAGGTGACATCTTTTATTTCAAGGTATTGCCGTTCGTTGGCGGCGGCCATGATATCTTGTTTCAGTGGGATTATAACGATGGATCTTACTACACTTCTCAGGATTTCACTCATCCTTACGTCTATAGCAAAGCTGGTAAGTTTCAGTTGCATCGATAAGATGATTGTGTCTTGCATTGGGTGACTTACGTCAGTCCAGTGTTAAAGCCACAGATGATCTGCTGGGGGGGGGGGTGGGGGGGAGACAGCACATATGCTGTGCAGTTGGTCCCAATGGCAGACTAATATGCAATCATATGACAATTAGACCAATAATTGGCAGGTTGACGCAAAAGGCATAATGGTCGAATAGGCATATTCCTCTACGTCATCTGTGGGCTTGTATGCTTTGCGATGAATCAGTTCAAATGTAGGACGGCTCATAAACAGAATGCTCAAATTGACACCAGGAAGTTTATGTCTCCTCCAGATGGGAAAAAGGCCTCTTTAAAGGTAATCAAAAGTTTTTTCACATATAATTAATACCAAAATTTTAAATTTTAAGTCAACACATGTGTATCTGGTTCCACACTGGAATCCGGTCAGTCACATGAGTGTAGCAGATGACCGGAAGTGATGGGCCGGGGGAAGATGGTAGTTTTTCCCCCTTTTGTCCCGTTTTGTGGGGCGTTTGTCTGTTTGCTTTTAGGGGATTTCTTTCTGTTTGTAGTTAACAGCCTGGTTTTTCAACAGTCACACATGGATAATTTCATAATAGATGATTGAAAGGGGGGGGGGAGGAGGATGGGATAGACAGGGTAAAGTAGGGTGTGCTGGCCATCGATCGCTATTTGCAAATTTAGCGAGGAAAATTAAAAAAGTGACAATTCTGATATTAAGTTTTTGTAAATTTCCCCTTTATCCCTTCCGTGTCTTTCCAGTGAGAACATAGGTTGTCCATGGTTTATCCCCACTGTAACGCATCATCTGTTTCACCAATGTGATCTAATTCATATATTAAATTATAAATTCTATTGTATACTACAATCTGGCTGACATTAGTGGATACCATTACATTATCTTGCTACTTAAAATATTACTATTTTTTCCAACACAAACATATTCTGCTAGAGAATTAGAAGATCCACTCAATGCTTTGTAAATTTCATCGTAAATGTCCTTTGGAAGATCCTGTTTTTGCCGCGCAGAGCAGTATCGCCATTTGGACCTTTGCAGAATGCCTGAAATGCAGTCAATAGCTGTCACCAGGAAAGATTACAAGATAACAAGTTATGTAATATTAATTTAATTTATTTGTTGTGACTATGTTTTATGTTTCTCTTTCACTTTAGGTATCTACTATGTAAAGTTGACCACGACAAACCTGGTGAGCACCAAGACGGTGACTCAGCAACTGTATGTACAAGAGCATGTCACTGGTCTCTACTTGAGCCCTGTTCACCCGGTAGAACCGGGTCAACCATCGATAGTGACCTGGCAGATAGAACATGGCACCGATGTAGAATATCAAGTAGACCTTGGTATGTATCATACTTTATATTAGAGAGCCTATTAGTCATTCATAAGTGTAGTTTCTGATTCTCATCAGATTCACTCAAGTTACTGTCGAAATGTTCTAAAATGAGGTCTGTTGTACAGATATGACATTTTATGCTAAGCAGTCACAGTAAATAGCTGATGGTCTCAACAGACAATAACACAGTACTAGATGATCAAGTGGACAAAGGTGGTGGCATAAGAGACAATCAAACCCTAGCGTCAGGGAGGTAAGGGGGTTGGAGCCCTGGTCATGCATACAAGTAAGGTGGTGGGTCTTTCTTATAAATGAATCCAAAATGAGCTACAACCTGTGAATTGAATAGCCACCCTATGTGAATTAAGTGTAAGTTAAAGTTATATGCCATTTGATTTTATCCACATGCACATGCGGCTGCTTTATAGCATCATGAAAGAAATACCTTAAAGGTAGCTTCAGCTCTTTCTGGGTAAAAGGGAAGAAATTCCTATTCTAGTCATAAGTTTCTTAGCTCTTTTCCACTGTCAGTTGAAGACGTTAAAAAAATAAAGAAAGTTATATCATATGTGATAACTGAATTCAGCCTATTCCCAATTCACCGTTAAACTTTTTATGATTTTGAACAGGTGATGACACAGATCCGTACTTATTCAGACAATCAGTGATAGGGAAGAGTTATATCTTGGAGTACATTTACAATTATCCTGGCTCCTATCAGGTGTCGCTCTCAGTGTGGAATAAACTCAATAGTCTTAACCAGACTGCAACAGCTCATGTAGAATATCCTATCCAAGGACTCAGGTCAGTTGAGAAGGAACGTTGTCAAAAATATCTTCAAACTATTTTTTGCATCTGCAGGTTGTTGTATTAGGGATTGCTTTACATTTTTCACTTTGTAATTATTAGTTGAATTATACAAATATCATACTCGGTCAAATCATTTAGAATTTGATTCAGATAAAGGATTCTACTGCACAGCTATCTAGTTAGCTAGCTAGCTAGCTGCAGAGGTGGTTTCTAATCAACTTTAGAAACAATGGTCTTGTTTATAATCTTATGATATATTGGATTATTTGTAACCAACGATGCTTTATTGGGAAAAGAGGGAGAGGGGAAATGAATGAATGAAATACTTCCAAACAAGAATTATGGAATATTGGTAATTTACAAAATGTTTGTTGCTCGTTAGGTATTACCGTATCACTCTATATAATTATTTGTTAGTTGATGGGTGAGGTGAGGGGAACAAATTTAGGTCTCACCCTCCCCCATACTCCTTTAAATCCCCTTCCCTATATAATTCTGGTAATATTGCTGCAAAGGTGTATTTCTTCACTACATGTGTATATACACAATCACTTGCATATGTGTTCAGTACTTCACATATGACCTGAGATGTGGTGAAAATAAAATAATGTAAATTTGAACTGGTGGTTGGTTGAACTTGTTTGTGTTTTTTGTTTATTTTAGGGCATATATCATAGGTAACAGTACAACCCACACAGTCAAGTAATGGAAATTGAACTGGTAGTTGGTTGAACTTGTTTGTGTTTTTGTTTATTTTAGGGCATATATCATAGGTAACAGTACAACCCACACAGACAAGTCAGCATTTATAACCATAGAGATTGACCAGGGCACCAACGTTATCTTCACCTGTGACTATAGAGACGGCTCTGCACCTATAGTCACGACCAAAATGTTTTGTCGGCACATGTTCATCGCCCTGGGCTACCATCTGGTAACGGTCAGCGCACAGAATCACCTCAGCTCTGCTAACTGTGCTGCTAACCAATCCTACGAGGTCATACTTCCTCCAATCCCTCAGCGTATCGAACATTTGGAGATCGTCGTGGAGGAGAGCACCATCCTGGGTCACGTGACCGTGTTCAGAATGAAACGTCGGAGGGGTAATAGATATAACTGCACATGGAGTTATGGAGATGGAGACACAGATGAGATGGATCAGAGTATGGTCTTTGACCTATTCAACCACACCTATGCAACTGCAGGCGTCTACCAAGCCAGCATAAACTGCTCGAACTTCTATAATCCACCGGTGGAGGCGTTTGCCAATGTGACGGTCCAGGAGAGTGTCCGAGGTCTCAACTTCAGCTGCCAGCTTCTGGGCCAGTATCACACAAACCTGACCCTGACCATATCACTGGAAGGCGGCACAGACGCTGAGGCCGAAGTCTACTTCAACAATGGTGTGTTCCCTGCCAGAGTAGTCCACCTGGCCGGTATCGTGGTCATTCCTGACAAGGTGGTCAACGTCACAGGCTGGCACGACATCAGCTTGGTGGCGAGAAATATGGTGCCACCAGAGATGCTCGTTGAAGAGAGGATCTACATAGAGGCTGAAGTCACTAACTTGATGATGTGGACGGAGACTCCATATATCACCGTCGGATCTGTGGTGGAGTTCCAGGTCTCAATGGACCTAGGTACTGATGTGTATCTTGAGTGGCACTATGGAGACAACTTCATGCTGGAAACATTCATCAAAGATGCTAAGAGAGGGGACGTCTTCTCATCGCAGCATCTCTACACCGAGGAGGGCTTGTACGCAGCGATGGTGGTCGCCACTAACCGCATCACCACCGTTTCCAACATTCCTCTCCTGATTGCTGTGGAGGATCAGGTGAGTGGATTTCTGGCAGTGTCAAACAGTCCAGTCCTGTATCCTGATGGTGTCATAAACTTCACAGTGACGTGGAATGTACACACCCGTACCCTTCCCGATAATACCTCGATAATATTTGACTTTGGAACAGACGAAATCCCGGTAGAAATCACATTAGACAGCCTGCCTGCCATACAGGAATATAAATTGAACAAGTACTGCATCGACCAATTTCTGGATTACGATGCCGGTTATGTAGAAATGAACATGACTCTGAGGAACAACGTTACTAACGGGAACAATACTTCTAATGTCACCACCGACGCTACTATCATAATAAGAGACAGCTGGTGTAATGAAGCTATCGAAACTTTGTTTCTCAACATCAACGGTTCGTCTTTACATGTCTTTGGAATCTCAAATCAGTTTTTACCAGGACAGTATCAAGTCTCAATCAAGATTCAAAACATGGCCAGTAGACAGGAATTCAAATTTCTGGTGGAAACTCAAATTCCTGTCAGAGGATGTGCGGTCACTGTCTGCTCCTTTCGAGATGGAATGAGAGAATGTGAGGCAGATGGAGATGCAGACCACTCGTCTCATTACCCAGTAGAGTACCCTGTGGTATTGAGAGTGTTTTGCATCAACGGCACCGGAATGGAATACAAATGGTCTTTTGGAGATGGAACGCTAGTCACCAGCCGTGAGCATGAGACCTTTCATGAATATTCACGTCCGGGGATTTACACCATCGACCTGGTATGTAGCAATATATTTGGTGGTGAGAGACTGACCACTGTTGTGACCATTCAGGAGAGTGTGGTTGGACTGTTTGTGTCTCAAGGTCCAGTCTCAAGCTTACTAGTCAGTGTGATTGTATTTGCCTTACAGCCTGGGACGAATTCCACCTTCCAGCTTACCATCCCAAACTTGAATTTCTCGCAGATTGTTGCTACTCCTAGTTTTGACGCTTCAGTTAAAATGGAAGCTATTGACCGATGGGATAAAAATGCACATTTGCCTTTTAACGTATCCGATGCAGCGGTGAGTTTTCATGAGGTGACATTCCCAAAGGCTGACCGTTGGCAGGTTTCCATCACTGGCTCAAATTTTGCTTCTCGAGCTACCTTTGAAGGCCATATATCAGTTTCTGAAGAACCTTGCGACTTGCCGTCTGTGAAGATTCTAGGAAGTAGCCAAGAATTTAGAGAACCGACCTCTTTTGTACGACATCAAGCAATTTTACTGATGGCACAGGTTCAGCTAGCTTGCAGCCGAACCAGTAAAGCAAATATGATATGGACGCTTTTCCCTTTAAAATTGCACGATGGAGCATTGCTCCCACCGGAGAACTCCACGGCTCTCGAATTCCCTTCTTCCATTGTGACATCAGAGATGACCTTTAGAATCGACCCATATGTCATTAATCTTGGGAGGTATATGGTGGAGCTTATGGTGGTACTGGACAATGATGGTGAAGTGAACAACAAGCAGCTCGCTTTCTTTGAGGTTGTATCGTCGGACTTGGTGGCAATTATAGCTGGAGGGGATGAAGAAACCATCAAGGAAAGATCCTTATTCACTCTCAATGGTTCAGCATCACATGATCCCGATGTGAACACCGATGTGAACACAGTAGACTGCATGGATGAGGAACTAGAACTAACGTGGTACTGTCATCTAGGGAATGAGACACTGGACCTTGAAAATGGGACACAGGAAGAAGGTAAGTAGCTGGGAGTAGGTGGGTGGGGGGAGGGGAGTAAGGGCTTCATTCCAAATGAAACTGTTGATAATTGAATATTTGGTACTAGCTTCATTATTCATGGTACTCTATTTGCAACTGATGATTTTGTCAAAATTCTTAGTTTCAGTCAAAGGAAGACAAACTTCCCACAAGTGTCACAGCAATTATTGTCATAGTAAGGTATTTCTGCAAGGAAGAACAAAGGCACATAGGTTTTGAATATATGATTTACAAAGAATAATATTTGCGAAGAAGAATGTGGATATTTGGGTGAGTTGCATATTGTAGCAATGAATGTGAAATCATATTAGCTTTGCCAAGCATTGCAAAACTAATTTCTGGATAGCTCTTTTCCTGAGGCTGTCACTGAGGACATTCAGTAAAAATTAAATGAGATCAAAAGTGAGAAGAAGTTGAAAGAGATAGACAAACATAAGTGTCTAAATTAATTTTTATTGACAAAATAGGATTTCCAACATTTTTTTTTTTTTTGGGGGGGGGGAACTAAAAAAAAAAACAATTTTGGTGTCATCATAGCTGTCAATACTAAGCATGTTACAAATGTTAAATACCTCATGCTTTTAATCCATTTGTGCTTTATTTTAACTAATAATATCTTTCATCATTATTATTGTTTTGTTCAAGGAAAAGGCTGTTTTGGAGATGGGCCTGGTCAGATTGCCAATGAGACTGCTCTTCTCACCTACTGGACTGCGAATCTAACTCACTATCACAGATTCATCTTCACTCTCGTCGTCAGCAAACAGGGAAAGGAGCCTGTTGCAGTCACAAAGATTATCAACGTTGAGAGGGGTTTATTCTTACCCCTTGCAATAAGGTATGCAAACATTGTACAGTAATTCTTTCATTATCATTGGATATGTTGCATGTTCACAATCAATTTAACAGGGAAGGGTCGCACAATGGTACTGACAGGTGTTACATTCCATCGGGGCAGCAGGCTCGATATCATTTACATATTTAGTACCAAGGTTTGACCACACATTCTGGTGTGTTTTCATATGCTAATTACAATTCTCGATGTTGGATGGTTCGGGAAGTGTTATTTAGAGTACAGTACAACGTATAAGAGTGAAGTTTTGTTTTTATTGTTTACTCTTTACATACCACCTCTCTTAGCAGCCAACAACTGTTAAAATATTCTTCAGACATTCCTATATTGCTTTCAACCAACATTACATGGTCCTAAACACTTTTAGTGCAAGAACATTTAAAATATGTTATCATCTTGCTGTGACAAGAAACTGCTCTATTTTCATTATCGTAAACCATATAAGAGTGACATCATTTGTTTGTTCATTACTCGAAAAATAACACCTCCAATCATCCAACATCGCGAAAAATGTTCCCAGGACATCCCTCTACAACTTCCAACCAACAAACCTTGGTACTAAATACGTGCAATGAAACTCGTTTTTTAAGCTCTTTTTGAAGCCTGCCCTGACGGACTATTAGTGGTGATTCCCATGAATAAGACATAATGGACATTATCCACACCATTACTTTTGAGAAATATGGATTTCTCTGTTAGTAATTTATCGGTGTACCTTGACTATCCTAGATGGGCAGTTTGTGACAGTTAATAATTTGAAATCATGTGAGTTCTCCTTTGTAGAGCTGGATCTTCCTCCTAACTATTATTTCCAGCAGCATGACCAGTCCTCTTTCTCTTGTACAGGTGTGTAAAAAACTGTTTGAGCAAGATGAACCCAGCGTTAGACTTAATTCTAGCTGCATGGTGTGATTGTAAAGCTAATCAGACAGAAATGACTTATGAGTGGAACGTAAACGGATTAACAATGGACAGACCTCTGGCTTTCTACTCTGCAACAGGTAATCATGTGTTCTGTATGGTTATTGAAGTGCTAGCTGTGCTGCAGTCAATTTAATTTATGCATCAAATGTATTTGTCAAGTTTGATACATTAGTGTCAAACAATTCGTGATGAATGTCATTATTATGCTTGATATAGTGTATACCTTTAAGAGCTTACAAGCTTGATGAGAACACACAACATGTTATAAACATGGTGAACATGTCGTACTGTATACAAGTATGCCTTCAGCATGTTATGTTTGGTGAAAGTGTATGCCTCTAACATGTCTACTTGGAGGAAATATAATCTTTATACTTGTTGGGAATATATGCTGTTAACATCTTATACCTGGTGGGATTATGACTATAACATGTCGATCATGCTTGGTATGAGTACACTTTGAACATGTTATACTTGATGTGTGTATACTTTGAACATGTTATACTTGATGTGAGTATATTTTTGAACATGTTATACTTGATGTGAGTATGCTTTGAACATATAATACCTGATGAGACCATGCTTTAAACATGTTATACTTGATGTGAGTATGCTTTAACATGTTATACTTGATGTGAGTATGCTTTGAACATATACTACCTGATGTGACCATGCTTTAAACATGTTATACTTGATGTGAGTATGCTTTAACATGTTATACTTGACGTGAGTATGCTTTGAACATGTTATACTTGACGTGAGTATATACTTTGAACATGTTATACTTGATGTGAGTATGCTTTGAACATGTTATACTTGATGTGAGTATGCTTTAAATATGTTATACTTGATGTGAGTATACTTTGAACATGTTGATGTGAGTATGCTTTGAACATGTTACACTTACTGTGAGTGTGCTTTTAACATGATTTACTCCATTAGATTTTGCCTATTACATGAAATGATCAATGATATCATCCTTTGTTAATAAGCCTTATACACTTTTTATGCTTAATGAGAGTGTATGTCTTTGACAAATTATGTTCAATAGGGTTATGGTTAATACATATTGTACTTGATAAATGTGTGCCTTATAGTACTATACTGTACTCAACAATCATATCTGTCATTCTTTCTTTTAGGATTACATTCTCCATATCTTCAGTTAGCTTCACTATTATTTTTGAATAACTCTGGATCGAGTTTCCAAGTATCGCTGAACTCCTATCTTGGTGACGATATCGTGGGCCAGGTTCGAAATACCTACCGGATCAGTGACTTGCTGGTTGCTGGAGACTGTGAAGTCAGTCCCAGCACAGGGACAGTACTTTTCACAGAGTTTGTTATTCAATGTGAAGGTATTGTTATCTTTTCACACACTCATTGCATTGATTTGGGAGCAAAATAAGTGACAATAGTTGTCAAAGTTTTCCTTCTGATATTTTGCAGATTGAAACCCCCAAAAATGATGTTCAACTTATCTTTCTCCACCTCATCACCGTCAACCCCCTCCCCACACCCCCTCCACCCCTTTCCACCGGCCTCAACCCCTGGTTACAGGATGTCTACCAGTAAGCCTATTATAATATTTAGGAAAGAAATGACCACTGAATGATGATCACTTTACATTGTGTGTTTGAGTTCCTGGTTTACTTTGTGTCTCCATATTGGAATACCTTATGCATTCATAACTACTATTCTGTATTTCTTTTTCCTTTTTCAGGTTTCTCAACATCATCACCACCACTGCTGTATCGTTTTCTTTGGAGTAAACACCCTCCTCCTCCTCCTCCTCCTCCACCTGCTACTCCTACACCGCCTCGCTCTTCAGAGGATGTAAATTCATTTAGTCTTCTATCTATGAGTCCTGGAGGACAGATGTCTCCACAGTCTCTGCCAGCCGGTCTGAAGGAGCACAATCAAACAGTATATCTTAGAGTACAGGTCAGGGATACTCTAGGAGTGACAACATCAACGGATATGGAGGTTCAGGTAAAAGAAAGTGGTCTCTTATAATGATCCTTACACACTGCAGAGATAGGTGAAATGTTCTATAGGTAGATTCTATTAATGTTATACAACTTGAAGGGAAAATTGATCACACTCTATAATTTAAAGTCGCAGGTCAGGGATGCTCTGCCTTAAGTAACCTGTTGACATCTGGTGAGGAAAGGGTCTCATTTGTTTTTTGTGGAAGACTAAGTGTGGTGTTTTGGTAACATTGTAATTATTTACCTGTACTCCTTGCACCAGTTAATGACAATTTAGAGGTGGTGGTTAGATGAATAAGTGGTCTGTTATTACTCATTACAAGTTGGAGGAACACAGTGTTTCAGAAGCTTTGTCTGGCTATCTATGATATTGTACCAGTTGGTTCTCATTATAACTTCCCTCTGTCATACAGTATGGAAAGACATCTATGTGACCAAGGCATATCTTTTTGTATTGTTTTTCTACTTGTTTTGTTGTTTATTTCAGTCATTTTTTATTTATTTTTCATATCAAGGTCTTTCCAGCTGAGAGTGTAGATATTGAAGATCAATTGCATTCTATCAGATTTGGTAATCTCAGTCTGCTAGGCAAAGCAGTAGGGAAAGGAGACTACCAGAGAGCAGCTCAGCTCATCTCAGAACTCTCTGCATCCATGAACAATGATGATGATGAAGAATTAGAGGTCAATGAAGGAGATTCAACAACAAGAATCAAAGATAGGCTCAACCAAGAAACCAAGGAAATTGTAAGTTATTTGCTATTACTCTTTTGAGGACAAGATAACTTCTTCTTAAACCTTCTTGAAGAGAGTATCCACTAATGTTACAAATGATGGTAATGGGAGGAGAGAGGCGGGGGGGTGGGAGGAGGGGGAATTTGTTATTTCTTTCACCTCTTGTGTTACTCGCCATGTTTTTCTTATGAAATGGCTAAATCCTGGCTATTGTACTTGTGTTGCTTGGTTATTGATTATATGCTTTATATACTTTACTCCTTCTTATTTTATATTGAAGTTAATTTAGCAACAACCATCAAAAATAGATTGGAAAGTCATAGATAGTCCCTTAACAAAGCCCTATTAACGACATGACCGACATCGACTTTGAATGTTGTACTCCCTTTTTTTTAGGTTACACTGTTGAAATATTTGATATAAATTATTAGACTTAGATATTTTGGTATGTATTCAACAGGTTCGTGAGAAGATGGTAGCTACATTGAGCGAAGTCAAAGTGTTGACTCTTGAGTTAGGCAGGCAGATGACCTCTGCTCTGACCTCTGCTATCGCTGAACCAAATGAAATCCAGCTAGAAACTCAGGTAAGGAATGTAATACTCAATTGATATATCTGTAGACTTGAAATGAACATTTGTCTTTGGTTTGCCTGCATGGTGTATAACTCAAATACCAGGAAACATTCCACTTATTGCAGTGGTCATGTAGCTCCATATAATATGTATTTTAGATCCTCCTGCAGGCAGGAACTCGCGAAGAAGCCTCATTGGCTTATCAAAGCCGCAAGCTGACCCAAGTCAGTCTCTTAGATTCATATTAACGTCGATGATTATGAATTGTCAATTGTCAACAACTCTGTAACTGGACCACATACATTAATCTCAGAGTGACTCGAACTCGGGACCTTATGATCGAAAGGCACCAGCGTTAACCACCAAGCTAGCACTCCTTGTTACTAGTATGCTCTGCTACTGTTGTTGTAGTGTCACAGCAGAAATTTATACCTAGAAAAAGTAAATTATGATTCAAATCTGGTTTGCGTTGACTAATCATCTGGTTAATGATGGACTAAGCCTTAGTCTAGGCCGTCATGATTTTGAAGGTCCTTGAATGTGTCCCAAAAATGTAAAATTTTAGGAGGAAGATTTGTTATCAATCATCAAATGATGAGTTGGCTAATTATGAGCCAATACCACCATATTTAATTTGTTTTTGTTTTTGTTTGCTCTTTAACCATCCCTGTGTATGTAGTTCTTGTATAGTGTTACCTCTCTCCTGTATTTCCCCTTTTGCAGGAGAACGCAGTTGAGATTTATGCCAATGTTTTGCACAAATTAAAGAGTGAGGAAGACTCTGCTCATGACCCAGATGCTGCCAATGAGATTTCTTCAAACTTTTTGTCAGGTATGCCAATAATACATATATTTTTGCTTCTCTGTCTCTAAATGGTTAAAAGTTTCCATTTTTTCTTCCTTTAAGATTTTTATGTCACTCTCTTTAGTACCAGGGGTCAGGCAGAAGAAGTTGAATTAAATCTAATGTCAACCCCAAGGAACATTTGATTTATTTGACTATGAGAAAACAACTTTTTCCTTAGGAGTTAATTTTTAAGCTCTGCTTTGAGAGTTTGATATTTATCAATTTAGGAAGAGATTGTCACCAGTTACCCTTGCATAGATTCCTGGTGCTTTTAGGCATCAGCACCATCTGCCCTCACCCACAATTAACAAGCTCACCCCTCCTCTTCCTCCCACCCCCCCATCTCCATCATCAAATAATGATCTGTTGAGTACTTATTGTACTTAGTATGAGTCATTGTACCTATATCTCCCATTCATAAGATAGGACTAATTTTGAAACATTTTGTGTGAACTTTGTGCATTTTGTCCTCTTGGTGTTTCTTCCTCATTGGTTAGGTGCATCAAGCTTGCTTCAGGCAGCTTCCATTCAAAGCACTAAGGCGGCTGCTGAGTTACTCACCCCGGAATCCCTCATACCACCAAAGGAGGGATTGGTATATTCAGAAAGGAACCAACTCACACCCCCAAGAGCCTTGGGGGTTTATGGAGGTAATTAGCAGCATATTCTCATATATCTTTTGTTTTGTTTAATGATTATTATGTAGTTTTTTTCCTTGGTGAATAGCAATTGTGCAGTTGATATGTAGAAAACCTTTTTTTTAAATTTATTTTATATACAGTTCAAGGGTTAACAGTTAGGTCAAAGCCTATTAATTATATCATTGCCAACCTCTGTCCAATGTGTGACATTTTATTATCTTTCTTGTCCAGGTGTAATATGGAAATCAATTATCCTTCATGAATTAGTTGAGGAGTGCTCAAGATACCATTAGTTTTCACAGTAATAAATAACAAAATAAATTTATACAAACTGCCACTTTTTAGCTGGTACCGTTAGTTTTGGTCAAATTGCTGCCTTTTATAGTGATTGCTGTAGAACTCTGTTTTTCCTCTATGGAGATCTGTGTTGTTCACCGAGAGTTTTAAAACTTGTCATATTCATTCTTTGTGAGGTATTTGGTCAATTCTTATTGTTATTTGTAATGTGACATCTCCTGCCAATATAATATCATTGTGTAAAGTAGGCTTTAAGTGTATTTCATTAGGATAACCAGAAATGTTTAATAGAACCAGAAGGTAACTTTTCAGAAAGGAAATATTGATAGAACCTGAACATTCTTAGCAGAAACTGTTATTGGCATCAAGTGATATCGTTCATTAGCATTGAGTTGCACTGGTTTTCTAGTAACTAAGTGGAGTGTAGAAACAATTACACTATAAGGTGTGTCGGGTGCACTTAGGTTTGTGTTGTATTGTTTTTAAAAACAATTATACTATCAGGTGTATAGGGTGCACTTAGGGTTGTTATGTATCAGTGTTTTTTTTTTTTATGTATGAGATATACCTTGCTGCTTTTAATTCTGTTGATACTTTGACACAGTTGGTACCATTTTATTGGCTCACATGTTAACTGAAAGGTTTGTTTATTTCGCAGATGTTAATGGGACAACGTATGAACGAAGGATGTACTTGGAGCAGATGGCAAAGGTATGATTAATTAATTAATTAGTTAAGGTAGATTAAGGGGGGATACTTGCCTGATGTCTACCTGTTTCTTTCACTTTCAATCCCCCCTGCCCCTCCAGTAGGAGAAGACTGGGGGGGTGGAAAGAATAAATTGATGGTCGCTATAAGTCACTTAGTGGTAGTGTTTATAGTGCATCATGGGTATACCTCAACACAACATTATTAATGAAACAGATTTTACTTACAAGAAGTATTGATGGGACCATTTGAAGAGGCATTTGATTCACCTCAGAATAATTCCTATTTATCTGTCTAGCTTGTTCCTTGGTTATATTAACATATTGTAATGTCACATGAAGTTTACAATGCCTTTGAAACAACTTCCATATTCATGATCTCATTACAAATATTTTTCCAGATCAAAGTTCTGACCGAGGCTATCCTGGAGATGTTAGAGTTAACTGGAGGTTTGCTGGTTCAGACAGAAGTTCCCGGTGAGACTCCTAAGATGGTACATAACTCAGAGTGGCTGATGATGGCTGTACAGAAGGTGACCATCCTGGATGATATAAATAGGCTATATACCATGCCAGATGGGTCCTGGTTGAGGCTGCCGGCAGAGGCCATCGATCAAGTCAAAGATGAAGCAAGAGCAGACAATGAAATCATCACACAAGTAAGAAATGATAACCCGACCGGAAAGTTTAAGGGTGTAAAGTTTGATTTTACTTCAAAGGTTAAAAAGTGCTTGAATCTTCAGGAAAATGCTAAGAAATGAAAGTCTTCAAACTTTTGTTATGTTATACCACAAAATATCATGACACAAACCCTTAGAGCCATTAGATTGAATTATCCTTTGATAATGACACATGGTTTTTTGTTGTGGACAATAATGCTGCTAGAGTGATTCTTAACATGAGAAAATCTGAGCATATATCCTCAGCTCTATATCACCTTCACTGGCTTACAATTCAACAAGGAATCAACTACAAAATTCATTTGCTAACTTGGAAGGCCAGGCCCTTCATGGGCAAAGACCTCAATATTTGTGTGTCTCATCTCCCCTTACAATTAAGCCAACTCATTCTCTCCGCTCTCAACATGCTTATCTCCTTATCAAGCCTCGCTTCAAATTCAATGGGTACGGTGGATGTGCTTTTTTTAGAATTTGCCCTCGTTTATGGAATTCCATGCCACATGATCTCAGACATTGTCACTCACTGAACAGTTCAAGAAACAGCTTAAAACCTTCCTCTTTCAAGTGTTCCGCGATATTAGCGCTTTATAGATACTGATTGATGATGATAATGAATAGTTGGTTGTAAACATGTTTTTCTCTGTTTGCAGTTGAAGGTAAGACAGTATTGTTTTGATTAGTTTGTTGACATAAATGTGTATCTTATTTCATCCATCCTCAGATGTACAGCTTCCCGACCAATCCGTTCACTTGGCATGATGATGATATCAAGATTCTAACCACAGTTGTTGGCCTTACTTTAAAAAACACAAAGGGTGAGTAAATGCCCAGTTGGAAGCTGTCGTTTGTTAATGCTACTGGATGTCAAACCATTTGGATATGATTTACATAGCATCAAGTCATTTGGATATTTTTTACATAGACTCAATCCGTTTGGATACATAGCATCAAGCCATTTGGATACATAGCCTCAATCCATTTGGATACATAGCATCAAGCCATTTGGATATTTCTTACATAACATCAAGACGTTTGGATATTTTTTACATAGAATCAAGCCATTTGGATATTATTTTACATAAGATCAAGCCATTTCGATACTTTTCATTGAATGATTTTAACATTGATAAATATCAGTTTTATGAAAAGGCTCTGAGGTCATTATACTTACAGGGAAAGCAACATGTTGTGTTTAATTGCTGATTATTTCTGTGTACAGCGGCTATTGAGGCAGTTCTGTCTGTTACAGGACTTGTTAGAGTCTAGATCAATACCTGGACTAGTCAAACTTTATGTTCAATCATGAAATAAACATTGATAATATTAATATTTTCTTTTTTGGTGTTTATGTGTGATTATATATCAATATAAAAAGAGATCTTAAGTAATGAATTGTTGGAAATCAAATCAAGTTCATTAATATCTCTTGAACCTTTGGCTGCTGAACAAAACAACAACTAGAATGGTCTCTAGGTATGATCAGTTAGAGTAGTATATAGTGGTTTGGTTATTGCAGACCAATCACAAAGAGTTGCTCTAAGGTAGCTGATTGATTTGATTAATAGTTTGACCTTTGACCTATTCAGGTTTGTTCGTAAAGTACTGGTCAATAAGCAAAACTGTGACACAGACCAAGGTTGCCACTGGCAGCAAACAGTTTATTACAGTAATCAAAGTTTTCAATTGGGCTTGATAAACTTACATCATTGTCACTTTTGCCAACAGTCTTACTAAGTCTAAGCCAATTCTGATTTGGAGGAAATGGAATGCTTTGTGTTTTTTTATACAGTAATTAAGTTTGCAATTGGGCTTCATAAGCTTACATCATTGTCACTTTTGCCAACAGTCTTACTAAGTCTAAGCCAATTCTGATTTGGAGGAAATGGAATGCTTTGTGTTTTTTCCCCACAAAATTGTCAAATTGTTTTGTAACATTAACAAGGTGCTGTCCACAGGAATGAAGTTGGCTGGATTAAGCAAAGAATGCAAATTTAGCAAGTTAAATTAATGAAGCGAACCGCGGATGGCGGGGGAAATTACCGAATTTAGGGTTCTACGCTTCGAACTCATAAGTGATAAATGAGGTAGCAAGAGTTTTCTTGCGTTGAAACAACGGCTGACTTTTATTACAAACTCTACAATAATATGAAAATATACAAATGAAGAATAAGTCATGACACATGACAATATAAAATGGCTTTGTATGATAAATGGCTTAAGGGTCTCTTTACTCTCTTAATTAAAACCTATCCTTACTCGGGGAAAAATCTATACTCAATCTATGAAATATTCATACGACATGAATACAAATACAATTAAAGAATCAATTACCCGAAATCAATCTTGTACTCTTACAATACTGTACAACAATGCATAAGCGTATAAGGAAAAATGTAAAATGAACATAATGATAAAATCTGCATATGAATAATACAACACGTTTGCCAACAGGCGAGGACTTTTGGCACCTTCGTAATGGTCAGGGCAACACATGCCAGCTGCAACACATTATAGGCCTTTTCACCATACTGTTCCTAGACAGCAGGAATTTCCACCTCCTGAACCCACAAACTCTCAAGAGACTTGGCACTCCATAGCTATCCATAAAGGCTAAGATTAGAAGGACAAGCTCTGAGACAACTCTATAGTGACCAACAGTAACAAAATGTTCAAGATACAAAATATGAATACGTACACTCTTTACACTGCGAGCAGTACAATACAGAAATACAGGTACAGTAAAATAATCTCTCAAAACAACTCAACTGTCAATACAGTACAATACACTTTCAATACAACGCAATACAGTACAATAACTTTCTGGATATAAACTCAACCTAACCGGTACTGTCACTCTACAGTATAAAGGTACACAATACTACTAGCACCGATGTGCTTAACGATACACAACCACTGATCTACACAGTGTACACAACGCACCCTATATACCCATAGGACCAAGGTCCAAATACACAACCTAACATACGTACTTTGTACAGTGAAGTACAACCTAGCCAGAGGGGCAACAATTACAACTAAGATTCAATTAAACAACAATAAGGGTACATACGGCAGTATAAAAACAATAATAATATGTATTACTTAATCCCTTACTATACTGGAGTCAGCTCGCTCGCGAATAACAAGACGAAAGAGACTCTTCGCTCGCGGTACAGGAGGCCCGCGGACATCGAGACTCATCAACGCTAACTCTAGCCAGCTCGCTATGGTATACAGTACATCCGCCATCTTGGAAACTAGTGGCTTCGAGACAGAAGCCGAACCATCCAAAAACCTGAGGCATCCTGCCTCTGAGAAGGGTGACATCTCCTCACGGACTCCAGATAAAAAAGATACAGGTAATTCTGGACAATTAACGATCCAGATTAATGAATATTGACAAATTATGAAAGGGATAACAAGGCGATGCCCCGGAGCTCTGCAGGGACGATGTTCGCCATACAATAACGTATCCAGAACTGAAGAAACACGTGTATACAACTAACGCTAACAAACTGACTGTTACGGCATATTACATAATACATGTAAATACAACGGGTGCACAAAACAAAATTTCACTTCACTACATTAATTCCTTTCTTTTTTGTCTTCTCTCACTCTTTGTTTTTTATTTTGGAACTTAGGTAAAGAACTCCATGTTTCTGGATTGACAGAAGCTATTGAGGTCCTTTTACCGAGAGGTGAACATAGCGCCCTCAAGTTTGACACAATGACAGCCTACAGCCACGAGTTGATCACCGTCAGTTTCAATGTCTCTGAACCCAGCAGTTCGATTCACATTGACGTTTATCCTGCCGATCCTGAACAGACCAATCAACTTGAGGCATACCTAAGGTTTGGTTTCTGGCCGACGATGAACACCTATGACATCAAGACTGTCCTGCCCATAGCAGAATCAGACCTGACCGTTTCCTCCTTCAATCTAACGGCTAACTTTACAGCTAACCCTTACACATGGTTTATACGAGAGGAGCAACTCTACGCCACAGGCAGCTATTATCTCTCCTTTAGGGTGGTCAACGACGATGCGGAAACTAATTCAACATCGTTGCAGGTCGACGTCGACGTCAAGATCTATACGGCTAGATGTTTATTCTGGTCTCCTAGCGATGAACTATGGTTACCAGATGGTTGCCAGGTAAACCTCTCTCATCATATCTTGAAAGCATGTTATTGCCTTAAAATGTTCAATCCTCCCTGTCTATATAGAGTAATTTCATTGGTGGGTGAGAAACGACCCTCATTCGCATCTTTATGCTTCATTTGACCAGGTCGGTACCATGACAACCGCATCCTTCACACACTGCCTGTGCGATCATCTCTCATTTGTTGGAGGCACGTTTTCAGTTCCTCCTAAACAACAGATCATCTTTGAAGAAGAGGTAGAAGTAACCATTGACCCCATCAAGACTAATGTTGCTGTCTTCATCACATTGATCATCTCAAGTCTCTCGGTCATCTGCATCTTGTTTGCCTGCATTGCAGATTGTATCAGCCGTAACAAGGTTTGTGCTATGCAAGGATTTGCATCATAGACCTCTCTTGGTTAATTGCACCATGTGTGGTGTTAACGAGCATCTAATTAAGGCTGTAGACGATGTCGTTAGCACAGAGTATATTGACATTTCTTTCAAGTATAAAACTGGCATGGTGTTCAGTTGAAATGCTATGAAGTAGTTGTTGTCCCAAACACACTCGAGCTGTTTTTGATTATCATTAACACAATCAACCATGGCTATACTTATACCCCTCCTTACTGGAGAAACATTTTTTTAATACAATTTTACCTGCCTCAGACTCTATAAATTTATAGAAGCCAGAAGAAAATTGCTGTTGGAAGCATCTAGCAATAGTTGTGGAGCTAATATTTACACTCACCATATGTAAAATTAGGAGAATGTGAAACTGCATCATAGCAGAGATTCCTGTAGACACTCTCTTTCAATGAATACACAATTTCTGGTTGCTTTCTCCTCATCACCGGTTGCAACTTATCTCTACAAACCTGAATACTAATGGTCATATTTTATTTCATTCTACAACAGCTTTACAAGGATTTGGAATGCTGTGAGGACTTGTACATTGTACGGACCTTCACTGGTCTAAGATGCAATGCTGGGTCTACAGCAAAGGTGATAAGTTTCTTCCGTTTAATGACGTCAGGTTGTCCAAGAAACAACCTGAAAAATTCATTCTTGCTTATCGTGTTAACAATATGTCTTTATGTGGCATGTACAGGTGATAATTTAGTATGCACATTTTGCATGTTTGAGGTTAATGATTTCATTCCCCATGTTATACTGAACATGATACTGTTATGTGATTCAACCTCCTTTCTTGTAGCAATTTGTCTCATTTCTTGTAGTATTTGCCACCCAGTGCTTGGATAAATAAGTCCCTGATGTATGAATTGAAATATTGCAAGGTGTATTACTGTGACATATCATGTTGCAACATGTCACACTGGATAGGAAGTTAACAATCATCTGATTTTAAGTTTATTTAATGATTCCTTATACAGGCTAGATTATGTGATGTATTAATTGTAACATATTTCAACATGTATTACTGTGACATATGATGTTGCAATATGTCTCACTGGATAGGAAGTTAACATTCATGTGATTTTTAAATTTACTTAATGATTTCTTATACAGGCTAGATTATGTATAGAGATAGTAAAATGGTCATGTGACTCAATATTTCTAATTTGATTGGCTCCAGATCTCCATTATTCTCCATGGTGAAAATATCAGCTCTAATCTTATCCTCTTATCCAATGATGATGGAAGGGCCTTCAGGTCAGGATCTGTGGACACCTTCATGGCTGCAACTGTTAAGGGCCTTGGGAAAATCATCAAGTTGAGTGTCTCGCAGAATGGACAGGGATTCAGCCCATCATGGTACAATAGTTTGGATATTTGTTATGCTTTCAATGGGACTGAGCAATCTCTCAAAATTTGTTTACAAGTTTCCAAATTTATTTTATCACATTTCATTTATGTTTATTATGAAACTTTTCATGCATTTTTTACCCAATTAAAATTATGAAAAGAGGTTAAAAACAACACATAATGTTCTGACTTCCCCTTCCCCGCCTTTTTCTTTGCTGTTTGCGAAACAGAGAACAAACAAAGTTTGGATGCAAATTTCAAAACCGCGACATATAATAGTCTGCAGCGAGGGATTATGAACCAGGTACTTCAGGGATACATATCATCCAAATAGTCTATTGGAAACTTTTGGGCATCTTTAACATTTTAAAACTAATTTGAAAATACTTGAAAACTACTTACTTTTTTCAATGTCAAATGAATGCATTTATTGAAAATTCCATATGTATGATTTAATATAAATACTACATTTTCCATTTATGAATAGAATAAATCTTTAAATAAACGTTTGACAAAAGGTTGACTGGTTGTGCATAAAAATGACAGTGACAATGGAGATAAAAAAAGAGAACTGTTTATGAAAAGTTAGAAAATTCTCAGAATGAAGTTTCTCTAATCTTTTTATTTCAAGTTTTGTGTGCACATTCTTGATATATTTGTTCGTTATAGTCATTAATTGAAAAGTTGCCTATTTGTAGACGGAATGTCCTCCCACCGAGAGTGAACTTTTCAATTAGTGAGCTGTGAAGCTATTTATATAATTCTTAATAAATGTTTGTCTTTATTCCACGCTAGGCATCTCAGCCGAGTTGTCGTCAAGCACCACAAGTCCGGAAGAGAATGGATGTTTTTATGTAATAGCCAACTAAAGAAACCAAATACAGTTTTGACTTTCAAGGCCGCTTCTGCTCATCAAAGGGTCAAACATAGACATCTGTTTACCACGCAGTCCCTGCTCATGACATTATCTAACCAAATTCCATGTTTGACAGTCTTTATGAGGTACGCCTGGGATCCGTTTTCATACAAGGAACGTGTCTGCACTTTCTTCTCCGCTCTGTTATTGGTCCCTTGCTTAACCACTTTGTTCAAGGACATTCTGTTTGTGGAGACACCTCCCACTACGAACGAGTTTGCTCTACACACAGATAGCGTGATTCATGGTGGCATGATAGGAGGTGTTGTTCTGGTAGTCTATTATGTACTGGGAGTTCTCTACTCATCTATTCAGCCGAGAATTCCCACACCTCCGAGATCTGCAAGGGACCACGAAGCTGCCAGGGATGATAATGTGAATGTCAAGTTGAAGAAAGTTGTCAAGAGTTCAGCATCTCTACAAGATATAATAGTGGAACCAAAAGGCATCCATCTATCTCTGCAGGGTTTAGGTGATGATGAAGAATGGGACATGGGGTCTACTGACCCAGAAGAGTGGGATTTGGGATCCAAGGGGAATCTCAACAATAGCGGATCCCCCAATGTATCCCTTCCGGTGGAACCGAGTATTGGGTACTGTAGTGATTGGAATAATGCTTCCAGTAGTCTGCTAACCTCTGAAAGAAATCAAGATTCTATGAATATTCATGAGACTGCATTAATAGCCCCCACTTCTAGCAATCAGTCTGACCTACCAGAATGTGACCGTCTTACCTATAAGAATATTCAAGCTGTTCCAGTTCCAGCCACCTCTGATAAACTGACGCAAAGGTCATACCCTACGACAGAATTGAAAAATACTTTAACAGCTGCATCTGAGCAGGGTACTGACAAATTGTTACTACAGAAACGTAGCGACTTAAACGCTGAATCTTCAGAGGTGAAGCAGTACACAACATCATACAGGCAACCTACCATTGCAAGGCTTCTGAAGGCGCAGAACATATCTACAAATAACGCCAACATTAACAAAGAAGTGCGTTTTGAAACAGCGAGACAGCAACAGCCCTTAGAGAGCAGTCCCTCTCTGGTCTGCCATTTAGTAGACGTCTGTAATAGAATTTCAAAGAGGCATTTCCTACCGTGGTGGGTATCATTCCTGATCTTACCTCTTACCGTCGGAATAATATCAGGTGGTGCATTTGTAACATACTACTTCACCTATGATGTTCACACCATCGACTCGATGTTCCGCTGGGTTACAACCTGTGGTGTCGCTACGGCCATCTTTGTCTTCGCTCCTCTTCTGCTAGCCTGCTCATCGTTATTCATCTTCAGTGCCTTTGGAAGGCCGTGCACGGTCTGGGAAGGTTCTCGTCAATTTGAGGAGGAACACAAGTCACGGTCGTCTCGATCGAAAGGGGTATCGATGGAAGCTGTGAACAGAGCCAAGCATCTACAGACACACAGGATTGTAGATGATAATCAAGATGGATTTATGAAGCAAGTAATAACCTGTGGCTTCTGGGTCCTGTATCTAGTAGCGCTACTCATCTTGGTACTTCGACAGAGATCTGCAACTGATATCTACGCTGTACAGAATATCAAAAGGCTATTTAATGATGGACTCAATCCAGATGAAATCAATTTCAAGCAGGTGAGTTTTGCACACAGCCTATAATTAGACCCCTTTAATAGTTACCTTTTTTGCCAAGAAATATATCTTGGTACCTTTTACCAAACTACTTTCCTTTCTTACTTTGACCTTTGTAACAATCATAGACTTTTGCTCTCAAGGATTCACTAATCTTTTTGCTTGGTCATTTCTCCTTTACTACAGATATCAAATTTCAGCTCCTTTTGGCTTTGGTCTGAGGAGACCCTGCTCCCTTCTCTGGTATCTTGTAGCCTCGGAAAGATGACCACAGAAGAGACGGGATCTCTTTTTCAGCTGGTGACGACTCCTAGAATTCGACAATTCAGAGTAGATAGATCCATAGCAGGTAATGAGCTGATAGGAATAGATCCTGAAGAAGGGAGAAGATACACTAGTTTAGGAAATAAATAAATACACAAGATTGTTTGTCACATTCTTTCCAAACACCTTAAAACAGTTATGCAGTGTGAGGATCTTCTCTACTGGATCCTGCAAATATGAATATTAATTCACACATTTGCTGTCACTAGAAAACATATTAGCATCACATGAAACCCCCGACTTACCAAGTTATACAGAGAACTAATATACACTTGTTTCAAAATGGCTAGTCAGTTGCGTTACACATATGTATGGCCTGTGTGAACATAGAACATTATATGAATACAATGTGTGGATCTTGTCAGTCAACATAGGAAATTTACAACATTAATGATTAACATTATCAATATAGATAAGAGATAAATATGATCACTTTGGTCCAGCACTGTGTCATATGATGTTAAGATGATAAAACTGTCTATTGGCATATTTACAAATGTGTAAAAGTAAGTCAGCCTGACGTTTCGATCCTAGCAGGATCTTCTTCAGAGGTACAAATGTAAGTTTCTTGCTTCCGTATTTTTGGTTCACTTTATTTTATGTTGCATATGTACTGATTATTGGAAATTGGCCCTTCCCTTTCACTCTCCCCATCTCTCCCCCCCCTATGAAATGTTAGCAACAAGACTTAGTAAAATAGATGCCAGACTTTTTATATTATAACATCTGACAATATATTCCATATGTTCACCAAACTAAGGTAATGCTAAGAGTGGATTCATGATTATTTCTCGCAGGTGACTGTCGGAATTCTTCTCCAATGGATCTTACTATAACCGACTGTCTGACGAAGTTTAACGACCAGACTGAAGACAAGCAGCAGTATCTCAACTCCTGGTCATCTCCTCCCCTGACAGAAGCCCACCCAGGACAGGAACAGGGGTACTGTTATTACAGTCAGGAGGACACCGAGGGTACCACCATGACAGGGTCCCTGGGAGCCTTCCATGCCGGTGGGTATGTGGTAGAAATACCCCCTGAACCAGGGACAAGTTTATACATACTCACGAACCTTAAAGATAGACTATGGTTAGATGGGAATACCAGGGCGATCTTGGTGGAATTTGCTGTGTTTAACCCGTACATAGAGCTGTCATGCGTGGTACAATTACTCTTGGAATCATCACCGACGGGTTATCTGATGCCTGCCATGGAGGTGCGATGTTTCCATGTAAGAGAAGACGGTACTCTGTGGGGTATGGCATATCAGTGTCTGGACGGTCTGGTAATCCTCATTGCGGTTTGCTTATTATTCAAAGAGCTAGGATCTCTTCATCTGATGGGGAGGAGTTACTATGGTGATCTTGGATGCTGGACCAACCTCTTAACAATGCTTGCTTCATCTGGAGCAGCTGCTGCCATAGTCATCCAACACTTAGCATCGGCAAAAGTAAGCTTAGCGACACCGGACTTTGCTTCCCTCTCTGAAATGTCCGTCGCTACATCATGGTACATTTCAGCTATTTCTCTGGCTATATTTATGGTCATGAATCAACAGATTGCTCTCCTCAACTTAAAGACGTACTTGTACCATTTGAGTTCAACTGTGAAGCAGACGACATCGAGTATGATATCAGCGTCACCATTTTTTGTCGCGTTTGTTTTATCAGCGACGTGGACAGGATGGATGCTCTTCAGTGGTGATTTGTTTGCATTTCAAACACACTACGATGCCCTCATGACACTGCTGAATGCCCGCCTAGGTCATCTGGAAGGAACACAGGTTTCCCAAGAATATCGGTTACATGTTTTCTTCCTCATTAATGTGACTCTTTGTGGATTCTTTGGACTGTTTGCATTCTCTGTCACGGCGATGAAATCCTACTCTCTACTCAGAGTGAGACATGCCTTTGGTTACTTCATAGACCATGGTAAGCTGACCGAGCTAACTCAGAAGATGAAAACCAGAATGTTGACTCGAATTACGCTGGGAAAAGTGAGGCAGAGGAAACGTGAGATTGCGAGAACACTCAGACATTGGCGTAACAAACAATCTTTGGATGCCAAATATGCAAAAAAGTTAAACAAGATGAACAGAAAAGCCTACAGGTTGTTAGCAACTTACCAGAGTGAAAATAAATTGATGACTGAAAATGTTCCACTTTTAGTTGAGGTAATGAGTCAAAGTTATGAGGAATGGAAGAGATCAAAGTAGTTACTCCTATAGTGATTGACTATGTATCATTGCCTATGTATCATGGCCTATGTATCATTGCCTATGTATCAGGAATACCCTTTTATATCACGTCTATGGAACACGCTATCAAGATGTGAGTTGTGCCGATGTGTATTTTGTACTTGCTCTTTATTAAACAATTAAATATGTAATTATTTACAAACTGGAATAGCCTACCAGGGTTTGCCTGCAATCATTTTATTCAATTTTTTAATAGTTTGGAATAACATTTCATCACAATGTGAACTCATTTTTTTCATAGTTTGGAATAACAATTCATCACAATGTGAACTCAATTTTTTTAAAAGGTGACTGGCGATAATGAAATTATTTGTCAATTCTGTTCGCAATCGTTCAATTTTCTGACAAATTTATAAGTCAGTGGTAGAGAATTTGTAATTGTTTGATTACTATTATTCATGCTTATCAAGTAGTTAAAAAACGTTTGTTTATACTATTTTGTAATTTAAAACATTTTGAATAGTGTACAACACTTACATTGTTTTTTTGAATTTATTAAGGATTTCTATTTATTCATGTTGGAAAGCCTTTCATATTTATTGAGCCAATTATTGGTCATTTGTTACACCTGTTATTGTTTTTTACATTGTTAATAACCACACACATGCATGTGGGAAAACTGAATGGCCTTGAACAGCTCAAATTGGATTCCTTTTACATGTTTGATAACCATTTTCAGCCAACTAGTGACCATCATGAAAGGATTTACTTTTATAGGTCAACTACAGTAGTGACCACTTTTGAAAACTTTTTTTTTCTTTTAGCCACAGGGTACATTATTCCTTATTGTTGCAATATTCAGCCTTGCCAGTATTTAATGAGTGTTAACTCAAGCTATTTGTGCAGGGAGTATTGAAGAAGTGTTCTCTTACAGTATTAACGGTGTCCTATCAAGCTATCAAAATGTTCCATCCAGTACTGATTGCTGTAATTGGTGACACTAATCACAGCAAGGTCCCAAAGTTTCATTTCAAGTTCACAGTTAAAGAATAACAAACATTACTTGAACATTCTGAGCATTAAAAAAGACTGTCTGCTATTTGTAGATGTAATGCACAAATAAACCGATACAACATCCCATGTTTCTTACATCAACTTCTATGACCTTTGAACTTTGACCCCTCTTTGTTATCTGCTTCCATTGTTCAGAAAACATGTGGCAGGTGGATTAAGCAAATAATTTGATTAAAAAAATGTCTCTGTCAAAATATGTTCAGCTAGCCACACAATCTCAGGTCTTGTATTGCCAGCCACAAGAGTTATCGTTTGTATCAATCAGAAACTGCATACCGTAATTCAGTTGTATGTCTGTTTTGTATTTTGTAATTTAATTAAAGTTTTCCACACTTTACCGTCTTTGTTTGTATTTTCCTTTTCTTTGGTAGAATGAGAAATAGTCAAGTTAACTGCAGTGTTGTATCTGTTCAAGCGCAAGTACGTTCGTACTGAGCGTGTGGTAGAGTAATCGGAACATGCAAACTTTACTGTTATATTCACAACATAAGAAGGGGCAAAGACCATGTGACAAAATGTATAGTTCCTACAATCGTAGCCGAGGGCTAAATTCTGTTATAGTGTTGCTTAAAAGAAAACGAGATGTCATCCCTGCAGTACAAGTTTTGCTGTTTGTACTTACATTTAGTATAAGTAATTATGGATGTAGGAATGGGGGGGGGGGGGGGAACAGAGAGGTACAGAAAGGACATGCAGGAGCAAAGTTGGCACAGCCAAGTAGTTTCTGCTTCCTTACTTTACTAACTAGGGATTGCACTCCAGGCCATTGATGTATCATTCCACTGTATCCTTTGCATTGGCAAACAAAATTATAGATGTAGGAATGGGGGTAAACAGAGAAGTACAGAAAGGGCAGGAGCAAAATTGGCACAGCCTAGTAGTTTCTGCTTCCTTACTTTTCTAACTAAGGATTGCACTCCAGGCCATTGATGTATCATACCATTGGATTCTTTGCATTTGCAAACTGAGCGCCTGACATAATCAGTTGAAATTCCATTATTCGAAACCTTGAAGAAAATTTAGAAAAATGTTGAGATTTTGTCATGAAACCCTTGATTTCAATTCCCCCCCCCCCCTAAAAAACCCACAATAGTTAACATTGTAAGTTTAAAGATATGCTTTATTGGTTCCAATTATAGCAGCTATAGCTAGGAAAGTTTTGTTATAACGTAATCGACCTGCCACGGTCGTAAATCGACCATTGTCTAATACCATTGTCTAATAATTTACACTTAACTAACTTAGTTTATGTAAATATCGAATTCAGTAGATATACAGATTATAGGCAGGAGCAGTGAGGGGGAGGGGGGGGGGTGATGTCCACCACCACCTTCCAGTGCCAGTCTGGCGGGGAAACGGTTCAGTCAGGGAAGAATAAGATCGCTACTATACGGGTGTACACCCCTTTTCAAACACCAACAAAAAACAAGAATATTAATTTACACAATGCATTTCAATGCAAATCCTTTAAAAAAAATCCTTCTATTTCCTTCTATTTCGCGAAGAATCTCTGATTGAGCGGAATCTCTGATTGAGCGGAGAAGTGTTCTCTGAACTATATGAACAGTTGATAGAGTTTTGATGGCGCTATTCACAATCGGTTCTATAGAATTGCCCATGGAAAATTTTGGCATGACATCAACTTTTTTCTACTCACCAACTTTTATATAAAATATTTATAGTGCCGTAGCCGAGTCCAGTACATCCTATTAGTGTCCTCTCCAGATTCTAATTTAGGCCTATATCTATTAAAGGCAATTATAAAAAGTTCGTTGACATCAACTGTAAAAAGTAGTGCCGTCTTGAAATTTGGAAGTCAATAATCAAAAGGCTGATGTGTTTACTGGAGATGCAGACCATTTTATTGAACACCTTCCTGGGAGAGGGGGTCTAGTTTTGCATTATTCAGCCATTATAAGCCTGATATGCCTAGGGCCTACACGAGTCAGTCACTAGTCACTAAACCTGGGAGAAGGGAGTGGGGTTGATATAATGTCACCCACTCTTTAGAAAGTAGGGGAGGCGTGTCCCCTGCCCCCCCCCCCGCCCATGATTGACGTTATGCGTTCGAACTCAACACTCCTTCCATTGTTCGAAAGGAGACGACGGGGGACGGAAAGAGGTTGGGAATTGTGGTTTAGGAAACGTACGCTTTGTAGTCTACGTGGCTTTCATAAATCAGAAGGGAACTTGGGAAATGTTATCATTGGGCATGCTCAATTTTAGAGACCTAATCTTACAGTGTCACTTCTGAGATTAACTTTCAATTTGGGTGAAGTCCCCACCACACCAACCCGCCCAAAATATATATACCTATATCGCCAGCGTGCAATGACCCACTGCATTCTGTTTGCCCAATTGTTTCTTTACACAAGCGTTTGTGTGCGAGACTGGGGGGAGGGGTGACCTACCAATTGTGCGCCACGGGGGAGGGGAGCTGTCCGTAAACCTTCTAATCGGCAAGTTTTTGAAGGCACTGGCTGGCATTGTCGCGGCAGGCTTTAGGCAGATAGAGAACGAGGGTGAGGCCTAAATCTATTAGAGTAACATCCAAATATTCTAAAAGGCCTTTAGGCTAGTACATGATCATGAGAAAGAAAATGAATATCCGCGATCTTCAATTAGACTGGCATTAGGTTAACCAATGCGTGCGTGCGACTACATGTATCATTACGTCCCTAATTTTCATCCCCGCGTACTACATAACAGGCGTAACGTAAATTTGCATATGTTACAGAAAATGTGTTGCACAAGCTTTAAGTTTTAGTATATGGGTCAAATCCCAAATGATGATGGTGCTAAGTTTAGTATATATATATTAATGACGGGTCGGAATCGGTCGAAAGGTTTAAATAGGCCTAACCGCAACCAGTTGAAACATTTTATTGATGATGATATTGTATTTCATTGCGTACGTGGTACGTACTGACATTATGTGTATGATGTCGTCAAAACGTTAATTTTCACATTTTTGTCATCAGGACGAATTGGTGCATCTCAGCAAGACAGGCCTAAATTTCCAAGTTTTAGACATCGGACAATTTGGTGTCGTGTCGTCAAAATGTCAATGTTCAACTTCTGCCTATATTAACGATCTATAGGATTTACATGTCTCGTAGAAAACAGATTCGACTACAATAATTGAACATATATGTATGGATGTATTTTATTTTCAAAAGTTTACTATGTAAATTTTATCTGTTGAATACGGTCAGGCTTGTTTGTGAGAAGCCGGAGTAGTCGATTTTGGAAGATTTGGAGTGCATTTTATGATAGAAATTTTAGCTTGTATAGGCTACCATAACTCTCAATCGACAAGACGAAAGTTTTAAATATAGCATTGCAAACAACGTGTTTTCTTGTGTTTAAACTAGGGCAAGTGTTGTGGCAATCTAACACCTTTCGCCACCTGTTGCAGTATAGATGATACAATCAGCGATATTGAATTTTGCTAGAAGTCGGCTAATATTGTCAACCAACGACAATATAAATTCATTGTTTACTTTACTACACGTATGTTGACCTGATAAGTAACAATACGGCGGCCTAATATCGACGTGCGTAGGAACCCTTTCCACTCCCCAAAAGAATTTTATAAAGGTCATTTCTTCGGACTTACAAATATCTAACAGTATTAATTCATTAAAAAGAATATGTAAACATTTTCGGAGAAAATATTCAACAGTTTGAACATGAATGAAAAGTTATTGACCACAGTAGTTATTACTAACGCTGTTCACTTTGTAAATATCACAGATGTTTGGTGTACATTGGTTATAACGTGACTAAGTGTGCTGCTGGAGAACGATATGTTAACCGAGGAAGTGTCATCATTGCAGTGTGTACCACTACGTGACTCTTGTGTTGTTCGTCGATGAACACAGAGCGGGACATCCCTGCTGATGAATGATAAGAAGAACATGCTGAAGTATAAGGATTTACGTAAAACGTAGGTTCCTGTCCACTCAGTGGAATGACACAACGTAGGCCTAATGTAGGCTTGCCTAGGCCTAATATAGACTAGGCCCAAACGAGTAAGGTCTAACTAACTGTGTTAGGCTAGTCTAGAATAGGCCAGTCTCAGACAAGGATTACGTTAGGCCTGTAACGTAGGCTGCCCCAGCCTCATTCCATTAACACTTCAACAACAAGTGCACCAGTCTAAATCATGTAGCCAACAAAACAATAATAAGTTAAAGGCTAGTCTTGATCTGTGACTTGGCCTCCACGTTAGATCAGAGGCTCAGTGAACTTGAGTGGGCCAATGCATATTTTTAAGGAACATGTGACAATTTCATTCTCAGATAAAAGTACTTTCATCCCCCCACTGCCACTTGACAGTTATTTCGATGAAAGCTTGCACATATTGTTGCATAGTTTTCAAAATAAAAGCAATGATTCTCCATTCATACTGTTAACATTCAAATATTTAACACATTGTGTTGGCTTCAAAATAAAAATTTCATCTGTGACTGCCTTCACCCAAGAACAAAGCCACACTGGATTTGAATGTTTTCCATGAAGTAATACCATTTATCACCATTGTGACTGAGAGTGCAGGGCTAAAATTTAACGATCGTCTGAACGTCCGAGACGACCAAAAATCAAGTCCGACAACCTAAAACACTGCTAAGGGAGTCCGACGGATGATTAGTTAGCTTATTTGCCGTAAGTGTTCAACACTTGGAACAAAACTCGAAAAATCCCTATTGTTTAAAATTCTAATCTGTCCCAAAAAGTGTAGACATTGTTATTTTCAGTCCAAGTTAACAATTATATTCTGAACTCATATTTGGAAGTTCATTAATATTCCCAGATTTGTGCATTGAGAGGTTTGATATCATTTGGAAGTTTATTTATACTCTCAGATTTGTGCAATTAGAGGTTTAGTATCATTTGGAAGTTCATTAGTATTTCAAGATTTGTGCATTGAGAGGTTTAGTATAAATTGGAAGTTCATTTATACTCTCAGATTTGTGCATTGAGAGGTTTAGTATATACTGGAAGTTCATTAGTATTCCCAGCTTTGTGCATTGATAGATTTAGTATCCTTTGGGAGTTCAATAGTATTCCCAGATTTGTGCATTGAGAGGTTTGATATCATTTGGAAGTTTATTTATACTCTCAGATTTGTGCAATTAGAGGTTTAGTATCATTTGGAAGTTCATTAGTATTCACAGATTTGTGGCATTTTGTGCATTGAGAGGTATAGTCTATTTTGGAAGTTCTTGTTTACTCCCAGATTTGTGCATTGAGAGGTTTATTATACTTGGAAGTTCGTTAATACCTTTCAAGTTTGCAGTTAAAGCAATTGTAGTATTTTGGAAGCCACCAATACTTCCAGATTTGTTAATCTACTTTGGGAAAGTTACCTATAGTTACGTTCTGTACTGTAGCCTTTGTACTGCTGGAGTTACAATTCTGTTAATTAACCTATGACATACTTGGCACCATTAACATAATTGGCACCCCACTACATAAAAAGATCTTAACGGTAGAAGGCATGGAACCGGGCAGTCAACTTATGAGCTGCCTAAGAGTACAATGGTCAAGTTTTGTTGCATTCACATTGTGCAAGTATGCAAGTGCAATGCAATGCTATGCAATTGAGTGTGCACATTTAATAGTAAACAAACGCAGTTGATCAAAACTGTCTTTAGCGGGAGTAGTAACAAATTTTCACCAAAGTTTACACTTAAAACACATCAACATTGAAGGGAATATCACCAAATGATGAAATTAAGGAAGTATGCTCCAGAATTTTTTTCCTCCCTCTCATTAATTCGAGTACAATGTTAGTGATTTTTACTAATGCCCGGACTGGGTAGAGACGACTTGGATCAGGTAGTAACCCATCACTATTTTTCAACTGTAGGTTTCCAATGCCTAAAAGATTTTATTTATCTTAGAGTAGCTGTAGGGGTCAATAGTGGAATTTGGAGCACTAGTATCGCAGCTCATCGGTGCAGTGAAGTTATTCTCCCAAGCCTATCTATTTAGTGTTTTGACAGAAGACAAGCTACTACAGTACCTTAGTATGCCCAGCAGCATCATCAGTCCTTTCTAATGCTCTTTGAAAGTTAATTGGGACAACATGGGTGCAGCCAGCATTTCCATGATTCTGTGACATATTTTAGGTTGTACATCACTTTCTTTTATCAGATATAAATTTTGTATTGTACAGACATACCATTTCTAGTGTGCATTATGAAGCAGAATGTTACTGTATGCCTAGTATAAGTTGGAAAGAAGTGAAGTTACTTTTTGTACTACCTTCTACAATTACAGAGTCTCAAATGTACCATAGCATTATTAGTGACCTGTGAATCAATGTTTTTGGCCAGTAGAAGTGTACAGTAGTTACACTCTCCAAATAGTTATTATTTGTATTTATTCCTCTTTTTTAAAGTTGTTTCTTATGAATTTGTTAACAGGCTTTTCAGTTGGCCTTTCTTGTGGAAGATCTTTATGGTCTGAACAAGCCTGCCTCTCTGTTCAAGGTATTCTACACGCAGAATGTTTTTCATTTAAAATTACACACTGGCTCCTGCCTCCTGGTCCCTGCCGTTTGGCTCCTATGTCTGCTAAAAAACCAGTGAGCGTGGAGCCACTTTTCCCAGACCCCAAATTGTTAATTTTGTCCTTGATTGTAACAAATAAAAATTGTAGTTTGGTAGCAAGTTTGCAAAACTTTTGCAAGTCAGTTGGCCAATGTGCATGTCTGTATACCTACTGTAGGCCTACTTTTTACCGGGCAAGTTTTGTGAAAATTTGATTGTGTGATAAGTGTTGTCGATACGTGTTAATTTAAGGTCGTAACTTGTCAGTTGTGGTCACTTTCACAATAAACAGTTAACAAAATAACCATGGAATAGTGGCCTATATGCTGTTATCAAAGAGTTATTGAGATAAAGTTGCATTGCTGCTAGTTGCTGCTACACCTGAATGCACATGATATAAACCTCACCTTGGAAACTTATTTGTTCATTTGGTTAGACTCTGTACCATAACTAAATCTTGACTATCTACTGTAGCATGATTTCATTCAAGGTACCTAGCATTATAACTGTACACCTCTTAAATGCATGTTTTAATGCAGTGTTGTGGCCTAGTGCGTAAAGGCACTTGGCATTTGAAACAAGGGGGCGTAGCAATTGGGAGATTGGGGTCATAGTAAGTCGTGTCTTTCATCCAAGGGTAATCTACGGTTTTCCTATCTGCAGTGACTTTCTAAATTGACAAAAACTCCAAAAATGTGTTAAAATGCTTAATTGGAAGCCATCCGACGTGAAAGTTTTAATCCATTAAGCGTCATAATTTAGTAACTACCTGATTATTATTATAGTTATAATTGCTACATTAGTTAATGTTGCAAACCTGTTTCTGTAGTGCTCATCCCATCCTAGTGTATTTATAAATTGTACATACAGTATAGTGGGTTTCATGATCAGCACACCTTTAATAGTGAGGGTTTGAATGTTGTGATTTACTAAAGGTTTTATAACTTAACCTCTTTGTCAAACATTTTATAGCTCTCCATGGCAATGGTTGAATATCCATCACGAATACAGTAGCTGTATACTCAGTAACCACCAAAGCTATTCCCAGCTGGCTGAGACTATCATGAAGGGTTCTTAATTAACAACCTGCAATGCTTCCTCCCTTCCAGGAAGTTTGCTTATAAACTTTACATATGAAGTCAATGATCACTTTGGAGTGAATCAACCATGTTTGCATTAAGCCTAATATTTAAAACTTTTAAGAGTATGAACTATGGAGTTCAACTAGCCTCTTCGTCTGTGTTCAAGTTGTTGTCTTTCACATACACTGCAAATGTGAGTCCTACGTAGTCTTTCACATACACTGTAAATGTGAGTCCTTGTCTTTTACATACACTGTAAATGTGAGTCCTTGTCTTTTACATACTGTACACTATACATGGGTAAAAGGATTCTTGCATATCGACTACGTGTTGAACACATTATTGTAGTAGTTTGAAATTTGACACTAACTGTGCTGGTATTTCTTGTTGGTTGTGTAAATATAGTGTTTTTGATGCTTTAGGGCCTGGCTATTGAATGTGCTGACAAACTTCATATCTTTGAGTTGTAACATGATATTTATTTGGAAGGCTCTGATTTTGACTGTTAAATGAGTTGATACTTGCTGTACAGTAGGTTTGCTTGGTCTTCTTTATGAGGTAGAGCTGAATCTGTAAATGAAAGAGTGAAATATGTGTGAAACTTCTATAGTAACTAAGTCTGTGAAAGTATTTACAGAAAACTACATTTTTACTATAAAAAAAGAAAAAAAGAAAATATGGCCTGTAAAAAGACAAACTTACTGTTGAGTCTTTACTTAGATTCCCACAGTAGAAGCCACTTTTCTTCACTTTACTGCCAGCTGCCAGTCGCGGACTTATGGTGACCCAAGATTTCGGGTTAAGTGATAATATCTGCTCTATCCAGTTGAAATTTGGCGGGTATTTTTGAATGTGAACAGCTGATATGACCTTTTCATGCCTGCGCAGTATATTAACCTCGCAAGCGGACTTAATACGAAACTCACTCGTTCTTATTAAATGGGAACTTGTCATGTTCTTAATTGATTATCCTCCTCGCGGACTTAATATCAATAATCGCCCATGCTTTCTTAAATGTGAACAAGGCCTTTTTGTGATCTGTGTGTAAAACAGGGCCATTGATGCAGTCGGTTCCTTGCCATAATTCCCTCAAAAATCATCTGAACATTACAGATGGCAAAAGTAACAGGTGCTTTCATAATTATATCTATGATGTGATTATCACAAATTGACTAATTCAAAACTCAAAAATTTCAATAACTTCAGCAACATTTGTGCCAAAAAAACAGCTATTAGTTATTGTTTAGAATACAACTTAAAACAAAGGATTGTATGCATCGTTTCTGTTGTTAATCAATCCTGTGTGTGTTTTTTCTCAATCAGGTTGGAAATGCCATGGTGCCCTATCAAATTTTTGAAAGATACCTAGGTGCCATTATTGAAGTAAAAAAAATTGCCATTTTGCCATGTCATTTTAATGAAAAATCAAGGCATATTCGCATAGCAAAATAGCAAATTGCTATGTATACAAGTGCAAACATGTATTGCAGTTTTCTTACCTGGCAACCATAGTATTTTATTACAGACAAAATTCTGAGCTTTCAAAACTGCTAACATATAGAAAATGTAAACACCAAATTATTCCCCGGTGATGTAATATATATGTGTGTTGACAGTGACTTGTATCAGGTAAGGTTGTGTATGTTTCAGCACCTGCCTCTAAAGTAAACTGCATCTGGATGTTGGTGGACTATGTAAACTAATCAAAAAGTTGTTTTTGGATATAAACTACTAATTCGGCGTCCACTCCTTCAGTTGTTCTCTGGTTGATAATTACAAATCAAACATTTAGCCTTGTCAGCTGCATGTTCAGATGTACTGGTTCAATGCCGCTGACGAAAGGTTCTATTAAGGAGTTCATCTCTTGTTGGAATTGTCAACCTACTTTCAAGTGATGTACTCATCGGACACATCATCTACCGTTTCAAGGTTGTTAAAGCTTGTACTAATGGTAAGGTTTCCTGACATTAATAGGGTAGGTCATCTTGTGTAGTGGACCGTACACAAATCACATCTTGTCACATGTCTGTAGCAAACAAGTATGACCCAAAACTCCAAAAGATTTAAAACTGACACTGTCAAATAATACCTGGACGATCTCAACCATTCAACACAAAGTTTTGATAATTTCAGACACTGTGTTGTATAATAGGACTGACGGCAGTGATTTTTGACAGTCTACAATGTATCAAAATTAATTTTGTGCCATAAGTCATCCTGTAATGTTTTGTATTTCTGCAGGAAGATATCTGACTTTTAATGGCCTCAAATAACATGTTTTAATTGCATACAATTTAAATTAAAATTTGTCATGGACGAGTAGTTGTGAATGTCATCCAAGGGATAGATACTATATGAAGGTAGACGAACATGTTATTGTTTGAGGTTTAGAATTGATAAAACTATGCATTAATATATTTAGGCCTACCCTTAGAAGCAGAATTGAAATATGACCATTTTAAAGTTGTATGTCATACATGTTAGTAAGTAGAACCAGGTTGGTATGTGGAAACCCTATCAAAATTGGCAGAGGTCAAAGGTCACATTAGGTCAACATGTCTCAAAGTATGTAATCCTAGTAAATATGTTAACAAGGCAACAATTAATCTGTGAGTTCTATCATGCTAAGGTTATTTTTTTTTTTAACATAGTTCAAATGGTCAATTTCAGTTAAGTCTAGTGAACAGGCCCAATATAAAATAGATCTCAAGTGATCTTCAGCTATGGTATACATATATAGTAATCCAGGAAATGAATGTACTTCAAATAGTTGATACAGACTGAAGTGGCCCTTATCAGTTTTCATACTCTCAGCTTCAAGGGGTCAACAGGTTATGTCAAATGGCCTCTAAACTGGGTTAAGGGGTCAAACTGGTTATCTCAATTGGCATACTCTCTGTTATTTATACTAGATGACTTTGGCTTTGACAATAAGTTGTGAAAATTTTTCAGAGTGTGTAAACAATGTTATGTAACTCTCATTCATTAATAACAAAATATTAAAGAGATGGTTGGTGGCAGATCTGACTTGCTAGCTCAAAATTGGTAAAAGAAAATGTCTGTTCTTTCTGGATATTGAAATATTTCGGTATAAAAAATTCTGTACTTTAAAGTCCTTACAAAAGAAGTGGGCATCTCTTACCTTTTCTGGTTCTCACTTGACAAATTTAACTCAGATTTGTGGAATTTTGAGCAAATAATATGGCAAGGAATCACAAAGCCAAAATGGCTTTCTGTTTTGGTTTGGATGATAATCGTAACGATTTGCATTCATGATGGCGTATGTGTGTGTATACATGTGTGTGTGCGTTTGTGACACCCAGCTTGTAAACACGATATCTGAAGAAGGGAAGGTTGTGCCACTTTCATGTATGTGGTGTGTAGAATTACCACTACTACCACATTGAGTACAAGAAGCCTATTGTTTAGGCTGCATTGATATAATTGTAATCCCTATTTCTGTAGTAGGGCTAGAAGGACCGTTAATGTGTGTGTGTGGGGGGGGGGGTAGGAATTAAACATTCCAACTCGCCCTAGCATAATGTAGGTGTGATGGTAGTGTCTTTTCTATAATGGTGCTACTTTATGTTCACATTTCTTGTGTGCCACAAAGCTTAGCCTTCGGGACAATAAATCTAGTGCACTACATTAATTAGTATTCACAGCAAGACCTGTAACTGTGTAAGGCTACATTAATACAAAACTCATCCTTTAAATATATTTGGTATTGTTTGCATCCCCTTCATGTTGGGTACATTCACAACATATAACCTTAAACATTCTTTCTCTTAAAGAGCAGATGATTTGTGTGTAGTACAAAACCAGGACCAAGATTTTGGTCTTTGCGAGCTGTCCACAGGAACATTTACGCAAATGCACACCTTAATGCCAGCAAATGCACACTTTAATGCCAGCAAATGAACACCTTAATGCGAGCAAATGAACACTTAATGCCAGCAAATTGCACACCTTAATGCCAGCAAATGCATGCCTTAATGCCAGCCCTGGTGGTACTGTATGTTAGTACTGTAGCAGCTACTGTACTGTATAATACACACATACTGATTGTAATATACTACATACATTACAGTGGTACTGTGTAGGCCCATAAATATTATGAGTGGTTTGTTCTACTGTACCAACTGGTGTAAAGTTCATATTGTCATTGCAACTCAATAATAAAGTTATGATCATGACTGCAGACATCAAAGTGTTGTGTTACAAATTAATCCTTGTTGTGTAGAAAATATTCTACTGTACCATATCTGATGGGACAATCTATGTAAACGTTTGATCGATATCACAAGTCAGTTAACATGTCTTGGGCAGTTGGGTGTGTATTTATGTCAAATTCTGTAACCACTGACTGTACTTGATTTGAACTAAGATATGAAACAAGACAGTCGAAAATGTCCCCCAAGAAAGAAGGAAGAATATACAGTGCATGCATTTCAATTTTTTCGTTCATTTCAATGCCCCTATATTTTCAACCAAAGTTCCATATTTCCATGCACCCAAATTATTTCTGCAGATTCCCTACAAAGTGTTTGTTATTTTTGAGAGTGCTTTAAAGCTTGATAAACTTTGAAACCTATAATAGTTCTAGGTTTGAACCATACACCATGTTTTAGCTATGTAGCCCAGCCCACAGGTGGGGTAAGTTGGAGCACATGAGGGGGTCCTTGTGCCACGTGGGTTATATGTGATAACCATTAACAAGTATAACATTTTAATATAAACACATAGCTTGTTGCATACATGTATACACTTTCACTGGTATAGTTACTTTTTCTGGCATGAAATATATCAGTGTTATACATGTTATATGTACATTTTTGGGAATGTTTTTTCTCATCCAAAAGATGTACATATCATTAGTTTTTTGAACCAGTGTTACAGCAAATATTCAATCCTTGCAAAAAGTTTATAATATATCACAAATCAATATTAAAACATAGCTTATTCTGTATATATCTTGGCTGAAGTTGCAATGGCATTAACTTGCTGATATGACACCTGTTTGGCTGAGAAAATATAATTACTTTGATTGGTATGCTTATACTCCCATGCTATGGTGTCAGGAGTGAATTGAAAGAACTTTCTACCTGTAGTTGGTTTATTGAAATAGAAAGTTGTACAATCATCACTTGCGTTGAAATATTGAAGAATGACACTCAAGAGTTTACCCTATGCTGTAGAAATATTAAAAGCATTTCAACATTGCCTTGAAAAGTAAAATGGAGTTTTAAGATACTAACAAAACTGCTTTTTTATACTTAACCATAGTGTTTTGCTGTACAGTATGTGATTTGACAGTATATTTTAGAATGACCTGCAAGAACGATCATAGCCTGTTCCTCCTCTCCTCTTACTTCATCTCCTCTACTTCCATCCTCTCTACTCCCTTCGCTCCTCTTCTCCATCCACGCCTCTATTTTCCTCTACTTTCTCCTTTACTCCCTCCCCTGTATTCCTCATCTCCTCCTCTTTCCTCCTCTCCTCTACTTTCCTCCTCACCTCTACTTTCCTCCTCACCTCTCTCCTCTACTCCCTCCTTGCTTCTACTTCCCTCCTCTCCTTTACTTCCCTCCTCTACTTCCCTCCTCTCCTCTACTCCCTCCGCTCCTCTACTCCCTCCTCTGTATTTCTTCATCTCCTCTACTTCCCTCCTCACCTCTACTTGCATCCTCTCCCCTACTTCCCTCCTCTCCCCTTAAAAACAAGGAAGATTATCAAACCCTATTTACAAAGCTTGTAAGCTAAAACATTCCTATCTGAAGGTAACCTAAGATCCTGCAATGAAAAAAGATGATGTAGACAATTTATATTTGATTACATTTCATTTTAAACACACAGCTTAGTCGTTTTCAGTAAGAGAGAAGACGGTGCCATTTATAAGGATCTTCCAGTCCGGTCTTGAATCAGCCAAAGATGTCAAAGAGGGCAAAGGTCACATTTCTGTTGTCCATTGGAACGATCTTGAATCTGTTTGGCTATCTGTACCTCACAGGATCATGGCACATATTTTTTACGTCTAATGTACCCAAGGAGGTCTTTCAAGAAAAGGGCTTGCGCGGCCAAAGTATAGACAGGGAACTCTCACAGGTGATACAACGAGCCGTCGATGATCACCAAATGTCCCAAAAGAATATCACAAATATAATCAATAAATTCTTTGAGGAAAAATATCCCTCCAAGGAGGCCGCCGTGAAAAATGTACCGCCCGTGGAGGAAGTAAAAGTGGCTGAAGTTTTGGAAACTATATTAACAGGTAAAGAAGAAAAAACACCTCCAAAGAAAGATGGAACGCCGCTCCGAAATATTGAAAAGGCGGCTCCCGAAAAGACCATGATAGGTCTTGGGAATGAAAATGTGCAACCGCCGCCGAACAAAGAAGTGCAAACAGAGTCCAAAAAGGGTAAGATTCTTTCAGCGGTGGACGCATTCATGAAAGGTAAGGTCGAGAAACCTGTGAATCCGCACGATTTTAATTATATGATCAACGAACCGGACAAATGTAAGAAACCGGACGGTTCCAACGCCGACGTCTTCCTCTTAGTCGTGATCTGTTCAATTCACAAGAACTTTGAGAATCGAAACGCCATCCGTCAGTCGTGGGGCAGCCCGGCGGACGTCGACGGCCGCAGGGTCGTCACGGTGTTCCTGCTCGCCAAGCGATCCGACGAGAGACTTCAAAGTCTAGTCGTGGAGGAGAACGAACAGTACCACGACATCATCATGGAAGACTTTGATGACACTTACAAAAATTTGTCGCTCAAAACTATGATGGGCATGAAATGGATGTCGACATTCTGTGCTCAAGCGAAGTACATGCTAAAAACGGACGACGACATGTATGTATCATATAAAAACATGGTGACGTATCTCGCCGCCTCGCCAGATACCAACTTTGTGACCGGCATGGTCATTAATGGTGGCCCAATCAGGGACCCTAAGAGCAAGTGGTACATGCCAAAGGACCTGTACCCTGGTTCAAGGTACCCTCCGTTCTGCTCCGGTACGGGGTACGCGTTATCCGGAGACGTTCCACCTCGAATCTATCAGACTTCTCTTTCAACTCCGTACTTATACCTTGAAGATGTGTTTGTAGCCATCTGCATCGACAAGCTTAAAATTGTGCCTAAGAACCACCGGGAATTCCATAACTGGAGGACCACATATACCTTTTGTCACTATAAAAGGATTCTAACTGCTCACATGGTCACACCGACGGAAATGCTGCGATATTGGAACGACCAGAAAAATAATAAGCATACTTGCTAGCAACGGTGTAGTGGTTATACTGTAGACTAGTTTTGTAGTTAGTTGTTACTTAAGTTACTTAAGTTCTGATTTATTGATCGGAAGAAGAGGTTTAAGATGATTCTGGCCAGCCAGAAGTTCTAAACCTTACCAATGATGCAAGCCAATACGGTACAGTATATCACAGCAAAATACAACTTCAAAGATTATCTCTCTTCCAAACAGTAGTTTGTAGTGAAATGGCTGTGTCATTTAAATAACTCATGGAAATACAATATGGTGATTGTAAGAATTAGACCCCCCAAGAGGTGCAGTAAATTAAAAGTCACCTTCCCAAATCTATGTGAATTTATTCATCTAAATTCATCACACGGAAAACAAAAGGGGGGGGGGAAGTAAATCTGTAGGTTTGTATGGGAAATGAGCCATGTGAGTCTCAAAGTCTGGAACAAAGCTGGAATATTGGTGCAGAATGACAAAAAAATGTGATTCTAAAAGGAGTCTATCAAAGAGTGACACAGAACTTCCAAAAGGCCATCAATAATGTAACTAAATATGCTATAAAGTCAGATTATGGTCACCAAGTGCTCAAATTTTAACAAGATATTTTTTCAGGCTGTTTCAGACTACTGTACATACCTTAATACTGAGATATTTAATTGTCACGGTTGAATTTCTCCTTTAGTGGCTTGGGTATAATTCAGTCTATCAAAAACACTTCCAGAAATTACTTTTGAAATCTGTTAGGAACTGGTATCTTCTCTCTATCATATTGGGTGAAAACTGGTGGTCTTTGAAGTTACATGCTTTTAAGATGATGATCAAATCAAGAAGGAATAATCTAGAAGTGTGTGATTTCTTATAATCATGTTTTTTATTGTAAAGTAATACAGACGTACAATTTATTTCATTTTGTGTGGCGCCCTGTCGTAATCTCAAGGGTAACATTTTTTCATAAATTCTAATAAATGAAAGAAGTTCTTGAATAAATTAGGCCGTAACAGATGATCAAACAATCCTTCGGGAGATGGTGGTATAAATGATCGAATGTAAAAGTCTTGCACTGCCAAGCTTTCTCAGGGTGTGAAGACAACTCACTCTTTATTTTCTGCCTTTGTTTTAGCTGCAACTTTAAATTCTTCAATGTTTGTTGAGCACGGTCAGGTTTAGTTTATTCATAATTTTTTTCCTTAAATTCTTTCTTAATTAGCAGGGAATAAACATAAAAGTGAGTCTCCCCTTCTATTGTTGGAAACGTTCTCTTTGCCAAGTACCTGTTCCACTTGGACTTGCTCAACAGTATAGTATCTATTGTAGACATTCAACATCAGAAATATTCTTGTGAACATTAAGAATAATTACTCCATAGTATACAAGTGGTGTACATGTTACACTTCTTGTTTCATAATTGGGGAACCTAACGCACTATTTCTCCCAATATTGCAAGTTTATCCCACGGATAAAGTGAGAAGCAGATGTCGGTCGGCTCTAGACAAACTATTTTTCCGAGGCACTTGAACCTTTTGTACCTGTTTTTTTGTTGCAAATATCGTCTTAAGAGTAGTCTTTTGCGAGAAATTTGTCAATTTTGTATCATTTTTTGGGCATATTCGGGTAATGTTATTTTCACTTTCATTTTGTTGTTTTTTGGTGTTTGTTTTTTCTGAATAGAGTATATATGTAATCGGGTTCAATTGTGAGAACAAGTTTGATTAACAAATAACAAGTATTACAATGCATATTAAAATTGTCTATAAGAGTTGTTTTATCTAAGAACCTTGAGAGTCATGGATGGGGAAAAAAAATATGACAAAAGTTGCCAAAACCTCATTTAATATCACACTGAAATCTGCCAACAAAAAAAAGCTTACCTGATTCAGTAAAAAGATGAATGCAATTTCGGACATTGTAGTGTGATGCACTGACAAGATCCTCTCTCTAACTACAATAGCATGTCACATTATTCTTCGCAATTTGGTGATTTGATTTTTCTTTGATTTTTTTCCCAAACATTCCTTTCAAATCTCGACTAGTGCTTCTTTATTTTACTGCTAATGTGATTTTCTGTGAGTCTGTTTAATATCAGAGTATGGACTGTTTTTTTTTCATCTTGTTGTAGAAAATAGGATGCCCTTTAGACAAAGAGAAAAGACAACCTGTTTGATGGTTTTAGGCTGTGGGTTGTGTGTGTGTGTGTGTGTGAGTGTATTAATCATTTGCATTGAAAAGCTTAGCTGTTGAAACCCAGAGTTTCCTTTCTGATGTGATGTTGGGTATGGCTGTGGAGGAAGCCAGAAGGGTAACAACAAACAATGGTTGGTTCCAAGGTTCTATGAGTTTTTTTCTTTTTTTTTTGGCAATTAATACTGTAGATATTTTTTTGGCCAAAAAGCAATTTGTGAACATTTGAATAATTATTTAAAGGTTTCATGGTATGCAGTATTTCAATGTGAATTTCACAAACTCTGGTGTAAGCCAGAAGAGGTACATTGGTGCTTGTCCTAAGATTTATATATTTATGAATTATGATACTAGTACAGAAGCTTCCAAGTGGGAGGATGAAATTACAAATTTGACTCTACTGCCTCTGTTGCCACTCTACCACTACACTAGATCCAAGTTTAGTCTTCAAGTGGGTAAAAATTGTCAGGGACAACATCCTCACCTACACTATCCAACTTTAATATAGTCTTCAAGAAGGTAAAAAATTGTCAGGGACGACATCCTCACTTCATGTTGTATCCTAAGGAGGTGTAATAAATCTGGCCATTTCCATTGTTACTTGTTGCCATTCAATAGTGATTTCATAATAACAATAATAACATACTATTGTTTTTGTTAATGTTAGCTACAGTATGAAACACAAAAGAAGTGTTGTTACACAATTGAATTTTACTGTTTCATATTTTGGCTGTGATATTGCCAGCTCAGTGTCCTGACCTGTTTTTTCTACTCTTCTGATAGTCAGCATAATTCTTAGAAAACAGGTGATTTAGAACATCATTACAGTATGCATAATGTATTGCGCTGGTTCACAGATCTAAACCCCATACTATGTGTAATGATCCTGTGAGCATTTCAACATGCTATATAAAACTTAGTTTCATATGCAAAAGTCATATATATGCTAATTGGCAGCTGTATCAACAAAAGCAGGAAAAATGATTAGGTTAGGAAGTGTAGCATTCAGTGGGAGGGAGGAAGCATACCCATGACCAGCTGTTGAGAGATAAAAAATCGGTCACATTGTGTTCTAAAACATTCATCTCATCAGTTGAGACTAGCAGAGCAAAAATTGAAAAACATGATGAAACATGTTTGAAACAGATTGAATTGGTACAGAGATAGACCAGTTATGGTTGACTTTTATTAAATTCTGCCATTTTGATTGTAATATTTAACAACGTGAGGAAACATTTATAGGGTTGGCTAATGTAATCATAATGTGGTAGTGACGTACAGTACCCTTTTTTTGTTTACGTCTGTAGTCACAATTGATCATGTTGTAATAAAGATTTTGTCAAAGTCATGTTGCCTTTAAGGTTTCTCTCATTGTCGAGGGCAACTCACGGAAGACTGCAGTGAGGCAATGTGGGGGGAAATAAAGGTAATTTTGTTATTATTTTACAATTTGTAGATTTAATTATCTATTATTTACTATGCATGCCAGGTTAATGGAGAGAGAGAGATGTTTCAGTGTTTTGAGAGATTGTTAGTATCATACAGTAGGTGTGTCTCTGGTGACAAAATTAAAAGAGATATATACCAGTGGCAGAGAAAGGTAACACCTTTAAGGGAAAAAGAGAAAAAAATATATTCTCAATTCTTTGTTGCAAATCCCATCTTAATGTCTGACTTGAGATTTGGTGGAATGAATGTAACCTATGTTGATTGGCTAAGCCCTCAACTATACAGGAAGTGTAACCTATGTTGATTGGCTAAGCCATCAACTATACAGGAAGTGGATCAGAGTTTGATGTCCGTTACTCATCTCAGCAAATGTTTAAGCGTTTCTCTTACGAGTATGTTGCAGTTTTTATGTGGCAATCTAAGTATTGCTGGTCCATGTCATGATTGTAAAGAGCAAAATGAGTTTGATTTATTGTCAATTTTGTTATTTTTGTTTTTGTTCTTTTGTACTTCATTATGTTATCAGTGTTACCCTGTATGTTGGATGAACAACATACTGGCCAAAGTATGCTGTAAATCTATCCAACTAGTACTGGCGAGCTGTCAGTGTATGTTTCCTTGGTAAAAAAAACATCAAAAAGGTTTCTTTAATTCTTAAACTGCCATTCATTATAACACTGTTCCATCATGTCTGTTGGAAACCACAAGGGTAGGGGGGAGTAGATCCAAGATTCCTCTCCATTAATAAAAAAAAAAACAAAAAAAACTAACTAGAAATTAACCTGCTGCCCAAAAATGATATCTGGGTTACACTGTGTAGCCTGTATGTAGGTAACATTAGAACAGCACATTGTTGTTCTAATATGAGAATTGTTCCCAGGGAACAGCAATTTAAAAGTCCCTTTTAACCAGTGTGTGACATACATATTAACATGAGGCTGGGTTCAAATTTGTTTACAAAATAAACGTTAGTATTACATTTAGCTGCGCAGTTCATTCCATGCTTCCATACATTGTGTACGATAGTTATCTTCAGAGAGTTTTAATTACTTGAATCAATAATAATTATATGATTGTTTTTGAGATTGCTTAGAGGAATCCAATCCTGTTAATATGCAAATGTTGATAATTTTATATACCATTGATATATTTATATGTTGTGATGTCACAAGCTGCAAGTAAGTTGATATTATATATTGATATTGGTAGTGACTTGGAAAGTACTGTAATCAGCTGTAAAGCAATATGATTATTATGGTTATGGTTATTAAGTAAACTGTCCCAAACAGTGTGCATGTGTGTGCATGTGAGAAAAGATGAATTTATGTACTCTTACCGTAGCTTGCAAGCATTTGACACCAGATTTCAATTTTCAATGTGGTTTTTATTTTATATCTGTTTTACCAACAATTATGTTTAAAGGCAATGGGAAAAATCTCTGTTATTCTTGAATAATAACCCATTGTTTTTAGCTGCTTTGGACTGAAGTCTACGCGCGCCTAGATGCTTAGGTCTGTTGCATCTGGTACCACAGAGTTTATCCTCTCCACCATGGCACTACCTACCTCTCTGTGTACTACTGATAACATAACATCACATCTCCTTGTGATTGTAATAACACCTGTGGCCTATGTATGTGATATCACATCACTGTGTTTAATGGCAATGTCAGCTCATTTTTCTTTTTGTATTTGGTTACATCACAACTGTTGCACAAACATATCACATCTTTGTCTGGATGTAGCACCACATACAGTACGATAATTGTTTTTGAAATAATGTTATTTTTTTTCTATATATGTGACACAGTTCAGTGTCTGTGTAATAATAATATCATACCCCAGAATGCCCTTTTAGAGCTCTCTTGAAAATGATGGTTTAATTTCTGTAACAAAATTTTTACTGTGAAATAAAGGATGAGTTGTTTACCTAAATATTAACCACCTGCTTCTTTTATATTTTCTAATATTATTATTTTGTAGTATACTAACTGATTTAAGCGTCCATTCCATTTTCATTACTAAACCTGCACACACACACACCTCTATATATATATTACGATTTCAATTATATATATTTATATATATATATATATATAGAAACATAAATATATATATATATATTCATTTGCCTTTGTCGTTTAGTTACATTTCATTTAAAGGAGTTTTTTAGTGGCAGTTTATTGGGTATATGAAGAAAAAAAATCACCATAGTCCTAGTTCAGGGTTTTTTCATCCTATGATTCAGGAGAAGTGAATTTTTGAACATCATTACATCACAATCCCAGGATAAGCCTAATACCACATGTTGATCCAAAGGGGCATCCCCAAAAGCCATAATCTGGTAACAATATAAACTGGTCTACTTAATGCCAAGAAAGATAATCCCCATGTAATTCCAAACGGGATATAAACTACCTCAATGGCTCCACACAGAACTCCCGCGTCGCACCATAAGTTAACAGTAACAGCGTTACAATATATTTAAATGTAGATGCATATATATAATATATAAATTGGTGTGTGCTATAATCATTATCTTCATGTTTAGGAAAGTATCACTTTGCGTTCATCAGGTATTAACTTATCGATTCATCACCATGACAACTGCCCCAATTACTATTCAAAGAACAAGTAGGTTATACACATGAGCACAAATCAGTTAGTTGTATCCGGCATAATTGAAGAAGTAGTTAATTATGAAAACTTACATGTACACCAGGAAGTTGTTACTTTAAGGTTGTAGCTCCCTACATGTACTTTCTGTAGGTTCATTATGATTTATACTGTCTTAAGGTTTAATTAGTTATTGTGAGTAATATATCTAGTTGATATCAGATGAAGAGGTCGGTGTAGATTAGATCCGCATCATATGTAATAGATATTTGTACCATATACTGGATGATATGTGGAAGTCTGAATTAACACAAGTACAGTAGCTTCCAAAGAAAGGTAGTGTTACTCTCTCTGAAATTGAATTTCTTCAAGAAGGGGGGTGGTGTGAGGTGGGAGGGTGAGATTGGAGGGCATGTGGTGGGAGGGAAACTTCCTGTGAATTTGTTAAAGCTCTTAAGTGTATACATTGTCGACTGTCAAACAAGAACATTTAATCCACATTCGAGTGTTCAATGGCTAAATTTTCAAACAGAGTATTAAACTCCAATACTACTGTGTGAGTATTGTCTATGTCTGTATGTCTGACAGGAAATAGCTTATTATATCACCTGTTAAGTTACAGGAAACACACAAGTTTTGGTTGTATAATATATTAGATCATGTGACAAATGGAGAATTTCCCCGCGAGTGCTGCTTTACAGTGACATATTTAGTTGCATGCATATATATGGTAATTCAATTTGAAATCATCAAAATGGATTGGACACATCCATGTTTAGTTAACCTTGAATGAGATTATTGAGGAAACCTTGGATGTTGTTGTAACCCTCTTTTAAAATCAATTGCAACTTTTATGTGGTTTGACACATTTCATAATTTTTTTTTTACTTAACCTTTGTGTTAGTTTATACTAATATCACCTTAATACCATCCCTGGAGTTCAGTACTTGTCTTAAAATACTGATACTTAGCTATGCATGTGACTATGAAGAAGAAACATGTGCGGTTAACAAGACTCCTTTGATGATTGACACTTTCAAGAACTCATCCTCCGCACATACATTACAGGTCAGTAAAATATGAGAACTCTGTTCTCTTTCTTTCATTATTTATATATTATTACAACACTATTGAAATTTGTATCAAATGACCTCATTGGTTACTTGAGTCTAAACAAGGTCATTGTTTTGTTCCAACTGTGAAGTAATTTTTTTTTCCAAACCTGGCTAGCAAGTGGTGTAATCAGGGAGTTGTTATGGAGCATAACAACTCCCTGGTGTAATCACTCGAGGGATGACTTCAGCATGGTACTCACATGGGGGGGGGGGAGGGGTGTATATAAGGCATGTCAAGTTTTGTAGGCCAAGACTAAATCCACAGTATTTTTTGTCAAGAGAAAACTGAGAAGAAGGATTCAGTATGAAGGTGCAAAGTTCCTCTATTTGATGGAAACTAATTAGCTATCCCACTGGAAGTCTTAAGTAAAACCAAAAAAAAAGGCATGAAGAAAACTGCCCAAAGCTTCAAATTTCCTTTGTTATTTCGAAGATAAGAATTTATGGAAATTATTAAAATAAGAAAACTTTTGAACTGTTCTAGACCTACCAGGAATTTGGAGCCTAAACAAAGACCCAGAGAATTATAAAATTTATAATTTGAAGCAGTGTTTATAATATCACCTTTCATGGGATTAATAGTAAGGTAGATAACCTTGAGAATCTGTAAGATAAAATATATACATTACCGCAAAATAGTTAAAACTACTTGCTACTAAACTTTTAGAGTCTTGCTAAACTGTGAGGTTAATTTAACAAATTGTAATGGAAGTTGTCAATACTTTGGTAAACTATTTACAAGCTAATAGTGGCCAAACATGATGTGGTAGGAATTAGAAAATATGCAATGAAATATAAGCAAGAAATTTTTTGAAGAGAAATAAATGAATTTATCACAACCTTCAAGAACATCAGCTTAACCACCTATATGTGCTAGAAATGAAATAATGGTCACTAATGCTCTTTGCTTCATTCCTCAAACTACTATTCTGTAGCACATATTTTTTAGAACCATTTGTCGTGAATAATCTTTCTCTTCTCAAAACAATAAATAAAAGGTGTTACTGTAAATTAAATGATAACAAAGGAATGTATGATTGTATATTTCTCAAGTTTATTTTCCTTTAATAATGTTGAAATCAAATGTTACAAAATGATATAATGCAGTGTATGAAATATTACAAACCTTGGTCACTGGCACCAAATGTTCCTATTTTCTCCCATCAATCTTCGTCTACCCCCCCCCCCCACCCCCAATCACTATTTACTCATCTAGTAACCTTTGTTATTTACATAAACAGATTAAGAGGGAAATATTCTAAATATGTTGCATGATTGGATAAACTTGGAAGTAAATAGTTAAAAGCCCATCTCTGTGATTTCTTCGTCAAAAGAAAGAACTATTTCACATGTTTGTAGAAAAATAATTATTAAAAAGTTTACTTTTGATAATAATAACATAGGATTGCAAAATAATATATATCTGTGAAGTTAAGATTTCCCTTTACCAGAAAAAAACAGAACACTGTTAAAAATGATAAAAATGTACAAAAAAAACAAAAAAAAATCTTGCTATTGTTCGAGATCTTGAACATAACATACATATCGTATTGCATCTTGCTCATGTCCAGATGTTTAAAGGTGCATTTTGAGGAAAATTTAAACAAATTTCTGCCCTGTCAAGATACTAAAATCCCATACCAATGAAGGTCATTAATTTCACTAGACAACTTTAACCTCAAATAATGTATTCCAAGTGGAACAATTTCAAACATTACCAATGTGATTTCTGTGCCTAAAATATGAAAAATGTCTGAGTGCTAAATATGGAAGGTCAATGGATTTGTTAACCACTTTAACCACTGCAGGTTTGATAAAATTTATAATTAAATGCATAAAGCTTCAAATGCATGAAGCATTTAACTGCTTCAAAAAAGTTGTTGTTTTGGTTAAAAGCAATTGATTCCTTTCCTCCCATGTTGTAAGTCCTATTCATATGAGGTGAAATGAATTATTTTGTTTAATACGAGAACTACCCCCCCACGGGGGGGGGTAGAAAAAACTACCCCCCCCACAATACAGAAATCATTGATACAAATATGTAGCTAACCTGTTGCATTATTGTTCAAAATTATACATGGCTTTAGAACTCATTTGTATACATTTTCTCCAGCTCTGCTTGTGTTAATTCTTGTAAGGAAATGAAACATCATGCCCTATAATGCTTTGATAAAGGCATATATACATTTTTGTTACTTCCGCAGTTTTCATCAAGTTTTTTGAAACACACTTAGAAGGAAGTGAAAATACAAGGAACTCTTTTTCTGATACAACAAATTTGTTACCCTCGAAGAACAGAAAGTAAAACACAAAGTGTGTAATGTAGTCTAAGAGGTAAAAAATATTAACTTTGTAACACAAAAGAAAAAAAAACTTTATGAAATGTTGGTCCATCAAAATGTAATACAAACTATTCCTGGGTAATAAACAAAATATCTACAATGGCAGAAAAGGAGACAAAAGTCCTCCAAGCAATTCTGGGATACATATAAATATTGCAAAATTATGAGGAGATATCAGAAATGAAAAAGTTATCATGTGTGACATATTGACTTTCAATTTTTAGGGAGGGCATGAAACGCCCATTAACCTTAAATAAATAGAAAGGAAATGTAATTCTTTTCAAATGTTGCAAAAATAGCCATCTTTATGAGCACTCAATCCATAACTTATTTGGATTTAATACAAACCAATGACCTAGTTGGCATTGTAATGAGAATGCATTGTAATGAGTGACCATTTAGCAGTACATATAATTATCCAGCAATGAGCTATGTCATAGACCCATTGTAATGAGTGACCATTTAGCAGTATGTGTAATTACTCAGCAATGAGCTATTTCGTAGACCCATTGATATTAGTGACCATTTAGCAGTACATGTAATTATCCAGCAATGAGCTAATTCATATATCCCCATTGTAATGAGTAACCATTTAGCAGTATGTGTTTTCTATTGTCTATTGTTGTTATTTTGCAAGACAATATTACAGCTGTATATTTCATTATGAGAATTGAATTGATGTTATTGATCCACTAACCAATCTTTGCCTGTATGAATTTCAATATGTTGAACAATCAATACCTTGTTTTGTGCACCCTAGGACAATAATTATTAACTTTTGAATATGAACCTCATGTTCATCTTTTTTTTCTTCAAATTTTTTCAAAGGTTTCAAATCAATAATCCAGCTATTGACTCCAAACCGTCCAAGAGTGTGATACAAACTTTTCTTGCAAAGCAAATACTGCAAAACCAAATACCAAAGAAGCAGCTTGTGTCTCCAACATGGCTGAAAACTCATTAAATATATTTCCCTTGATGTTATTGATCAAACTTTTTTGTTGCCAATTAATTTATAAGAATTATTTGAAATTTCCTGATACAGAAAAAAAAAGAGTTGGAACACAAAGATATATGTTGTTTCACTGATCAAATTTACTTTGCCATCTACTATATCAGAGTAACTGTGGTAAATATGCTAATGGCCGTTACAATGTGACAACGAACAACATCTCACCTTTAAATAAAGGACCTGGTGTCATCCCACGACAAAATAGTTAACGAGAATTACCATAAATGTATATCAGTTGGAATTTAGGTACACTTACTTAGGTACACTTACTTAATCAAAACTGTTTCAAACTGTATAAATGACAATTAACTCTACAGGGTGACAAATATTTGTAAATAGATCATTTCTTAACAAGACTGCAATTCTACGATGATTGGGTGAGTACTGTCCTGAACAAACTAAACGTAGGTAAATGCCATGCTATGTATAATCCATTTTGAATCTGTTATCGATTCCAATCGTTCCAAGAATCCAGTGTTTGATGGGGGAACCATGCAACCATACAATCCATTCTCTTCTTCACCAGGAAACACCGGATAACGTGAAACATTCTCAATCACATTATTCAGGATTCACGTTATCGGCGGCCATATTTCTGGGATGTTTCCTAAGCAAACATTGGCAATAGATTTGTAAAGATGGTGGCTTTTCACCTCTGTACCCTTGAGTTGTATCAGACTGAATCTCACACTATTGGATGTTGAAATAATTGTATTTTTTACAAAGAGATTACATTCTATTTAAATATTTTATGTATCTTCTTCATCGCTGTCTTGATTTCTGAAAAGTTTGGTCTGTCCTCTGGTTCTTTCCTCCAGCAGGCCTGGATCCATTCCCAGACGGCATCTGGACATTCTGGAGGCTGGTTCATCCGATAGCCTGAAATTGAGGAGAAGATAGGCTTATAACCATGACAACGACAAACTGGCACAGGCATCTAACAGTCGCTATGGTAGTAGTCAATAACGAGACATTTTAGGCATATTTCCAAGAATGTCAGACTTTTTTCTACATCATTTGTATCATTCATATATATATGTAACTAGCAGTAGTTAGTGTATCTAACGTAAATTAAGGTGGCATTTTTCTTGAGGACAAAAGAAGGAAGCAGTTACAGCTTTACAAAAATTAACCCCCCCCCCTCCAATCCCCCAAAGAATAATTCATTAACTGTCTGGTACAGCTTTGGAAACCCTCTATTATACCTACTGTGGCTTTCTTGTGTAACTATAGTAACCATCTGAGGACCACCTGGTGTAACTTTTGTTATCTATTATATATCATCTTTTAATTGTAATTTGAATTGCATACAGTGAGTACTATTATTTTCCAGTTCATCTGGCCAATATTCTTATTTTCCTTAAAGGGGGAGGGTAAGGTTAAGGTGACTTCATATTCCTCAATCATTGTTTTTCAGTACTTACCGCCCTCTATTTTCTCTCTGGCCTCGTTGTTATTCATGCCGGGGTACGGAGTGCTACCTCTGGAGAATATCTCCCAGAGGAGTACTCCATAACTCCAGACGTCAGAGAGCGACGTGTATCTTCCTGAAAGAGGATAGAGAGAGGACAAGCAGAACGGGTTGATTCGTGAGGAGATAGATGATGCAAGTCTCACGTTGAATGGAAGAGTCTAAAAAACATATTTATATATATATATATTTTATTATATATGCAGTCAACTTAATATGTAATCTGAACAAGATGTGAATGCTAGTACCTGTCTGTTGATGTTTCATGCTACGATGTAAGCTAGGGGCAAATTTTTTACGGATTTTGACTGGTTGTCCATCTGACAACCCGGCCTAATAGTTTGTATGTCAAGAAAATTATAAAAATATCAAAATAAGAATCACTAATATCTTCACTGTAGGAGAGATTGATTAGACCATTGATTAGATTAGATTACTTAAAACTGATTGGTTGGAATTAAACAGGACTATATCTGATGTTTTAATTTATATATTTGATTATTGATTCCTAGAGCTACAGTATGATGTTCCAACTTTTAACAAATTATTCTTATTTTTCAAATTGGGGGTCGGGGGGTGGGGGGTGTGGGGTGGGGAAATACATTATCAATGAATTTGGACACAAAAAAAATCTCAGATGCCAATCAGGATGCTCATTATGGATTCCAAGGGCTCAGGTAAACTCTTCAATGAAGTGGCAGGGTTTGGGATTGTAAGTGTTTCACATAATAAAACAATTTTCAAAATGTTTCCTTGTGTTTTATTTCAAATTGTGAATGTTCTGATTTTGGCCAAAAATGAGAAATAAAATCTTGATGCTTTGGCCAGACAAAATCATTAAATTTTGAAAAAAAAAAATGTTCTCAAATGCCAGTCAGGATGCTCATTATGGATTCCAAGAGCTCGGGTATACTCTTCAATGAAGGTAAGTGTCAGAACACTAATAAAATGATTTTCAAATGTGTCTTTGTACTTTCTTTAAACTGAGAACGAATAATCTCATTATTGCTTAATAAGAAGGACACCCTCTATACAGTGTAGAAAAAACTAAAAAAAATTGGCCAAAAAAAAAAGAGAATTGATAAGGCTATAAGCCATACAAAATCCCAAAAATTTTGACCAAAAAAAAAAAGTTCTCAAATGCCAGTCGGGATGCTCATTATGGATTCCCAGAGCCCAGATATGCTTCTCTCTGAAGTTAAAAGTGGAAGTCTATGAAATTTTTAGCCTATTAAAATGATTCTCAAAATGTTTCATTATAAATTCTCTCAAATTGAGAATGAATAATATCATTGTTGCTTAATAAGAAGGACACCCTCTATCTAATGCATATGTGTAGGAAGAACTAAAAAAAGGTCATGATTTTGGCCAAAAAAAAAAACTCATAAGGCTATAGCCATGCAAAATCATTAAATTTGGACCAAAAAAAAAGTTCTCAAATGCCAGTCGGGATGCTCATTATGGATTCCCAGAGCCCAGATATGCTTCTCTCTGAAGTTAAAAGTGAAAGTCTATGAAATTTTTAGCCTATTAAAATGATTCTCAAAATGTTTCATTATAAATTCTCTCAAATTGAGAATGAATAATATCACTGTTGCTTTATAAGAAGGACACCCTCTATCTAATGCATATGCATGGTAAGAACTATAAAGGTCATGATTTTGGCCAAAAAAAAAACAAACTCATAAGGCTATAGCCATACAAAATCATTAAATTTTGGAAACAGAAAAAAAGTTCTCAAATGCCAGTCAGGATGCTCATTATGGATTCCCAGAGCCCAGATATGCTTCTCTCTGAAGTTAAAAGTGGTAGTTTATGAAATTTTTAGCCTATTAAAATGATTCTCAAAATGTTTCATTATTAATTCTCTCAAATTGAGAATGAATTATATCATTGTTGCTTAATAAGAAGGACACCCTCCATCCAATGCATGTGTGGAAAGAACTAAAAGGGTCATGATGTTTACCTCCCCCCTCCCCAAAGTAAGGCTTTGGCCATACAAATTCAATAAATTCAGACAAAAAAAGTTCTCAATGCCAGTCAGGATGCTCATTATGGATTCCCAGAGCCCAGATATGCTTCTCTCTGAAGTTAAAAGTGGTAGTTTATGAAATTTTTAGCCTATTAAAATGATTCTCAAAATGTTTCATTATAAATTCTCTCAAATTGAGAATGAATTATATCATTGTTGCTTAACCAGAAGGACACCATCCATTGCATATGTGTGGAAAGAACTAAAAGGGTCATGATGTTTACCTCCCCCCTCCCCAAAGTAAGGCTTTGGCCATACAAACTCAATAAATTTGGACAAAAAAGTTCTCAATGCCAGTCAGGATGCTCATTATGGATTCCCAGAGCCCAGATATGCTTCTCTCTGAAGTTAAAAGTGGTAGCATATGGAATTTTTAGCATATTAAAATGATTCTCAAAATGTTTCATTATAAATTCTCTCAAACTGAGAATGAATTATATCATTGTTGCTTTATAAGAAGGACACCCTCTATCCAATGCATATGTGTGGAAAGAATTCAAAAGGTCATGATTTTTGACCCCCCTCCCCCAAAAATCAAGGCTTTAGCTATAAAAACTCATCAAATTCAGACATAAAAAAGTTCTCAAATGCCAGTCGGGATGCTCATTAATGTTCCGAGAGCCCAGATATGCTTCTCTCTAAAGTTAAAAGTGGTAATCTTTGGAATATTTAGCCTATTAAAATGATTTTCAAAATGTTTCATTTATAAATTCTCTCAAATTAAGAATAATATCATTGTTGCTTAATAAGAACGACACCCTCTATCTAATGCACATGTGTGGAAAGAATTAAATAGGTCATGATGTGGGCCATACGGCTGCAACTTTACAAATTTAGTGAATTTGGAGAACAAAAGTTCTCAAATGCCAGTCAGGATGGTTATAATTGATTCCAAGAGCTTGAGTTTACTCTTCTATGAAGTTAAGTGGCAGTCTATGGAATTTACACCATAAAATGATTCTCAAACTGGGTCCTTGTAACTTTTAGTCAACTAGAGAGAGAATATCATTATTGCTGAATTAAGAAGGACACCCAATTAGTTCTCAATTGACAGTCAGGATGCTCCCATGTTTTCATACAGAGCTCAGAAATATGCTTTACTATGCAGTTTCTATGTTTTTTTAGAATTTCTTTCAAGGTGGGAATGGTTCTTCTCATTCCATCAATTTTTGTAAAATTAAATGAAATTAGAAAATCAGAAATTTGCTTTTCTATCCAGATAAAAGTGGTAGTCTGGTAACTCATCATGAGCATTCTATCTGACATTTGAAAGGTTTTTTTTTTCGACCGAATTTAGGGTTCTATTTATTATCGTTTAGCATTAGGTGTTTATTACTATCTGTTTTAGGCTTTTACAATAATTGTTTTCTGTACTATTGTTTCTCATACTTATTTATATTTATAAACATAGACTATGATTTAATCTTTTGTGCATTTTGTTAAGTTTTTAAAATTATTTTGCTATTTACATACTTCTGAAATTGTTTTGGACTGTATGCATTCAGGTTGTATTTTTTTTATTATCGTTTAGTACGAGTGTTTTTTATATTGTTGGGCTTTTACATTTTATGCCTTATTGGTTCTATATATTTAATATTTAGGTTTTTGTTACTATTTGTTTTTAGGTTTTACATTTGCAAAGCGCTTTGAGCAATGTTGCTGATTATGCGCTTAAAATATTACTTATTATTATTAATATTATTGACTGATGATTTTTTTGTTTTAGCTTTTGGTTAAAATCACAGACTTTTTTTAATTCTTTCCAAAATTATGGTTAGGATGGAAGTTGTCCTACTGCATTAAGTTCAAATAATATGCTACATTCTCAATTTGAAAGGAAGTGAAATGAAACATTCTGATAATTATTTTAATATTTAGAGGTTTAACAGTCCATAGACTTCAACTATTAGTTTCAGTATAAAGCATATTTCTGAGCTCTGGGAATTTATAATGAGCATCCTGACTGGCATTTGAGAACCTTTGTTGTTTGTCCCAATTTAATGATTTTTGCATGGCTGAAACCTAATGATTTTTTTTGTGGCAAATCATGCCTTCCTGTTTTTTCCACAAGCAACAATGATATAATAAATTCCTAATTTGAAAGAAGTTATAACAAAACATTTTAAAAATCATTTTAATATTTAGCGGCTCTAAGTTCCATAGACTAACTATTTAACTTGGAATCCATAATGAACATCCATATTTAACAGTTTTGTAGGCTGAAACCTTATAATTTTGTTTTATTTTTTGGCCCAAAAAAATGAACTTTTAAGTTGAGGGTATCCTTCTGAATTAAGCAACAATTATATCAATTCCTAATTTGAAAGAAGTTATAATATAACATTTTAAAAAATCATTTTAATATTTAGAGGCTTTTGGTTCCAAAGACTAACACTTTAACATCAGAACTTTCTATTTTTGTTTGTCCAACTTTAACAGTTTTGTTACTCTAAAACCATAAAATTATTTTAATATTATAAGAGGCCTAGCTCTGAGAATCCATAATGAGCATCCTGACTGGTATTTGAGATATTGTTATTTGGTCCAAATTAAATAAGTTTGTAAATTTAAATTTAAGTTAAATTTAAATTAACTAAGTTATGATTTTCTTTAGCTAAACCATGACCTTTTTAAAGTATTTCCACAATGATGCATAGGATGGTGTGTGTCTTTCTGAATTAAGCAACAATCATATAATACAATCCAAATTTGAAAGAAATTATGACAAATTTTGAAAATCATTTTATGCACATTTCTGAGCTTTGAGATGCCATTATGAGTATCCTGACTTCTGTCCAAATTGAATGATTGAATGATTTTTGATAATATTTGAAAACAATCATGACCTTTTAAGGCCTTTCCAAAATTACGCATAGGATGGAGGGTGTCCTTCAGCAAAAAGCAACAATGGCATTTGAAAACTTCTGCCAAATTGAAAGTTTTGTAGGGCCACATATAGCCTATAACTTTTTTTTTTAATTCTTTAGCAAAAATCATGACTGTTTTAATTCTTTCCAAAATTATGCATAGAATGTCTTTTATTCTCAATTATCAGGTCTGGATGCTCTTTATGGATTCCTAGAGCCCTGGTTTGCATTTGTTTAGTGGTAGTCCCTAATTATCAAAATGATTTCATATAACACAAAATCATTCAATTTAGATTCTCAGCACCAAGAATTTTATGCTTTTCTCTGAAGCTAAAAGTGGCATGTTAAGAGGGTTAAAACTCCATTTTTTCTGTGGCTAAAATTCTGACCTTTTTTTAATTCTTTCTAATATTATACCTAGATTGGAAGTTGTCATTCTGATTTAAGTTATTATTACTTCTGAATTATTACTTCTGACTTATTACATCTGAGTACTTATTACTTCTGAGTTATTATTACTTCTGAATTAAGTAATATGATCTGTTCCCACATTGATAGAAGTTATAGCCATTTTTTGTAAAATCACTTTAATGTTAAGAGGGTAAAACTTCTAAAGACTACCACCTTTAACTCCATTTTTTTTTCTGTGGCTACAATCGTGACCTATTTTTAGTTCTTTCTAATATTATACCTAGATTGGAAGTTGTCATTCTGAATTAAATTAGATGAATATGATCTGTTCCTACCTTGAAAGAGGTTATAGATATTTTTTGGGGAAAATCACTTTAATGTTTAGAAGGTTAACTTTCAGAGAAAAGAACATTTCTGGGCTCTGTGAATCTATTTTAGAACTTTCATATTTTGTCTAAACTATAATGATATTGTACATGCTTATAAATACCTTATTTTGTTTTCCTTAAGATGATTTTTAATTATTTGCCAAAATAATGACCTGTTTCTAAAATGATTTGATCCCAATTATTTATTATGTAACGGGCAATAGCCTTGTGATTCAATTTGTTTTTGGCCACACTCATTTTATCCTTTCATTTGAACTCAATACATGTTTCTGCATTTGAAAACTTTCGTTCTGGTCCAAATTTAATGATTTTGTAAGGCTAAAACCTTATGATTTTTTTCATTTTTGGCCAAAGTCATAACCATTTAATTTTTTTCCACAATTACGCATGAAATGGAGGGTTTCCTTCTGTGTTAGGCAACAATGGATACAATCAATTCCAAATTTGAAAGAAGTTATAATCAAACATGTTAAAAATCATTTTAAATATTTAGAGGCTTTAAGTTCCATAGTCTAACACTTTTTACTTCAGAGAAAAGCAAATTTCTGGTCTCTGGGAATCCATAATGAGCATCCTGACTGGCATATGAGAACCTTTTTATATTTGTCCCAATTTAATGTTTTGTAATGCTAAAGCTTAATGATTTTTGTTTTACTTTTTACCAAAATCATGACCTTTTAAGTTGTTCCATAAATATATGCATATGATTTAGGGTGTCCTCCTAAATTCAGCACCAATGATATAATTCATTCCCAATGTAACAGAAGTTATGAAAAACATTTTGAAAATCATTTTAATAAGCATAAAAATCCAAACATTACCACTTTTAACCTTCAGAGAAAAGTATGTTTCCAAGCTCGGGGAATCGGTAAAGAGCATCCTGACTGGCATTTGAGAACATTTTGTTTGTTCAAGTTACTTGATTTAGTAAGACTATTCATATCGCCTTACAAATTTTTAAATTTTCCACCAAACAAAATATCATGACCATTTTCATTCTTTCCACAATGATGCGTAAGTGACAAAGGCTGTCCCTCCTAAAGTAAGCAACAATGATATAATACATTCCCAATGTGAAAGAAGTAATTATGAAATATTTTGAAAATCATTTTGATAAGCATAAAAATCCATACACTACCACTTTTAACTTCAGAGAAAGTATGTTTCCAAGCTCTGGTTCCGTAATGGGCATCCTGAGTGGCATTGGAGAACTTGTTGAGTGTTTGGCCCCAATTTAGATATCATGAACAGTTTAATTCTTTCCACGGTGATGCATTAGATGGAAGGTGTCCTTCTGAAGGAAGCAATATGATATAAAACATTCCCAATGTGAAAAAAGGAATTTTTAGAAACATTTTGAAAATCATTTTAATAAGCATAAAAATCCATACACTTACCACTTTTAACTGAATAGCATATTTTTGAGCTCTGGGAATCCATAATGAGCATCCTGATGGCATTTGAGAACTTTTTTTTTTGTCCAAAATTTAACAGTTTTGTAAGGCCTTGTAAGCCTTACAAGTTTTTTTTTTTTTTTGCGGCCGCAATCATGACCTTTAAGTTTTTCCACAATAATGCATAGGATGGAGGGTGTCCTTCTGTATAAAGCAACAATGATACAATACACTCCCAAGAAGTAATTATGAAACATTTTGAAAATCATTTAATAAGCATAAAATTCCATACACTACCACTTTTAACTTCAGAGAAAAGTATGTTTCCAAGCTCTGGTTCCGTAATGGGCATCCTGAGTGGCATTTGAGAACTTGTTGAGTTTTTGGCCCCAATTTAGATATCATGAACAGTTTAATTCTTTCCACGGTGATGCATTAGATGGAAGGTGTCCTTCTGCAGGGAGCAATATGATATAAAACATTCCCAATGTGAAAGGAATTTTTAGAAACATTTTGAAAATCATTTTAATAAGCATAAAAATCCATACACTACCATTTTTAACTTCAGAGAATAGCATATTTTTGAGCTCTGGGAATCCATAATGAGCATCCTGACTGGCATTTGAGAACTTTTTTTTTGTCCAAAATTTAACAGTTTTGTAGGGCCTTGTAAACCTTACAAGTTTTTTTTTTGTGGCCAAAATCATGACCTTTAAGTTTTTCCACAATAATGCATAGGATGGAGGGTGTCCTTCTGTATAAAGCAACAATGATATAATACATTCCCAATGTGAAAGAAGTTATAATGAAACATTTTGAAAATCATTTCAATAAGCATAAAAATCCATATACTAAACACATTTTAACTTCAAAAAGAAGCATATTTCTGAGCTCTGGGAATCCATAATGAGCATCCTGACTGGCATTTGAGAACTTTCTTTTTTGTCCAAAATTTAACAGTTTTGTATGGCTATAAACCTTATGAGTTTTTTTTGTGGCCAAAATCATGCCCTTTTTAGTTCTTTCCACACATATGCATTAGATAGAGGATGTCCTTCTAAATTAAGCAACAATAATATCATACATTCCCAATGTGAAAGAAGTTATAATGAAACATTTTAAAAATCATTTCAATAAGCATAAAAATCCATAGACTAACACATTTTAACTTCAGAGAGAAGCATATTTCTGAGCTCTGTGAATCTATAATGAGCATCCTAACTGGCATTTGAGAACTTTTTTTTTGGTCCAAATTTAATGAATTTGTATGGCTATAAACCTTATGGTTTTTTTTTTGTGGCCAAAATCATGACCTTTTAAGTTCTTTCTACACATATGCATTAGATAGAGGGTGTCCTTTTGAATTAAGCAACAGTGATATCAAACATCCCCAATGTGAAAGAAGTTATGATAAAACATTTTGAAAATCATTTTAATAAGCATAAAAATCCATAGACTAACACATTTTAACTTCAGAGAGAAGCATATTTCTGAGCTCTGGGAATCTATAGTGAGCATCCTGACTGGCATTTGAGAACTTTCGATTTTGGTTTGTCCAAATTTAACAATTTTGTAGTGCTAAAACCTTACAATTTTTTTTGCCAAAAATCATGACCTTTTTAAGTTTACCTACAATTATACATTAGATAGAAGGTGTCCTTCTAAATTAAGCAACAATGATATCACCAATTCCTAATTTGAAAGAAGTTATAATAAAACATTTTGAAAATCATTTAAATAAGCATAAAAATACATAGACAAACACATTTTAACTTCAGAGAGAAGGATATTTCTGAGCTATGGGAATCGATAATGAGCATTCTGACTGGCATTTGAGAACCTTTTTTATGTCCAAATTTTAACAATTTTGTAGGGCTAAAACCTTATAATTTTGTTTAATTTTTTACCACAAATCATGACCATTTTAAGTTTTACCACAATGATACATAAGATAGAGGGTGTCCTTCTAAATTAAGCAACAATGATATAATCAATTCCTAATTTAAAAGAAGTTATAACAAAACATTTTAAAAATCATGCTTTAAGTTCCATAGACTAACACATTTCAGAAGAAAAGCATATTTCTGAGCTCTAGGAATCCATAATGAGCATCCTGACTGGCATTTGAGAACTTTCTATATCTGTTTGTTCAAATTTAACAATTTTGTAAGGCTAAAACCTTATAATTTTGTTTTAATTTTTGCCAAAACTATTGACCTTTTAGGTTTTTCCACAATTATGCATCATATAGAGGGTGTCCTTCTAAATTAGGCATCAATGATATAATCAATTCCAAATTTGAAAGAGATGTAATAAAACATTTTAAAAATCATTTAAATATTTAGAGGCTTTAAGTTCCATAGACTAACACATTTCAGAAGAAAAGCATATTTCTGAGCTCTAGGAATCCATAATGAGCATCCTGACTGGCATTTGAGAACTTTCTATTTCTGTTTGTCCAAGTTTAACAATTTTTTAAGTTTAAAACCTTATAAATATGTTTTACTTTTTGGGCAAAAATAATGAGGTTCTAAGTTTTTCCACAATAATGCATCAGATAGAGGATGTCTTTCTGAATTAAGCAACAATGATATAATCAATTCCTAATTTGAATGAAGTTACTACAAAACATTTCAAAATCATTTTAATATTTAGAGGCTCTAAGTTCCATAGACTAACATTTTAATTTTAGAGAAAAGCATATTTTTGAGCTCTGGGAATCCATATTGAGCATCCTGACTGGCATTTGAGAACTTTCTTTTTTGTTTGTCCCAATTTAACAATTTAAAGTTAGGTATATCTGAGCTTTTGAAATCAATATTTTAGCACCCTGACTTAATATTTGAGTCCTTTATTAAAAACCTTCCATATAATTATTGTAAGTCTTTAGTCATTATGATTTTTTATCTAGAATCACAATTTTTTTAAATTGTTCCCAAAGTGATGCATAGGATGCCCTGTTGATTATAAAAATGCAAAGGGTTCAATTAAATTCAGTGTTATTCAAAGCTATATCATAATGTGAGGCTTAATATTTAACTCAAGAATAAACCAGACCCTAGTTTGGGGGGAATTCCTAGTTCCTAAACTGTTTAATTTTTGCTAAGATTAAGGTTTGCATAACCTGTCAAAATTTTTTCAATTTTCAGCAACAAAGCACGAATTCCTCTTGCTTAAAAAAAAACATGCCATCATTTGATGATGACGTTATATTGCCCCTAATGTTAATTATTATGACCAAAAAAATAAATAAATAAATAAAAAAATAAAATAGTAATAATTAATTATTATAAAATAGTAATAGTTAATTATTATGACCAAAAAATAAAAAATAAATAAATAAATAAAAAAAAATAGTAATAATAATATTTCACTTATATATAGCGCTTATACCAGCAATAGGTCTCAAAGCGCTTTACAGAAGATATGTTATCCCTGGTCAATGATAACCTGTCCCAGAGACAATCCCTCCAGGCGGCTGCAGTTATATACTGCGCCCAATGACAAGTTACCTCACAGGTACCCATTTAACCCCTGGGTGGAGAGAGGCAATTGAGATAAAGCATCTTGCCCAAGGACACAAGGTAATGGACTAGGCAGGAGTCGAACCAGCAATCCTTGGATCACAAGTTCGACACCATAGCCAATCGTCCACAACACTCTCTAAGGTTTTGAACACGCAGGTTTTGAAACAGACCCACAGAATACTTCACTTTTATATAGCGCTTATACCAGCAATAGGTCTCAAAGCGCTTTACAGAAGATATGTTATCCCTGGTCAATGATAACCTGTCCCAGAGACAATCCCTCCAGGCGGCTGCAGTTACATACTACGCCCAACGACAAGTTACCTCACAGGTACCCATTTAACCCCTGGGTGGAGAGAGGCAATTGAGATAAAGCATCTTGCCCAAGGACACAAGGTAATGGACTAGGCAGGAGTCGAACCAGCAATCCTTGGATCACAAGTTCGACGCCATAGCCAATCGTCCACAACACTCTCTAAGGTTTTGAACACTCAGGTTTTGAAACAGACCCACAGAATATTTCACTTTTATATAGCGCTTATACCAGCAATAGGTCTCAAAGCACTTTACAGAAGATATGTTACCCCTGGTCAATGATAACCTGTCCCAGAGACAATCCCTCCAGGCGGCTGCAGTTATATACTGCGCCCAATGACAAGTTACCTCACAGGTACCCATTTAACCCCTGGGTGGAGAGAGGCAATTGAGATAAAGCATCTTGCCCAAGGACACAAGGTAATGGACTAGGCAGGAGTCGAACCAGCAATCCTTGGATCACAAGTCCGACGCCTTAGCCAATCATCCACAACACTCTCTAAGGTTTTGAACACGCAGGTTTTGAAACAGACCCACATAATATTTCACTTTTATATAGCGCTTATACCAGCAATAGGTCTCAAAGCACTTTACAGAAGATATGTTACCCCTGGTCAATGATAACCTGTCCCAGAGACAATCCCTCCAGGCGGCTGCAGTTATATACTGCGCCCAATGACAAGTTACCTCACAGGTACCCATTTAACCCCTGGGTGGAGAGAGGCAATTGAGATAAAGCATCTTGCCCAAGGACACAAGGTAATGGACTAGGCAGGAGTCGAACCAGCAATCCTTGGATCACAAGTCCGACGCCTTAGCCAATCGTCCACAACACTCTCTAAGGTTTTGAACACGCAGGTTTTAAAACAGACCCCCATAATATTTCACTTTTACAGCGCTTATACCAGCAATAGGTCTCAAAGCGCTTTACAGAAGATATGTTACCCCTGGTCAATGATAACCTGTCCCAGAGACAATCCCTCCAGGCGGCTGCAGTTATATACTGCGCCCAATGACAAGTTACCTCACAGGTACCCATTTAACCCCTGGGTGGAGAGAGGCAATTGAGATAAAGCATCTTGCCCAAGGACACAAGGTAATGGACTAGGCAGGAGTCGAACCAGCAATCCTTGGATCACAAGTTTGACGCCATAGCCAATCGTCCACAACACTCTCTAAGGTTTTGAACACTCAGGTTTTGAAACAGACCCACAGAATATTTCACTTTTATATAGCGCTTATACCAGCAATAGGTCTCAAAGCGCTTTACAGAAGATATGTTACCCCTGGTCAATGATAACCTGTCCCAGAGACAATCCCTCCAGGCGGCTGCAGTTATATACTGCGCCCAATGACAAGTTACCTCACAGGTACCCATTTAACCCCTGGGTGGAGAGAGGCAATTGAGATAAAGCATCTTGCCCAAGGACACAAGGTAATGGACTAGGCAGGAGTCGAACCAGCAATCCTTGGATCACAAGTCCGACGCCTTAGCCAATCGTCCACAACACTCTCTAAGGTTTTGAACACGCAGGTTTTAAAACAGACCCACATAATATTTCACTTTTACAGCGCTTATACCAGCAATAGGTCTCAAAGCGCTTTACAGAAGATATGTTACCCCTGGTCAATGATAACCTGTCCCAGAGACAATCCCTCCAGGCGGCTGCAGTTATATACTGCGCCCAATGACAAGTTACCTCACAGGTACCCACTTAACCCCTGGGTGGAGAGAGGCAATTGAGATAAAGCATCTTGCCCAAGGACACAAGGTAATGGACTAGGCAGGAGTCGAACCAGCAATCCTTGGATCACAAGTTCGACGTCTTAGCCAATCGTCCACAACACTCTCTAAGGTTTTGAACACGCAGGTTTTGAAACAGACCCACAGAATATTTCACTTTTATATAGCGCTTATACCAGCAATAGGTCTCAAAGCGCTTTACAGAAGATATGTTACCCCTGGTCAATGATAACCTGTCCCAGAGACAATCCCTCCAGGCGGCTGCAGTTACATACTGCGCCCAATGACAAGTTACCTCACAGGTACCCATTTAACCCCTGGGTGGAGAGAGGCAATTGAGATAAAGCATCTTGCCCAAGGACACAAGGTAATGGACTAGGCAGGAGTCGAACCAGCAATCCTTGGATCACAAGTTTGACGCCATAGCCAATCGTCCACAACACTCTCTAAGGTTTTGAAAACGCAGGTTTTAAAACAGACCCACCGTAACTGCTTTTACCACTTCTTTGCCATACTCAGGCGCGTAGCCAGGAATTTGCCAAGGGAGGGGCGAACCTGTAGGCAAACCTATCAGAGCCAAATACATGGCTCTGCAAAACTATCTTAGCGTAACGCCATCACGAGTTGGCGCGAAGTTTACAAGAAAATTTTGGCCGAAAATGCCTCCCAGATCGCTGGAAATGGCACTTCCCAGGCCTTGTAAGTTGCATCTAAGCATTTTCAATTTTGAAATTGCTAGGGATATCACAAAAGCATACCAAAAAATTATGCTCAAGCGGGGAGGCGGTCGTCCCCTTGGCCCCCCCTTGGCTACGCGCCTGGACATAGGCATACACAACCTTTACCATAGTTCATGGCCTCAGGGGCCGTCCATTTGATTGGTATCTGTCTCATGTTGTTGCTGTCGATCTGATACTCCTCTTCTTCTCTCGACATTCCAAAATCGCTGATCTTCAGAATATTCTTCGTGCCGACCAAACAATTCCTCGCCGCCAGGTCTCTGTCAGTGAGTGAAAACATGGCCCAAACTACATATTAGATAACAGAGTTTAACAGAGGTATACTGTGGGAACATGACGATGAATAAAAAGCAGTGACCATATATGAATCTAATAGATCTGCTGTAATATACAGAGCCATTGGCATCTCACATTATTGGGCCCCCCCCCAAAAAAAATTCTCCCTACCTAAAGGTTTCATTCCTTAGTTAACGTTGACACATTTTTGACAAGGTTAACATCATTTCAGTTCCACAGAGTGTTTTTTTCTAACATTCGTGTAGATGGATAGGAGATCAATGGTGTGAGGTGTGGAGGTGGGGGGGGTGCAGGTGATGAGGTTCTATCTGTTGACAAAAACTAACTTATCACTTCAATTTACTAGCAGCATTCTACATTTACCACCATCAAGAGCAAAATGTCTAATTTCTAAAAGGAGTGGGAATGTCCCATTCTCCATATTTGGTTAAGTAACGAGAACTGTCTTTAATTAGTATCCAGTTTTGACATTTTCCCTTTGAAAGCAGATATCACACAAAGTTTTAACTAGACACGAGTCCTGAACACTTATCTGAGTTCTTTTTGTTTGTTCCTCAACAAATACATACTAACATACACGCATACCCACACCTACATACACACACGCACACACACATGTTTATAAATGTATGTATTTGTTTTTTTTTAAGATCCTCCTGCAAGCAGGAACTCGCGAAGAAGCCTCATTGGCTTATCAAGGCCGCAAGCTGACAGAAGTCAGTCTCTTACATTCATATTTAATGTCCATGATTAGGAATTGTTAATTGTCAACAACTCTGTAACTGGACGACATACATTAATCTGGGAGTGTCTCAAACCGGAATCCGAGGACAATTTCTAGTTTACCTGTGAATACAACTTTTGCCCTCCAAGTAAGCCATCCCTGATGCTGCATCTTCACTCATCTTGATCCTCTCTGGGACACTCAAGGTCTTACTGTCATCTCGAAGCAACTTCAAAAGGTCTCCTCCTGAAATGGTGACAAAGAAGCAAACATCAGTCAGTAAAATCAATCTTTTTAAACAATTTACTGATTTCATCTCATAAATCTATTATTGTTTAGTCTGTTTTGTGTGTATAAATTATCATACAAGCCTAAACATACGCCAATAGAGTTTCTCTATTAATGGTACATGTTGCACATGAGTGTAAAGTAATCCAAAAACTAATGAATGAGCTTATATTTAACTGGAGTATTCTCTGAATGTGTGACCAGAAATCCACCGTACAAAGCTTCAATTACTGGAAAATGTCACAGTATATTGAAAAAGATATCTATTAGGATAGTTATATAATGATATATATGGATTATATAAGGATATTTATAATATTTATCATGCCATATTTAATTTATAAGGATACTTATATTCAAAAGTATGTCGCAGTATATTTCAAAGGTGACTGAAACTTGATTGCTTAGCATAATTGCTAAAATAATTCTCAATCTTTAGGAATATCAAATTATCACACAAATTTTGTGATATTTTCTTTATTGCATCTGGCAACAGCAGCAGTGGATGATGTCATGGATGCATTTATCCAAAAGTTTCTCTACACAAGTTTAAGATAAATTTTGATGAGATTTTAAGTACAGAGAGCTTTGTATAAGCAAAAAATTCTATAGGTAACACATTTCAAGGATTAAATCAACAAACTGGTTATAAATAGCCTAAAGTGAAGCTTTTGAAGACCATTTGCCCAGATGACATCACAGAGCCTCTACTGTGATCCAACTTCCTGGGATAGTTGAAGGTTTAGCTGGTCAAAATAGGTTACATTCAATCGATCAATACATATTTCCAGTTCAGGGAAAAGATCTTGAGTTGGGCTTTTCCAAGGAGCAGTGTGGAAATATTTTCCTCTTCAATAAAATTTCACATTGTTTTTGTGACCAGAAAATACTTCTCCATACAACTAACCAGAGTGGCAGGGTATCCATATACAATAAGATGTTTACAGTGTACCATATTCCCTAATAAATCAAAGGCAAAATTTGCCCCCCTAATCTAACTAATTTGATAGCTGTCACGAAAAAAAAGGACTGATGTCAAATCTGTTTTTTCTGGTTTTCGACCTTGTACAAGCTCCATGACGATATAGATTGGATGTCTGTCTGTTGCCACGCCGATAAGTTTGACAATGTTGGGATGGTTGTAATTCTTGAGGATGTAGGCCTCTGAGAGGAACTTCCTTCTCGTAGCTGCATCTACCGTGGCCTTGCACGTCTTGACGGCGACAGGTTTATTTTTAAATGTCGCTTTGTGGACATCACCGAAATGACCCTGCATGTACAAAAGAAAAAGGATGCTTATGAAACTAAAAGAACAATGCAGTCAACAAACCCCTCCCCCTCACCCTTCCCCCCACCCTCCCATTTCAATTTGTTCATATTTTTATTTCACTGGGGTGCAATAGAGAAGAGTTACAGCCATATCATATATAATTAATACAGTTTTAACAAGATATTCATATAAAAATCACAGACGTCACATGGGAGGTCATGTGATATGTCACATGAGAGCTTACAATATATGTCACTTGAGAGGCAACCAGTGGCTTAATCAACCATAAAACAGTCATTTTTCACTGCCTACAGCTAAAGGTGTAAACACTAGAATTCAGCTAACAACTTATGTTAGCCCATGTACCAACACTACGAATCTCCCAACTAACTCAACATTACTGCACACACATACTGTGTTGATAGGAATAGACTGGAGTAAACAATATGACACATGTTGTGCACACATGGTCATCCCTGTTAGATTCAAATACAAGTCAATTTGCAAGACAATTTACAAGTTTTCAGGTCACTGGTAAAAAGTGGGTAAATGCCAGTCAAATACCTCATCTACCAATTAACTTTCCAATACCATTAAAGGCAATGAAGACTCGCCCCAAACCGTGTGCGGCCATCTAAAAAAAGTTAACTCTTTGTTGCTTGCAAGTGACGTTTTGTTCCTGTCGCTACAAAATGCAGACAGTAATGAAACGTGATACCTTGTTATCTTTAGCTGGACCTGAGATGTCCATCGCTGTATCGTTTGTACACTGTGCTGTGGGTATTGACCGCAGCTGTATTTACTGACTGTACACTAGTGTCTAATTACCGACGGTAGCAAGCTGTGTGTGTATTTGCTGGGATTGATGGTGGTGTGTAACACTTCTGTTACACCTCATTCGAAACTAGGTCAGATTACTGGCATTAGACGTTTCATTTTTTGCGCGAGTCTTCACACCCTTTAAAAGATTAAATCATTGTGTCTTTCATGGACTCACCTGTCCTAATTTGGTGTCCAGCAGGATGTCCTCGTGTCGAAGGTCGTGCTCGTCCTTGACCTTACTTATTGGATGTCTGATCATCGCGTTGGACGCTTTCGTCACCGGTGTTTGAGTTGACATGTGATGGTTCACCAGTTCCTGGATTGACCCAAAACTCCCTCCTTCCAATCGATACTGTAAAAAACCAGAACATTCAGACATTCAGAAAAATGTGTGGAGGAGAAAAGTCAGGCTTAATGATATATTATATCAAAAACATATAGTATGCTATTTCAATTTATACATTGTCTTCACGTAATGTGAGGGAGGATGGGGAAGGGAGAACCCCGATGTGTGGATGGGGGAGGGGGGTGGCCTTTAAGGACCCCTGGCCCAACGACTGCCTACAGATGACGGTACTGTAATACCAAAATGTGTATTTTACATGGTGTCTTTACATGCTTGCTATTATTTAAAAAAAAAAAACACTATTGCAATAATAGCAGGTATCAGCAGAAATAAGTCCCTAGATTGATTTGCTGTCATAGATTAGGTTACGCTCTGCAGGTTTAAAAACTTGCAATCGACTGACCGTGTTATCGTCTTGTTTCACGATCGGGAAGTGCCTCTGTTTATCGGCGGACCTGCAGGAGAGCACGTACTGGCCGGAAGCGTCGCTCTTGAATCTGACAATGAAGTCTCCCTCCTGTTTGAGCAGCTCCTCCGTCTCCTGTCTCGGCAGGGCGCCGTGGTACCAGGCTTCATCCTCCAGGGGGACCTCCTTGTTGGAGCTAGGCTGTAGACACAAACATCTCTGCTGTAATTTACTCAGCATCAACAACATTCTGTTAAACAACAACTTTGGACAACAAAAAGATAACTGAACCTAACTGTAATAGGAGCCTGACTAGACACAATGAAGTCAGACCACTGTAGGAGCACGCTTCTCCCATCTAATGTTTGTTCAGCTGCAAGATTTCACTTATCCAATGACATGTGCACCTGACAGTGCACTTGTCACCTGACTGAGTGCACTTGTCACATGACTGAGTGCACATATCACCTGACTGAGTGCACTATTCACATGACTGGGTGCACTTGTCACATGACTTCAGTGCATAAGAATGGTCTACCCTTCACCCACCCCAGACCGAATACTTGCTAACTTCACAGAACCTAAGCAGAATAAGAGATTGAAATAAGCCAACGCAATACGATTAACTCATATCTACCCTTCTTGGTATTATTTAAATGTACTACGAATTAACCATTGTCCACAGGTCTTCAATATTGGCCACATGCTTAGCACGCTAAAAATTTTCAAAATACTTCCCGAAAGACTCTGAGCCTCTCTACATTATACTGAGATGGGTGGGTGGGTGTTCAATTAGATAAATATGTCGCAGTGAGTTTATATGCTTTGTGGGTTGAAATAATATACTTGTGGTTTCATTGATGTTTTAGTATGTTAGGGGAAACACTGATGGCTATTAATATCAGTATTTAATGCTTTAATATTCACACGCTCACTTATAACTTATATTAACTCCCTTCATACCTCTGTAATACTTCACACCCACACATGTTTACGAGACTGACATTTTCACCGGTACAATAAAACAAAGCGAATCGAAAACATATCAGTAAAGAATTGCCAAGGTATAATAAGTTCAGGTTGCAGATAAACCCAGCTTCCTTTTAAAAAAAAAAAATGGTATCAATAAATTCTGAGGTTTAATCTTCCTTGCAATCTGTTATATAGTATTCCCACCTAACATTTGCCTAAGGGAATGGAACATGCGACTGAAGCACTGGGAACCTTATAACTCAGACAAAGTAAAACGAGAAGTGAAAGCAACAAGGAAACAGTCACCTTTATCACTAGTATACTAGCACTCTCTATAGCTAAATTAACTTTAACACACCTGCTGGCCTTGTACGAGACACCTTGCAACTAGCATTACGTACAGGTTAACACAATAGCCAAAGCATGTTTGGAAATGTCATGTCATAAGTGTAGTGTTAGTAGAAATCGAGTAAGGAAATCTGCTAGAAATGAACACTTCCTTGTCCAAGGATATGTTCCTCTGGAATCTCCCAGGGGATGGAGTCTTGACTAAGACAACAATGGAGATTCGTAATTCAGGATGTTTGTACATGAATTAAATTTCAACTAGCATTTAATACATCTGTAGTTTTAGCAACAAAAGATATGAGGAAACAGGAGAACTAGTACATCTCCAAAAAGTCACGATTTTTCTCGGACATTCAGATCAACTCTTAACAGTTCATATACAGAATATAGTAAATTGATCATGTGTCTTATTTCTAGAGGTAGGTTAAAGGTCATATTTATTTTCCTCCAAGTTCATTGCAGACATTTCTAGTCAGTTAAATAGGACATTTAAGTGTCTTATTCCATATGGTGGATTACCACTTTTCTTGCACGTTTTCACATACATATATACACTTTCACATAATCACATATACATGAATACACACACACACATACACACGCACACACACATTCAAGCATATAACAATTCCATGCTCAACATGCAATAGTGATGTCAAAGAGGGCGTTAACTGTCAAACACATTCACTTATTGCTATGGGAACGGGGAAGGTGGGTGTCACATCAGGTCAGCTACATTACCATAATCAGGAGGCACACCTCCACATCTCTGGTGTATCACAAACCCAAGACCAAAGTTGGCATGCATGTTACTGATGGCAGTTAGGATGTGTGGGAGTCAACAGAGGTTGTTTTTCATATATGTAGAAGCACCTCCTTTCCCAGGTTACCATCACAGCATGCACTCATACATGATAACATACACACATACATTTATACACATGCAAATGCACTTTTAATACACAAAATCCCAAAGACAGGCTCCATCCTGTACATCTCAGTTATGAAGTTTTAATAAAGTTGTAACGATGAGGTTCTTTAGCTATCACTAACAGGCCAACTATACTGAAGCATCTTGTTACTAACCAAAGCTAGAAGCTATTACCACATATACATATTGCATTGTTGTTATATTCAATAGCTGTATGGAAGGCTGTGCCTTGACCATATCAAGTACATATTGTTTTTTGGTTTATTTCTTGTTTGTGGGAGGGGGAAGGGGGTGGCTGTTTCATGGAGGAGAGAGCTTGTAGTTACGTACCCAACAGAAGGACATGACCCAGCTAGCAATAGTACTTGGACATTTTCTTTTATTATTTTACACGGTCATTTACGGCGTTCTTGAGAGTTTCAGCAAAGTAACAAGAAAGTTATGCACAACAAAATGCTATAACATTGCCAGGACAAACTATATTGCAATATTGAGTAATAATGTCTTCCCATGATGCAACACACTCACTTCCTGTTTGTTCATTCAGTAAGGTTTCGATAACCATGCAAACATGACAAGTCAAGGATCTCCAAACACATCAGGCCCACAACTAGGTTTTCACAGATTGGAGCATCCCCAAACAAGGCAACCATCAATTTAACAATAGGAGGTATTTATCTCCAATTCATTTGCACATATACAACTAATTCAGAATTTTATAACATTTTGGTCAATATCTGATGGATCTCACTGCCTATTCTATGAAATTGAAATTTCAAAATTCCACAAAAAAGCAGATAAAACGGTTGCTAGCTCAGTATTATCATCTTGGAAATTGGCTTGGCCTAATATCCAGAACAATCCCCTAGTTACAGGCCTTCAGTTCATGCTAGAGCTACTCACTTTAGCGTAGAAGAACTGATTGGTTTGTCTTCTGTAATAGGAAAACTGTTCTCTGGCTGTGATCTTCACAAGTACAGAATAAATGAACAATTCTACAAACTTGTCATAAAATGAAAGCTATTGTAACCATAGGCTACGTGTCAATACTTGTTTGGGAGTGGTTGATTCGATATAATGTCAGTGCATATACAATATATGATACCGCTCATTGATTTATCAACTGACATAGTATGGGCAATGTGTTTTGTGTAGCAGCCTACACCCATTGCCTATCATTACATAACAGCTGGTATCACACATGTATAATGCTGATCAATTAGATTAACAACTATATAGGCCTACATGTGTTACTAACAATACAGATCACATCAATATACTATCAAATGAACCAAAGATAGATAGATTCTTCCATTGTAGCTTATAATGCAGCTAGTATAACATCCAAATGTTTTTACTTGAGAAGCTTAAAACAAAGTTTGGTTCAAATGGCTAACAAGGTATTCATTTATTCATGAACACTTGCTTATATATGACAACAAGGGAGGTATACATGTCTGACCTTATTACTACAAATGCGCATAAAGATCATATAGTAGTCATAGGAACCACAAGTTTGATTCAAAACGGGTTATAAAATCTCATCACACATGACCACAAAGAACCGTGCGGTTTACTTGCTTTTCTCTATCTTATAATATAAAACTAAAGCAAACATTTCCTTTCATGTGTATCCTTCAACATATCTCAATACTAAATTTCTATGTAAACCACAACTTAGTGATCAATAGATTTGACCTATTCCTCTGAATGACAAACAAGAAAGGTATTTACCCCTTTGTCAGGCTTGAATATACTCGGCAACTTAATTGTTCTCGATGCTGTACCCTGAAAGGAAAAATAAAACAGAAAACACTTGTGTCATTTTACTGAGTAAATTTGCTTTTGAGTCAGACAAAATGTTGACACGGTAGGCAGACGGCTTTGTTGATTGCTGCCAGGCAAAGATGTCAAGTTTTATGGGTCACACTCTGAGGAAAAACTTCAAAGTTTCATCAAATTATCTCATGAATAGAATGAAAGTATGACTTTGTAGAGTTTTAGTACCTTTCACTCAATTTGTTAAAATCAGGAAATGCTCTTAAATTACGACGTCGAAGGCCATTTGAAAATAATATTATTCGTCAAAGCCAGCGAAAATGATATGAAACGACTGTACAACTGCACAACACTAATGTGGGGGTCCCAAAGAAAAGACAGTGGGTGGCTCGATTTTTCCAGATATTGGAAAAGTTGTTGACGTTTTTAATTTAGCTTGCCGATGAGATGAATTAAGCTGCATTTTCTAGCTTTCATAGATTCTGAGCATTGATTCTGAGGGGTGGGGGTATGGTGGGGGTGGGGGTGTGGTGGAGGGATGGGGAAGGGGTATGGTGGTTTGTGGATCAGTCCTCACGGAAGATCCGGGGTGTAGGCCTAAAAGTTTGCAAATCTCTGATATACTAAACCTACTATCCTACTACATTAATTTGTATCCATGAAGCCTTTTTTCTTTTCATTATCATCATGAGATGCATCTACAATTTATATCCCTCGTTAAGTTGGCAAAATTCATCGTTGAAAGTGACATATTGTGAATTGACAGAAAATAATACCAAGTATTAATCCAAAAAGTGGGGTACCATCTGAACTAACTTTACAACCTGAAAGGAATTTGTTGGGCAAGAAGATCTTTTTCAAGCACTTAAATTTCACTATATTTCAGAAATAGCAGGTCTCTGTTAAAGTACACCTGAGCCAGTCCTTATATTTCACAACATTTTAAAAGTAACAATTATTTTATCTACCTTCATTAATCCTAGTTTACCATCTGCCCCTATTTTACATAATTTATTCCAGATGAAGTATCGAGATTATAAAGTAAACTCACAGTCTGGGGTATCGGTCCCAGGGATTGCTGGTCCTTGAGGTCTATCCCTAACGGCAGTTGGTCCGAGTCGATTCCCTGTAACTGTTCCTGGAGGCAGGACAATTGTTGCTCGACTTTAGCTTCTTGGCACTTCAAGTTTAATATTTCTCGAGAGAGATCTCGGTAATCTTTTTGTTTTGTAAGCAGGCTGAGAGAGAAAACAAACAACAACAAAGCAAAAGATGAGAGATAAACAATATCCAATAAAACCACAAATGTCAGTTGAAATTATGATTTTTTTCTTAGACCTTTAACTATTGATCAGCTTTTCTGCCCATCTAGTGTTACCATATAAAGGAACTGTAATGTAGCTAGAAATGTCATCTGTTATATTCAACCCAACAAATGGGTGGACCAGGAGTGAGGTAATTAGGCAAGGTTTAGTTTTGCTAATAAAAGAATAAAGGATGACATTAAATCATCATTAAGAAACCATAATTGTTAAATTCGTCTGTGATAGTGGCTTTGTGAAACCTTCAATAATTTTAATGGCCAATCCATCAAACAGGTCATGCATATATCTTTTGGTAGTACATAAGATTGAAGACAATGGTTTCTTTGTAGTATTTTTCTGTTCCTTGTGGCTTTTTCCTTGTTTTTTTCCCCTTCTTTAATGGAAGATCAGTTTACCAAAAAAAATATGAATAAATTGATTCAAATTACAGGAAAAACAAACAAGATTGAATCAAGAGCAAGAAATGGGGAATATGTGACAAGGAGTAACCAGAGGTTTAAAATACAAAGACTGCCACACCTACAGTACAGTAGGCAATAGCCTACACTTTAGTTTCATAACAACTAGTAGTAATACACAGCTATCCCAGGAAAACTACCACCAAAAATGCCACATCTCCTGTACACATTGATTAAAGTACAGGAAATATAAGTAAAGGTGAAGCAAAGCAAAACAGAAAGAGGAGAAACACTTCACAGTGTATTTCAGAGGTTTGGTAACGTATATGGAAACAGAATACAAGCACAACTACTGCACTGTGACCAAAGCTAGTAGTAACAAAGTGTTTATACCTCCAGAGCCTGTGAAATGACCTTTGATGGCCACCAAAAAAGGAACATCTCCTTCAGAACATTGATTTTAGTACAGGAAATATTTCACAGTGTATTTCAGAGGTTTGGTAATGTCTATAGAAACTGAATACAAGCACAACTACTGCATGGATGCACTTCACTGTGACCAAAGCTAGTAGTAACAAAGTGTTTATACCTCCAGAGCCTGTGAAATGACCTTTGATGGCCACCAATAATGGAACATCTCCTTCAGAACATTGATTTTAGTACAGGAAATATTTCACAGTGTATTTCAGAGGTTTGGTAACTTATATACAGTAGAAACTGAAAACAAGCACAACTACTGGATGCATGCACTTCTCTGTCACCAAAGCTAGTACAGTAACAAAATGTTACCTCAAGAGCCTGTGAAATGACATTGATTTGCATAGATTGCTTAAAGTACAGGAAATATAAATGAGGGTGAACCCAAGCAAAACAGACACATCCAGAGATAATTTGCAGAGCATCGCAGAGGTTTGGTAACACATTTACAAACTACGCACAACTATGCATGCACTTGAGTTTACAAAAACCAAACGTGATTTTTGAACAGCCACCAAAAATGGAAAATATTCAATGCAACAAAGACATGTCAGAAATGTTTAACATACAGGACAAACTGAGGTAAACACCCCCCCCCCCCCCCAAAAAAAAACACCAAAAAAATTAAGGAGAATATTTTAATAAGTTATATGACATAACTTGTAATGCATAAACACCAGATACAGTACTGATTTCGCTTAACTCCCGTTGAAAAAAAATCAACGATCGATAACAAAAGTTAAAAATCGATAAAAAAAGTTGAAATTCGGTTAATTTCGTTGACAAGATTTAGACTACTGCGGGCACGGTTGTCCACGAAGTTTCAACGAAATTTCCACGAAAGTTATCGCCATCAAAAACCGCAAAGGCAATTCTAGACATATCAAGGTTGTGACTTGCGTTGAATCCTTAGTGTAACTACAGCCGTTTTCAGACTCTACCAGAAGTTGCCGAGGAATATTACAAACGTTGCAAAAGTGTGATTGTATATAAGACGGAGTAAGTTCTGTACTAGGTGTTTGAAAAATGATTTGGCTAGGATAATAAAAACTAGTCTTGGTCGATCGTAGCAAGCACATTCTATGACTCTTAAGTTATAGGCTAGTATTAAACTAGGATAAGTTTAAGTTAACTCACCAAGGAACGCAGTGTCAGAAAAAACAAGAAAAAAATATCAACAATGAAACAGTCGTAGCTGGATATCAAAGAGATCTTTATTTCCAAAAAATTCCTGTGTTACTTGACGTACTACGGTACCGTTTACTACAGAACCGCACTCACTTTCAAACTTTTCTGAGAGCGCATTCCGTCCAAAAAATCTCCCCCGACTTCAATGCACGCAAAAAAAAAAACAAAAAAAAAAACTTATTTCCCCCTAACCCGTTACTGTAAGTTGCCCGCGAAAGCAGATGGACTGCCCTGGTAAGGTCGCAGCCTGGGTCTGGGCCACCTGTAGTATGCTGCTTACATGTGCATTCCCTACCCTGGATATCCCCACCACCAAACTTTTTTGAAAGGCTTCGTCCAATCATAAACTTGGCTTTGTCAAATTCACGCCTACCTTATGTAAATTAGCATAGTATTTATCTTCGTGGGGGGTTTAGCACCGCAGAACCTTCATGGCTGGCTGCCTCTAGAAGCAAACATTATTTTACCCCTACTGTTCGTAATGGAATGGATGTTATCTGTTACTTAGTTAATTGAAAACCAAATATTCATTCATATATATATAAGTAGAACAATCCAGCAGGGATAGAAAGTTTATCTTGAATGAACCAATCAAAAGTCGTGCTATTAATAAAACTTGAAAACACCTGGCCGCAAGAGAGTTGCAAACAATTGTTTCCATGACTACTAAGAAAATAAAGCAGTGTCTTGGGGCCCACGTTGGGTAGATTTCTGTGGAAAATGAATATATTTTCATTGCTTATTTGAGTATTGTATATTGGGAAGAGCTGATCAAACATTACTGGGAAGGGCTTTCAACTGGCCTGACGGCATGTATAAGTTTATTTTAATGAGTAGGGGGAGTTTTTATGAGTCTCCCGGTATGCGTCACATGAGAAGTAAATGTTTTGTTTTTCGGTTTTATCATCGTTTTTCAAGTGGAACAACTCATAAAATCATGTCAAATGAAAATAATATATATTTGAATATCCTTCCTTAGTTTTACTAATCAGGAATGCTTGATAAGGCATGCAATGCATCGTTCGAAAATGTAATTTTAAAGTAGAATTGAAAAATGAACGACATAAAACAATATCTGTGAAGCGTGTGGAGCACAACTTTGAATATTCGTTGTGAAAGAAAACATAATGAACGATGTTTAATGCGTAAATAAATTTCGCGGAACTGGTACAGAGAAATTACGTACTGCAGCTTACGTCAGAGAAGCTCATAAATGACACAGGTGGATAGAGCGCATCAAAATTCGGTTTAGGAAATCCCTCTACAGCCGACAAAAGTCGATGTCTCCTTCCGTTTTCGAGTTATAAGCGATTTTGTGTTTTTGCGATATGGTTTTCAGTATATTTTCATTGAATAAGGGCGTTTTGTTGTGTGTGTTTAAATAAGGGTGTGACCTATCAGATATTTCGCTAACCGTTTCACCGTATCCCCTGCCGGTCGGTTAAACGTTTAAACGCCGTTTCCCGCCGTCCCCCTCCCCTTAGACCCCTCCCCCATTTCAGTCACCACTTCCAGATCCTTCGGCAAGTCAAATTTGACTTAAAATATGCACCAGATTGCATCTAAGGACGTTTCAAAACTAAAAATTTTCCAAAGGGGAGGGGGTGTCCCCATAGACCCCTCCCCCATTTCAGTCACCACTTCCAGATCCGTCGGCAAATCAAATTCTCCACCCCCCCAACAACAAAAAACCCTTCGCTACGCCCCTGGTCACATACATGATACAGTACCTTACATTTGATACAAAAGTTACTTCAAACAACAGCTTCCCAAAATTTGTGTCGCAATAGGTTAAGATTTAACCACGCTGCGCAGTACCATTCATAATTTGCATATTACACTCGGCGTCCAGATGGCGGGAGAATATAACATCATGTTCAATGTGTTGTGTCGTTCCCATGGTGCGATGAACTTGGGCAAGTTGCCAAGTTCGAATGTCAATGACCTACTTATGTTCTGTGACCAATGTCAGTTGGAATTATGTGTGTAAAAACTCGGGTTTTTCCATTTGTTATATATATAGAAGTTTTTCCGTAAGCGGAGCGAATTTTAGGGCGGCTCGTTGATTGTGAGGAAGCACTTATCTAAGCATCAATATTTGTGAAAAAATATCGTAAGTTTTTCAGTTTCATTCATTTTCTTTTATGTTTGCCGCAATCGCGCCCGCAATGCATGCACAGCATAATATCATGTGTGAAAAAATGGCTGTACACGTGCGGACCTGAGAGAGCAAACTGGCCTTGTGTTGTTAATGTTATGACGGTACTTTCTAGAACGGCCATTTGCGTCTTTTGGGGTCAACATATTTTCACACGGGGTTTTCACCATGCCATTGATCGATGTACACGGGTGATATGTCGCAAATATAAACTGAGAAAACGAATTGACGACACTATCATCATGAGCTCATGACTATTGGCCTACTACTTTAGTTATATTAAACACATTATTCATGCCTAAAACATCGTTTTTTTTGTTTTTATAGATAGTTTGCAGTACATTACTAAGTTCTTTACATATTTTAAAATAATTTTCATGTTTAAAAGTAAACAAAATAGAAAAAATAAAAAGAGAAAACGCCTTTTCGAAAAATGGAAGCGTCCTCGCAGAATGGGCGGGGCATCTTTATTTTGCTTCAAGTTACATGTTTTCGCTCAGAAACAAAGTTTCATACTCCAACTCTAATAAAAAACCAAATTTACATTTCTAAAAAATAACTATTTTTCGTAATCTGCAAGTAAACCAAGTTTATATGTCCATTCATTGTTATTTAAATGGTTAAACAGCACTCATAATTTATCTGGAAGGGTGCCTCGTGGTACATAGCTTTGACTGCAACCTCTTTTACGTCCTGGCGAAGTTAAGACTTATGTCACTGTGTTTGGGGTTCACAGTTAGAAAACGTCCCCCGTCAGTTTCACTACATGTTTCTTTGAGTGTCACTACTCAGTAAGTACAGGAATGTTCTTGAGAAAATTCCTGCCTTCAAACGACTGTTCTAAAGTCTAATCAATACTAATAAACGAAGTTGCTCGTTTTCCGACGTTTCTCGTAACCACACATTGACCTTCTATTTCGTTTAAAAAAGAATTTCAACGTATCGTTGAAAATTCCACGAAGGAAATGACCGAAATAACCAATCGTTAAAATTCGTGGAATTTCGATAAAAATCGGGGAATTTCGATGACAAAACGTGGAAATTCGGTTATTTTCCTTTTAACGAATTTTAACGGGAGTTAAGCGAAATCAGTACTGTACCACCACCAAATGCATACATGTCTGATACACGCTTAATTCCCACATTTTCAAGTTTATTAAAGAGTTGTCCTAACCAACTTTTCACAGGCATAATTAAGTATATCAAATATCTGGATTAATATTTGGCAAAACTTTTATGCCACCTTACCTTCTACAGAATTAATGGTTGCAAGTCATGCTGAGAACAATGTTAGACTTATTATGATTTTCAAATCTGTAATATTTTTTTTTTTTTTTTTTTTTCTTTTTTCTTCTCAAAAATAATCTGTTTTCAACTTTTCATAAAAAGTTCAAACTGAATCTGGTAAAATATGTTGATTAACCTATCAATATACAAACCTGAATTAAAAAACATTAAAAACAACACAAAAATAGCCACTAAAATAAATAAATAAATTGAAGAAGAAAGAAAGAAAACGATACAATACCTTAATTAATGCAATGCGTTTAACTAACTGTTTCACTGCTTTAAGAGTAATTCTATTATAAAATAAAAGTCCACAGAAAGGCATAGAAAGAAAATGAAAACTTGACTTTATTAAAAGTGTTAAGAGTTACATGTATCAAACAAACTTTCTCATGTTGACTTCAGCTAATTTTGAATTGTTAATTCTATAGCCGTGTAGTTTACTGGCGTGACTTGTTTACATTCAAGTAAAGGAGGAAAATAAAAAAAAAATTTAAATAGTTTTTTTACTTTTTTTTTTTCGTGTTTTATTTGCAATATTTAAAAAAATAAATAAATGCATGTCATATACTGTATTACTCTCCCTTATATTCAGGAAAGTTACTTTTGCAGTGGTCGATGAGACCTCTTGGAAAATTTTCCTCTTTGTAAATCAATAACAGAAAACTATAACTGTGATATATCAAAATAAAATAAAACTGTTAGCAAACTGCTTATCCACTAGAGAGCCTGTGTAATGGAATGTGTAAAAGTAAGTTGGCCTGACGTTTCGATCATAGCAGGATCTTCTTCGGAGGCTAAATGATAAGTAACAGTAACATAAGGGACAAAAACACGCACAGAACACAGACAGGTTAATGAGCACGGTGAACACAATGAGATAGACAAAAGGGGATTATTAGCCTCTGAAGAAGATCCTGCTAGGATCGAAACGTCAGGCCAACTTACTTTTACACAACTGTGATATATGTAAACAAATTAAGCCTGACAGATCTCCTTCAAGTTTTTGTCTTATCCGCACAGACTGAAAAAAAATGTTTAAAAAAGTGCTTATCGACTACAAAAAGCCTTTGTAAAATAACTTACTCCAAGACAGCAGTTTCTGTGTTTGATTCTGGAGGGATGTGTCTGATCTCGTCGTCTAAGATCCGTAAATCGTTCTCTTTCTGGCTAATGTTATCTTGTAGTGTATTTAGTTGTTCACTCAGCGCAGACAGTCTGAAATGGGGACAGAAAATACACAAAAACAAAATTAAATTTCCACATTTACATACACCACAATCAAAGTCAAAAGTTAGGTGAAAAATTAAAAATAAATCCATCTACATTGTTTGTGGGTTTGCTAAATCCCTTCTACATCATGAAAGATTACAGTAGGCAACCATAAGAAGATACTTCAAAGAGTCACTTTAATAATTTATTAAGTAATGATATACTGAATATTCATGAATGATGTCATTGCACAGAGGGTGGAGCTAGCTGTGTGGTTCAACAATTTCACATGACCTTTGACATTGGGTCACTATTATCTCACTGTTAGACTTCCATGGAATGGTTAAGATGGTCTAAACTTAAATTATTTATGCAGGCCTTAAGTGTTTCTTTCTTTAACCAAGAAATACATTTATTTTCCTTCTGTTTGTTGAAAGGCATTATTAACTCCTCTTTAATTAAGTGATTAATTGTGCCCTTTTTGATATTCTGCTTTTATTCAACATTTCAGCCTCTGAAGTAAACCCTTGTTGGTTTTACTCTTCTAAGTGTATTTCCTGGTTATGGGTTAAGAAAGCTATATTGATGACATCTTAGCAACCCATTAAATCTCTACTCATTCTTTACCCAAATATTTCAGATCTGACATTACACCTACAATGCTAAAACACCCACATTACTTCCTACCTTCCTCACAGGATCACCAAATATCTTGTCTTTGCTTTGGTCATTAACGCACTTTTAGCAATGTCACATGGGCTCAAAGACATTTTTTTTCAATAACACTAACAACTGCTGTTGCAATTGAGCCAAAACATTCTCAGGCCTGTAGGCAACTTCTTGATCATATCATAAAAATCCCTTGTCAATATTTAACTGAAATTATGTTTCAGTTTCCTTCTTGAAATCCACCTCAATATAAATGTAGATGTTCGTAGGAACATGACGTTTGGTTTATAGATAGCCTACATCTATACTATCAACTTCACTCTTTAAAGGATGATGCAGCACAAAATTAAATTTGACAAGTCGTAGACCCGTTAAAAACCGTATCTGATATCAGTGCAGGTTTTACATCAATGCCACTTTAAATTCTGGAGAAGTGACCATTTAAACAACTGCAGTTGATCACATTAAAGTGACGCGACTTGTATGGTCTAACACAGACACCATTAGGCCAGTTCCTGTGATCTATGCAACACAAAACTGAACGGGGGAAGACATAAGAGTTTTCATGGCCACAATTGCCATGTTCATAAAGTTTTACCAATTTTTATGACAAATGTGATTGAATGTAATCCAAGGATGGTCCGTCGTTTATATGAGATTTACAAAATCCATATTTTGGTTGAGTTGATTAGAATTTTAAAACAATGGATTAAACATTAACGCTGAGGAGTCCGAGGTCAGGGTCAATTTGGCCTTCAAGAAGATTTTATTTTATATGGTGAATATCTTGAAAACTGGAATAGCTATAGAAACGTTACCAGCACACAAATATTTTTTTCTTGTCATTTTTTGTCTTGCTCTATGACATATCAAGACTACAAATTCTACCTAAAACCATCCTTAAAGGAATACAGAGTAAACTTTCATCGGTAATGACTTCTTTAAAATAGGTGTCATCAGCATCATTGAGAACTTATCAATGCTGGTTTAGTAACGGGAATTTTTATCACCTGGACAAGAAAACTTCAAAAAAGCATTTCATGCAAACATTCAGTGTACTTCTTCAATAAAACTTAAATGCAGAGAGTGCCCTCTACCATAATTTTTCCTGCCAAATTTTACAGTAACAAATATTATTAGAGCAATTAAAAGCAACTTTCCTACAAATCTGGTTGAGAACTGTGTGCCAAAAAAAAATATGGTCCACATTTGAAGAGATGACGACAAATCAAATGGTTTCGAATCGATAAGTGTTCACACTGTAGGAATAGAATTTGAATGAGAGAGTTTGACTGTGCTATATAGTTTTATTGCTACTTGTGAAAACAAAAGCCAAATAAGAAGGTTTTGTAATTCAAGCCGGTAACCTCTGACAATGTGTACTATTAATGGCCCACTTAAGCTTTTGCACAAACTTCTCGAGTGCTCCACTCAACCTATGCTAGAAATATAAAAGACTAGGTCTAAATATTGGCATTTATTTCCTCAATTCAACCAAAGTTCTCCCTCAAAGTTAGGACAAGCAGTTGTCTGCTTTGGCCTTTGGCATTATATTGCAAAAAAGTAAAGGATTTTCTTAATCTATAAATGAAGAGAGATCTGGGATGGGGGGGGGGGGGAAGGAGGGGTGGAAGGTTGGCACAATGCAAAGATTATTTATACCATTGCCACCATATAGTGATTGCCATTTCAAAACTTCATTTCTTTGTCCTGATAGATAATCTTATTGAGGATATAAAAGTTTTAAAAACTTTGTTCTATGGAATATTTTGACCTTCCAAGTTATTCTCAGACATTGCAGTTGATCAAGGTACATTTTAGGATTCTAGGAAGACAAAAAGATGTTCTGCAAGATATCCAGGAGGAAAAACTAAAGCTGAATAGCTGCATGCCTTCATTCTGACTAAGACAGTCAAAACAGTGTTAATATTTCAGGATTGTCCGATGATATTTAAGGATTGTCTGATATTTAAGGATTGTCAAATGATATTTCAGGATTGTCTGATGATATTTAAGGATTGTCTGATGATATTAAAGGATTGGCTGATGATATTTAAGGATTGTCTGATGATATTAAAGGATTGGCTGATGATATTTAAGGATTGTCTGATGATACTTAAGGATTGTCTGATGATATTTAAGGATTGTCTGATGATATTTAAGGATTATCTGATCATACTTAAGGATTGTCTGATGATATTTAAGGATTGTCTGATGATATTTAAGGATTGTCTGATGATATTTAAGGATTGTCTGATGATATTTCAGGATTGTCTGATGATATTAAAGGATTGTCTGATGATATTTAAAGATTGTCTGATGATATTTCAGGATTGTCCGATGATATTTAAGGATTGTCTGATATTTAAGGATTGTCAAATGATATTTCAGGATTGTCTGATGATATTTAAGGATTGTCTGATGATATTAAAGGATTGGCTGATGATATTTAAGGATTGTCTGATGATATTTAAGGATTGGCTGATGATATTAAAGGATTGTCTGATGATACTTAAGGATTGTCTGATGATATTTAAGGATTGTCTGATGATATTTAAGGATTATCTGATCATACTTAAGGATTGTCTGATGATATTTAAAGATTGTCTGATGATATTTAAGGATTGTCTGATGATATTTAAGGATTATCTGATCATACTTAAGGATTGTCTGATGATATTTAAGGATTGTCTGATGATATTTAAGGATTGTCTGATGATATTTAAGGATTGTCTGATGATATTTCAGGATGGTCTGATGATATTTAAGGATTGTCTGATGATATTTAAAGATTGTCAGATGATATTTCAGGATTGTCTGATGATAGTTAAGGATTGTCTGATGATAGTTAAAGATTGTCTGATGATATTTAAGGATCGTCTGATGATATTTGAGGATTGTCTGATGATATTTAAAGATTGTCTGATGATATTTAAGGATTGTCTGATGATATTTAAGGATTGTCTGGTGATAGTTTAGGATTGTCTGATAATATTTAAGGATTGTCTGATGATATTTCAGGATTGTCTGATGATATTTAAGGATTGGCTGATGATATTTAAGGATTGTCTGATGATATTAAAGGATTGGCTGATGATATTTAAGGATTGTCTGATGATACTTAAGGATTGTCTGATGATATTTAAGGATTGTCTGATGATATTTAAGGATTATCTGATCATACTTAAGGATTGTCTGATGATATTTAAGGATTGTCTGATGATATTTAAGGATTGTCTGATGATATTTAAGGATTGTCTGATGATATTTCAGGATTGTCTGATGATATTAAAGGATTGTCTGATGATATTTAAAGATTGTCTGATGATATTTCAGGATTGTCCGATGATATTTAAGGATTGTCTGATATTTAAGGATTGTCAAATGATATTTCAGGATTGTCTGATGATATTTAAGGATTGTCTGATGATATTAAAGGATTGGCTGATGATATTTAAGGATTGTCTGATGATATTTAAGGATTGGCTGATGATATTAAAGGATTGTCTGATGATACTTAAGGATTGTCTGATGATATTTAAGGATTGTCTGATGATATTTAAGGATTATCTGATCATACTTAAGGATTGTCTGATGATATTTAAAGATTGTCTGATGATATTTAAGGATTGTCTGATGATATTTAAGGATTATCTGATCATACTTAAGGATTGTCTGATGATATTTAAGGATTGTCTGATGATATTTAAGGATTGTCTGATCATATTTAAGGATTGTCTGATGATATTTCAGGATGGTCTGATGATATTTAAGGATTGTCTGATGATATTTAAAGATTGTCAGATGATATTTCAGGATTGTCTGATGATAGTTAAGGATTGTCTGATGATAGTTAAAGATTGTCTGATGATATTTAAGGATTGTCTGATGATATTTGAGGATTGTCTGATGATATTTAAAGATTGTCTGATGATATTTAAGGATTGTCTGATGATATTTAAGGATTGTCTGGTGATAGTTTAGGATTGTCTGATAATATTTAAGGATTGTCTGATGATATTTCAGGATTGTCTGATGATATTTAAGGATTGTCTGATGATATTTAAGGATTTTTGATGATACTTAAGGATTGTCTGATGATATTTAAGGATTTGTTGATGATATTTAAGGATTGTCTGATCATATTTGAGGATTGTCTGATGATATTTCAGAATCGTCTGATGATATTTAAGGATTGTCCGATGATATTTAAGGATTGTCTGATGATATTTAAGGATTGTCTGATGATATTTAAGGATTGTCCGATGATATTTAAGGATTGTCTGGTGATAGTTTAGGATTGTCTGATAATATTTAAGGATTGTCTGATGATATTTCAGGATTGTCTGATGATATTTAAGGATTTTTTGATGATATTTAATGATTGTCTGATAATATTTAAGGATTGTCTGATGATATTTCAGAATCGTCTGATGATATTTAAGGATTGTCTGATGATATTTAAGGATTGTCTGATGATATTTCAGAATCGTCTGATGATATTTAAGGATTGTCTGATGATATTTAAGGATTGTCTGATGATATTGAAGGATTGTCTGATGATATTTAAGGATTGTCTGATGATACTTAAGGATTGTCCGATGATATTTAAGGATTGTCTGATGATATTTAAGGATTGTCTGGTGATAGTTTAGGATTGTCTGATGATATTTAAGGATTGTCTGATGATATTTCAGGATTGTCTGATGATATTTAAGGATTGTCTGATGATATTGAAGGATTGTCTGATGATATTAAAGGATTGGCTGATGATATTGAAGGATTGTCTGATGATATTAAAGGATTGGCTGATGATATTTAAGGATTGTCTGATGATATTTAAGGATTGTCTGATGATATTTAAGGAATGTCTGATGATATTTAAAGATTGTCTGATGATATTTAAGGATTGTCTGATGATATTTAAGGATTATCTGATCATTCTTAAGGATTGTCTGTTGATATTTAAGGATTGTCTGATGATATTTAAGGATTGTCTGATGATATTTCAGGATTGTCTGATGATATTTAAGGATTGGCTGATGATATTTAAAGATTGTCTGATGATATTTCAGGATTGTCTGATGATAGTTAAGGATTGTCTGATGATAGTTAAAGATTGTCTGATGATATTTAAGGATCGTCTGATGATATTTGAGGATTGTCTGATCATATTTAAAGATTGTCTGATGATATTTAAGGATTGTCTGATGATATTTAAGGATTGTCTGATGATATTAAAGGATTGGCTGATGATATTGAAGGATTGTCTGATGATATTAAAGGATTGGCTGATGATATTTAAGGATTGTCTGATGATATTTAAGGATTGTCTGATGATATTTAAGGAATGTCTGATGATATTTAAAGATTGTCTGATGATATTTAAGGATTGTCTGATGATATTTAAGGATTATCTGATCATACTTAAGGATTGTCTGATGATATTGAAGGATTGTCTGATGATATTTAAGGATTGTCTGATGATATTTAAAGATTGTCTGATGATATTTAAAGATTGTCTGATGATATTTCAGGATTGTCTGATGATATTTAAGGATTGTCTGATGATAGTTAAAGATTGTCTGATGATATTTAAGGATCGTCTGATGATATTTCAGGATTGTCTGATCATATTTAAAGATTGTCTGATGATATTTAAGGATTGTCTGATGATATTTCAGGATTGTCTGATGATAGTTAAGAATTGTCTGATGATAGTTAAAGATTGTCTGATGATATTTAGGGATCGTCTGATGATATTGAAGGATTGTCTGATGATATTAAAGGATTGGCTGATGATATTGAAGGATTGTCTGATGATATTAAAGGATTGGCTGATGATATTTAAGGATTGTCTGATGATATTTAAGGATTGTCTGATGATATTTAAGGAATGTCTGATGATATTTAAAGATTGTCTGATGATATTAAAGGATTGGCTGATGATATTGAAGGATTGTCTGATGATATTAAAGGATTGGCTGATGATATTTAAGGATTGTCTGATGATATTTAAGGATTGTCTGATGATATTTAAGGAATGTCTGATGATATTTAAAGATTGTCTGATGATATTTAAGGATTGTCTGATGATATTTAAGGATTATCTGATCATACTTAAGGATTGTCTGATGATATTTAAGGATTGTCTGATGATATTTAAGGATTGTCTGATGATATTTCAGGATTGTCTGATGATATTTAAGGATTGTCTGATGATATTTAAAGATTGTCTGATGATATTTCAGGATTGTCTGATGATAGTTAAGGATTGTCTGATGATAGTTAAAGATTGTCTGATGATATTTAAGGATCGTCTGATGATATTTGAGGATTGTCTGATCATATTTAAAGATTGTCTGATGATATTTAAGGATTGTCTGATGATATTTAAGGATTGTCTGATGATATTAAAGGATTGGCTGATGATATTGAAGGATTGTCTGATGATATTAAAGGATTGGCTGATGATATTTAAGGATTGTCTGATGATATTTAAGGATTGTCTGATGATATTTAAGGATTGTCTGATGATATTTAAAGATTGTCTGATGATATTTAAGGATTGTCTGATGATATTTAAGGATTATCTGATCATACTTAAGGATTGTCTGATGATATTTAAGGATTGTCTGATGATATTTAAGGATTGTCTGATGATATTTCAGGATTGTCTGATGATATTTAAGGATTGTCTGATGATATTTAAAGATTGTCTGATGATATTTCAGGATTGTCTGATGATAGTTAAGGATTGTCTGATGATAGTTAAAGATTGTCTGATGATATTTAAGGATCGTCTGATGATATTTGAGGATTGTCTGATCATATTTAAAGATTGTCTGATGATATTTAAGGATTGTCTGATGATATTTAAGGATTTGTCTGATGATATTTAAAGATTGTCTGATGATAGTTAAGGATTTGTCTGATGATATTTACGACATTGTTGACTGTCCGACAGAAACCCAGTTTTATTTACATAGAAGACACATAACAACTGTACCTTCCATTATTCATTAATCTTGTAAGACAATTAATTTTGCCTTGATACACTAATCCTTCCAGGAAAGTCCAGTCTGTTCATGGGATTAACCAATAGACTTAATAGACCAATAGAATTTAACTCAGGTTAACAGATGTACCAACTCTCAAGCAAAATGCCTATTTCCTCTGAAAAGTGATAGTCCACTAGGTAATCTTCATCAATACTGTAAAGGATTGTCTGATGATAGTTAAAGATTGTCTGATGATATTTAAGGATCGTCTGATGATATTAAAGGATTGGCTGATGATATTTAAGGATTGTCTGATGATATTTAAGGATTTGTCTGATGATATTTAAAGATTGTCTGATGATAGTTAAGGATTTGTCTGATGATATTTACGACATTGTTGACTGTCCGACAGAAACCCAGTTTTATTTACATAGAAGACACATAACAACTGTACCTTCCATTATTCATTAATCTTGTAAGACAATTAATTTTGCCTTGATACACTAATCCTTCCAGGAAAGTCCAGTCTGTTCATGGGATTAACCAATAGACTTAATAGACCAATAGTATTTAACTCAGGTTAACAGATGTACCAACTCTCAAGCAAAATGCCTATTTCCTCTGAAAAGTGATAGTCCACTAGGTAATCTTCATCAATACTGTAAAACAGTACCATTAAAATTAGGTTTAAATTCTCTACTGAAACAAGCAGGTGTTCAATACAGCTGGCATGTCTGAATATAACTTTCACATATTCAACTTACGAGTGCTGCATCGTTTCTAGCGTCAAGATGTTGAGGACCATTCCATTTTCAACCAGGTTATCTGGAAGTTCATTGTATCCAGTGCTGTCAAACTCAATGGCTTCAAGTGGGTCTGCTTCAACTCTGATAACACAAAATAAGTTAGGAAACTTTGCATATATGCCATATAATGATAACTACAAAAAATTGAATTAGTCCATAATTTTGAGATTTTCAGTATATGTTACATATTTTAATGTTACACTATATGTTACTTATTACATATATGTTACATAAAACAGTATATGTTACATATTACATATAACAGTATATGTTCAGTATATGTTACATATTACATTTGTGTTACAAATAACAGTATATGTTCAGTATATGTTACATATTACATATATGTTACATATAACAGTATATGTTCAGTATATATGTTACAGTATATGTTACAAATAACAGTACATATTACATATATGTTACATATAATAGTATATGTTACATATACCATATATGTTACATATCACAGTATTTGTTCAGTGTATGTCACAGTATATGTTACATATAACAGTACTTATTACATATATGTTACATATAATAGTATATGTTATATATTACATATATGTTACATAACAGTATATGTTCAGTAAATGCTACAGAACAGTTACAGTATATGTTACATATAACAGTACTTATTACATATATGTTACATATCACATATATGTTACATATCACAGTACATATTATATATATGTTACATATAACAGTATATGTTCAGTAAATGTTACAGTATATGTTACATATAACGGTACTTATTGCATATATGTTAATATTATCAGGTGGATAGCAGAGACATAGAAGGTCTTACTGTATTTGTTTACATTTTCAATGCAAGTAGTTGCAAGTTACTGATTTACAGTGTTGTTTACGCCCAGGCAATGCCTTGGACTTGAGTCAGACCTCAATCACATTGTTCTTGACTTGTGACTGGACTTGCCAATCCGATAAATGTTGTGTGACTTGAACTTGAACAATACATTGAACTGTGACACGACTAGACACGACTTACCAATAAAATGACTTGTGACTTGACTTACAAAATTGATTTGACATTATTAGAGTAAATGTTACCAAGTTGCTATAAAATGAAAGGGGTACTAGGGACTTGACTGCAAACACAGCTGATTGTAAATATTATATAATGTTGATATGAAAGATATGAAGGTCTCACTTGTTAGTTTCGATGTAAGGTGCATACTCCATGTCTATCCGAATATCGTTCACACTTTGAATGACTCTGTTGTGGCTGGCAATGAAATCTCCCGACGCAGTGTTGATGGCTTTAGCAAACTCAGAGAAAATATGTTTACTACACAGGAAAAGAGTAGAAAGGCAAAGAATACACATTAATATAGCAGAGTGGAATTGATGATATTAACACAAATAGCAAGGTAACAGCATATAGGGGTAAGACTCAACAATTCATTGGCAAATAGAGGCTGACTGGATGAACAAGTTAGTTTGATACAAGATAGACCATTACAACCAAACAGAGTTTAGTGTAGATTGCATTTCAATACCATTTTTAAGGTCTGGAAAATTTCTCTTGATTCATCATAAGCTAATCGATGTGTCAATGTGTCGATGTGACGATTCCAACCAAATAGTGTTTAGTGTAGATTGCATTTCAATACCATTTTTAAGTTTTGCAAAATTTCTTTCGAAACATCATTTGCTAATCGATGTGTCTGTACTACTCAGTTCATAGCACACGAATCATTGTGATATATTCTCAGAACCATGAAGGAAAACTAATAGGAAAAACATGTTTGTCAAAAAGGAAACAAACAGAACGTTAATTGATTTAACGTTCAATTTCCTATCAACAGCTTTCATTTTCCATTCTCAAGGCATTTTTTAGACATTCTCATTGTCTATCAGTCAGAGAAAATTATATATCCAAATAAAATCAAGACAAGCTCCTATGACAAATGGTACGATGTGAACGAAACTTGTCTCTGGCAAATGTATGTTTTGACCAATAATAATTATGCCAATAATAATAATAATAATAAACGTTATCAATCATAATTATAATAGTGCCACTTAAAATAAATATGTAAAAAGAAGGCAGCCTGATGTTTCAATCCTAGCATGGTCTTCTTCAGAGGCTAACCCACGGTTATATATTAAAGCAGTTTGCAGACAGTTTATTCTCCTTTTCATTAATGAAAAATAATATTTTCTGATTCTCAATTCTCTGTGAAGAGAACCCAGCCGAATAAACAGACTATGTTTATACTGATAGACTGCCTGCTGTGGGCAGTTCTATGTGTTTGTTTTGATTCAACTTTTTCTTGCCAACTTCCTGGAACACAGGAATATCACACTTCCTGTTGATGTTATTGCATAATCAAGTGGTAAGTATTATTGCATAATCAAATGGTAAGCATACTGCAGCTGGATGTGTTTCATAGCTTAAGTCAAATACAATCTATCACATGCGCTTTAATTCCTCTCCCACCAGACAAGTTTTGAAATCACTTCCCAACAAACGGGTTTAATCCTTCTCCCACCAGACTAGTCTTACTTCACATCGGACCAGATGGGTTTAATCTCTCTCCCACCAGCCTAGTCTGAGTTCACTTCGGACCAGGACCAGACGGGTTTAATCCCTCTCCCACCAGAGAATTCTTAGTTCACTTCCACCAACACAGATCTTAATCCACCTCCCACCAGATAGCAGGCCTTTAGTTCAACTCTCACTGAACAGGTTTCAGCCTATCCCTCAAATGGGTTTTAGTTCACCTCCCACCTGACAAGATTTTAATCCACTTCCCCACCAGACTGATTTGATCCACTTCCGATGAGAGTGGATACTAGTCTCCTCCCCACCCAAAAGAATCACGCTGATTTCAACGACGGCAGTATTGTGTATTAATGCTTCATCCAAACCACACATCTATCACACTGTTACATCTGCTATAAATCACTAAATGTTGGTTTTAGGTCTAAAAACTTGCCAAGAATAAAAGAGATCTCTTGTGAAACTAATGTGGCAAGCTGTAAAACAAAAAAAGCTCCATCACTGAAGGTTGTCATAGTGATCAACATAAATGTTTGGTGCACCTACAATGCGAAAGCACAAAGGAAACCGAATCTGACATAACAAATAAAAGTATTGAAGCCACTTTCATGGAATATTTTAAGTTCTGGTTTCAAGTCTGAACCATGCCGTGACCAAATTTAGAACCAAAAGCATGAAATTTTCCTTAGAGCGTAACATTTCTTCTTACAAAAACAAACTTGAAGCGGGGGGACTTGGATTTGGGTAACAAAAAAAAAATGACAACAATTTTACCAAAACTGAGAGGTATAAAGTACTAAAACGGCACTTCATGAAATTAATCTAAAATCCGCTAACTTTCTCCACCGAAGACACAATAATTAGGGGGCTATTTATTGACTCCTTTGTCATGGTTCATTTGGTTCTAATTCCATTAATACAACTTACACTTATCTAGCGTCATACTTCCATTGTGTTACGTTTTGTACTTTGCATTCGACTGCCAAGTATTGCTGACAAAGGTCCTAGGGGAACCGAAAATTCCAATATATTTTCTTAAACTTTTATCCTTATTTGTCAATTATGAGTCATATCTTATTTCTCTGGTTTTCTCTAATAATATATATATATATATATGATATATTTATTTATTTTGAGAGAGCTAAATAACGAGGCAGAGCCTGTATACAAATGTTAGTACACTGTGTTGTCTTGAACCCTGATTGTATAATATGTTAAATGTCAGTTGCCTGATGATATTAACGTGTATTTAATACTATTTGTATAGTTTTACATAAATATGTGCAGAACACAAGAAAAACAGTCAAATGTTTATAATCGGAAATAGCGACCTTTAAAGAAAAATAAATAGAAAAAGAAGTAAAGTACATTGGTCATGCCAAGTCAATTGTTCATATCCGGCATAATCACATGCAAGAACGAAAAAAAAAAATCAGAAATTTTGCCAAAATTTCCAAAAGTACTTTAATTTCTTAATCTTCAATGACTAGTCATGCCAATGAACCACTTCCTCACAGGTGTTTTTGGTCTCTTTAAATAATAATCTTTTTTAATAATCATCTCTTTTTAATGATAATAAATAATAATAAGCATTTTTTTTTTTTTACGACGCTTAAGCGACCACAAATGTGGGAGAAATCCACAAGGAAAGTTTGGGTAAAGTTCGGAAAGTTTGGGTAACTCGACTGAGAATTAACCACAGATTTGTCTAAGTTGTGACTTACATGAGTACTACATGGCTCTCTTGGGTTTGTTGGAGACAGTCCAAGATCCTAGGGAGGACTATTTTACTATAGTGCTCCTGGTGGGTGGCTGCTGCCCTCAATGATAGTACATACTCGTTGTGGGTCTCGTGCTGTTTCTTCACACATTTCTTGTACCGGTCTTTCTTTGCGTCGATATCTTTCATGTTTTTACCTGCAAAATTATAAATTTATTAAATTAATTAAATTAAATTATATAAAGATTGAGAGAAATCTAAGATATGAAAAACATAAAAATTTGCAGAGCCTATGGAGGTAAAAGACTAATACCGGACCAAGAAAATTTATCAAGTGCAAGTAAGGTCGTCCAGATAAATCTGTAGGCAATATGCTAATGTCACCTACACACACAGTAACAAAACTGACTGTGAACTGTAGGCCAAGGGGAAGATAGGCATATTCTGTTCATATTTGAAAAATAAAAAATTAAGATAACTTGCATAGTCTGTAAGTATATATTTATCTATAAACATCCTGTTTGTTTGCCTTTTATGGGGGGAGGGTTGGTTGGGTTGGGGAGGGGCGGGGAGGGGGGGTTGCAGTATGTTCAAGAGGATGAGGTTGGAATACGAGCAAGGGGTGTAAGATGTTTCAGTGTTGAGTTATTGTAGAAGTTACTCTATTCACTGACTAGATTTTTTTTTTCTCAACGAATTTACTTGATTAAATTATCATTGTCTATCCTCAGCAGGCACGAGCTTTCCCATGTCCCTCTTTCTTAACTACACTGCTGGACACACAAGAAATGAGTCAAGGATACTTACAAACCTGACATGACAATACAGTAGTTGTAGCAATGTGACACCCAAGCCCCCTCCCCCCCCCCCCGACCCTGTGCTATCAATCATTCCAATCAATCAACCCACTGGCCCACTCATCTGTCACTGAAAATAATAGCATCATATTAGCCTTAGACGTGACCTCCGCTAAGAGGAAGCAAACATATTATAATTTCCAACTCTTTCAGGATATTCTGGCAGGAAGCTCATTAGAGTACTAAAAGCCCTTGATTGAGAAACAACAGGTTCACAGTACATAAACTGGAATCTCCACGTATCTGTCAGTGTCTATTATTAATGATTGCTTAAGTACACATAAGCCACACTCTCAATGATATGATGTTTATCTGTATCAATATCGTTACCTGTTTGCATGCTGTGACAGTTACAATACTGTCATACAGTGTAGAATTGAACCATGGGTTGTGTAAATGTAACTCGTTAAGAAGTACTAGTACCTTTAACAAGCCCTTTGCACTTGATCAACAATTCAGCCAAACCTAACGAGTAGTGCTCAAAACAATGATCCCAATCTATCAGAATGAGTGAATAAAACAACTTTTTGCGATTCTTTATATATAAATTACAAGCAGCAATGTCACCAACTACGTATAACAGCAACTTCTCTTAATAATATAGTAGCTTTTATCATTGCACTCTTCTATAAATTTGTATGCGAAACTCGGTTTATTCCACTTAGGCTTCATTCATCCAGCCACTACAAAACTGTCTGTCCAGCGACATAGTCCATCGATTTAGTTACATTCTTCGGCTTTAAGCTGTATATTCGTTGGAAACGATATTTCGGTTAGGCCTATCCTAACAACTGATCAGTCTGTGTGAGTTCACACATTATGTAATATATTATGCTGCAGCTTCCATATAACAGTATGGGACTGTAGATATAACTAACCATGGTATAAACATACACATGTATGTGATATAACCTAACAAACATGGTAGCAGGTTATCTCATTAGGGTAGCGTGTTTGGCAGAAGGGAGGGGGATGTGGGGCGGGGGGGTGTCATAGCGATGACAAAGCAAATCCATAGGATAATATCACTTGAGACGCAATGGGCTGGTATTAATTTCAGCAGAATTCCTGTTAATTATGGATTAATATCAAAATTGAGTACTGGTTTAACCGAGCCTTTAAAATGCATTTTGTAATTTTCACCCAATGTTTTTTTTTTGGCCAACCAATGTCATTTTGGGTGTAGCGGATGGGGGGTGGGCAAGATGTTTAACTGGGGGGGTTCACTGGTGATGCCACTGGCAGGGAGAAGTGTAAAGACAGGATCATGTCTGTTAAGGAGGATGTATTCATTGTCACCGTACATACCTTTCAAACAGGTATCGTTATAAACCTGTTTGGAGTCTTTGGCCAGTTTGCTAGCTCTCTGATATTTCTGGCCACTGTCCTTCATCTCAGTTTTAGCCTGTGATAAACAGAAAAAATTTGTTTATATTTTGTTACAAATAAACAAAACATTTTAATACAGAAATAGCAAAACAGAAAAGTTTGAAAGAAAGAAGGGTACATTTTGGGAAAGTTCCCATGCCTTTCTAATTGCACTTTATTATATCCAGTTTTGCCAATATATTGTTTCAGATCTGAATGCCTATTAAGAAGTGTACGGATTGAAGTTGAAAAGAGAAACATATATATAATATGAAAACCAAATTTTAATAGGTATCATCAAAAGCAGTCATGTGTCCCAAAATAGAGAAAAGCCATATTTCTAAAAAAAGAAAAAAAATGGACCGTTCCTTAGTTTATTAAACCAGAACAATGAGGTGAATTGAGTCTCCTAATGGTCACGCTTGAGCAGTTGCTAACAAGACAAAAATTTTCTTCCAGAGAAGAATTTGGGTCTCTTGTTTTCTCTAGAAGAGATTCCCTTAGTAATTTGGGGGCCTCACGGATGACCTTTGAGGGCTAGATATTACAGTAGCTGCATTTACTGAAAGAAGCTATATGCGTGTTTGAAAGCTTTTTATTATTAGATTATTTTTATTATTAGGTAACAGTCCAAATCAGGAACCTGTGGGCCCTGCTTTATGTAATCAGCAGGTCTGTATAATTGATTTAACTTTAAATGAATTGTACGAGTTTACTACTTGAGAGTATTAACCGTGTTCCTCCTGAATAAACGAATGATGAATATTGCCCAAGTTACACCGGGGAAGTTTTACAGTGGCCCCCAAAGAATGCCAGCAACAACGATCTAAACGCAGCGAATCACTCCTGATTTACTAACATGAGACAGGTCCTATCTTGGACAGGGAGGGGTGGGAAGGGGGGGGGGGCGGGGGAGATACTATTCAGGGTGATAGTATAACATTTTATTGTGCTGAATGTGACATTCAGAGATTTTTTTTTTTTTGGCACTGAATTAAAGGAAGTTTTGTGGTGAGCTAGTACTGCTCAGCTATACGACTGAAAATACTACAGAAGAGGGAAACCCCTCCTCAGGAATAAAGCATTAGTTCAAATAAATGTCTATTTGTATTAACTTAATGTGTAGATTGTCACCGAGGCAAACACATGTATACAAGATGATGATGGATCAAGAGTCCAAATAAGTAACTTCCTGCTACGACATTGATTTCATAGTGCAATCTTTTCCTGTTTAAAGATATATCTGCCCCAATCCAAAAAAATTGACATAACCTTTGAATCCTCAGCTTGCTGTAAACTTGTGTTTTCAGCTTGCTGTAAACTTTGTGAATTCTATGTGAATGGTTGTATAAGACAATTACAAAGAAAGCAAGAAGTTAATAATGTATTGAATGGGTTAATAATTTAACCATTGTAAGAAATTCTCTTACATACTGACCTTAAACTCTCTTAAACTTGAGTGTGCACAAGTCTGTAGAGTTATAAAGCAAAATCATTGAAACATACGCACTTTCCTATCTAACTACAAGACTGGAACATTTAAAGCACTGCACCCTCAGTTCTGGGGCACAGCCTGACTGAGTCTAACGGTCTGACTGAGTCTATCGGCCTGACCGAGTCTATCGGCCTGACCGAGTCTATCGGCCTGACCGAGTCTATCGGCCTGACAGAGTCTATCGGCCTGACCGAGTCTATCGGTCTTACTGAGTCTATTGGTCTGACCGAGTCTATCGGTCTGCCTGAGTCTATCGGTCTGCCTGAGTCTATCGGTCTGACAGAGTCTATCGGTCTGCCTGAGTCTATCGGTCTGACGGAGTCTATCGGTCTGCCTGAGTCTATCGGTCTGACCGAGTCTATCTGTCTGACTGAGTCTATCGGTCTGACAGAGTCTATCGGTCTGACTGAGTCTATCGGTCTGACAGAGTCTATCGGTCTGACTGAGTCTATCGGTCTGACTGAGTCTATCGGTCTGACTGAGTCTATCGGTCTGACTGAATCTATTGGTCTGACTGAGTCTATGGGCCAGACTGAGTCTATCGGTCTGACTGAGTCTATCGGTCTGACATAGTCTGTCGGTCTGACAGTCTATCGGTCTGACTGAGTCTATCGGTCTGACTGAATCTATCGGTCTGCCTGAGTCTATCGGTCTGACGGAGTCTATCGGTCTGCCTGAGTCTATCGGTCTGACCGAGTCTATCTGTCTGACTGAGTCTATCGGCCTGACTGAGTCTATCAGCCTGACTGAGTCTATCGGTCTGACAGAGTCTATCGGTCTGACTGAGTCTATCGGTCTGACTGAGTCTATCGGTCTGACTGAATCTATTGGTCTGACTGAGTCTATGGGCCAGACTGAGTCTATCGGTCTGACTGAGTCTATCGGTCTGACATAGTCTGTCGGTCTGACAGTCTGTCGGTCTGACAGAGTCTGTCGGTCTAACTGAGCCTATCAGTGTATCATCATCTATCATATACAAACACTGCTAATAAGCATAAATGTCCACCATTAGCATCAAACACATTAATCCAAACTTGAGATGAATGACTGAAAAGCAGAAAACATCTTTACCTTTTTAAAGTTCTCATCTGTTTTATGTCTCTCTGAAATGTACTGTGATTTAGCTTTGGACTTCTCCTGCATCAAAAGTTCAATCTTTTCTTTAAGAGTTGTGCCCATCAGATCCGACCGCTGCTGGATCAGAGATCCCACTTCCCTCGTCTCCTCCACGATGCTCTTCCATGCCTGTAAACATACAGAAAATATTCCGGTCGATGAAGGTTCGAGTAAGCGATGGGTAAAAATTTGGTGTTTGGAAGGAGTGGGTTAAAAATGAAGCCTGTAGTTATATGCCTCTTAGGGTTGCCAGTATACAGAAGGATTTCAGTATGCACAATTTAACCCATGTGCAAAGATTTTAACATCATACAAAGGCCAAAACCAAACACCTACAGTTGTAAAGGCTTTCAGCTCAATTCATTTCTGTGGTAACACAAGGAGTTACAAACACACAACAAAATTAATGTAAGTCAGTCATGATATCAAACACCTTCACCTAGTTCTGGTGGACACTTATTTCATCTTTCGGTATTCAGTGTATTGAGCAACAACAGCTCTGAAGAAACCAAACAATAACGTTTTACTGGTGGGTCTGAGCGGGTCACCTCACGTAACTTACGGCAACTGTAACCTCTGACAATGCTTTTAGTGTTGGGTGAAGTGGAGTGCTATGGTGGGGAGATGTCTACACTGCTAAGTATGTAGAGTTCTAAAACTTTTGAAAGAAACACACGATGGCCGATTAATTCCATAGGCCTCAGGTTAATGGTTTTTAGAAATTCATAGCTCTATAGGCAAAAAGAACATGGAAATTCCCTACAACTTACTGGTTAGTAGATTTGGAAGGAAGAGCGTGTTGACCCTAAAGTAGGTCAGTGTGGGGCACAGTGCTAAAGTGTTACCAGAGGCTAGGTAGATTAAAGTGCATAAGTAGAATAGAGACAGGTAAGAGGGAAATCAGTGAATGTTTAAACAGATCTGAATGTTGATAAATTATACAGTTGATGTAGAGAGGTGGTCTGCAAACTTTTTCGTCTAACAACTCAAGACTGATTCATGATCAAATGGACCCCAGAATCGAAAATACATGAAAAAAAAAAGCTAGCTTATATACTGTACTATGGACGTTGGCAAACTCCGAAAATTGTAAATTTTCCTGTCAAGAAAAGTCCTGCGACCCAAAGAAAATTGTTTGTAATCCATTTCTCAGTCTCACACGAACGTTTGCAGACAGCACACCTGACTAGCAGTTGCTTGATGCTACAGTAAATATTTCATAGTAACTGTTATTCTTTACATATTTTGGTTTCAAGATTGCATGAATGCAGCAAAAGTAAGTAGGGACCCACCTGTCACACTGCCACTGCATTTTATCTCTTATCTACCTGGTCGTAGGTTAGTGAGGGGAATTTGCTATTTACACATGTTTACTAAACTGTATACCCAGATAGATGGAGAAGTGCAACAGTAGGGTGGGGACAGGTAAGGGCAGAGGGTCAGTCACAATGTAAGCTACTTTACCTTAAACACAAGACTGTTGCTCTGACTTAGCAGATCAGAATCAAACTTTGAGGCAGTTGTGCTGATATTTGATAGAGCTGCTGCATAATCTCTCTCAGCCCTCGCTCTGCTCGAAACAAGCTTCTTCAATTCTGCGACTACCTTGGCCTCCTCCACGCTTAGTCGGAGCAGGTCTTCGTGGGCTACTCTACTCTGGAGGTGTACCCCAAACCCTGGGCGAGTTACATTGCGAGTCTGCAGAGGGTACGAAAGTTAAGGAAAAGGAGAAAAAAATTTAACTGTTAAATTTATAGACTTTAACTAAATTTTGAAGGAAATGTACTTTGTGCTACTTGATATGCAAAGTTTGAGACATTTATCATTGATGAGCAAATGCAAATATGAGCAATAGCATATTAACTGAACCTTGAAATGGTTACATCTGAGGGTACTTTGACACTCGACTCGGATCTGATCTACTGATCTTATCAGGAGATCCCATTACCAGTCAAGCATAACATGCCTTGATCTGGGTTCATTTACACCAGGGGCAGATCCGGAGCAGATCCGGATCAGATCTGGACGTCAGGGTCTGATCCATTCCTGACGTCGAGATCATGGCTGTAGTGTAAACGCAGTTCAGATCCAGATCTGATCCTCCTATTTTGATGCTGGCAGAGACCAGGATCGGATCCTGATGTCGAGATCAATTTGCAATGTAAACATTCCCGCATCAACAGTGACCCGAGATATCTGGTGACCTCATTACGTCACATGCATTCTCGTGTGAAATTCCAGTCCTGTATCATACATGTGCCAACTCCTACATAGATTGAGTGTGTGTGTGGGCTGTACATAGCATGTAGTATTGTCACCCTAAGGCTATGCAACCAAGACAAAAGTTTTGAAGTATACGTACTACCCAATCCCGGCTGCGCATAACACATTTCCAATCCGATTTTCTAACCAACATCCTGTGAATAGCCGGGGAGGATCAGAGTACGACTCAAGTGTAAATGCGACCGGATTAATGCATAAGTTTATCCCATGAAGAGATGATCCTCTGATTTAACATAGTGTAAAAGCAACCCAAGGGTTTGATGTGAACCAGGGCAAGACCACTATTGGAATTATTCACACTCAATTGCCTTAAAGTCAAACTTAAATTGATGGGGAAATGAGTTATCAATTTAAACCACATATCATGGATGAAAAGTCGAAAGAAACTTACCAAAGCCTTTTAGGGCCATGATGCGAAAGATGTTCATTGTTTTATGATAAATTTTTAATATATCACACATTATTAAATTCTTCTGACACATTATATATTTAACGTGTAATAATTTTGTTATAACAAGTTAATAATTTGTAATAACATATCACGACTTTGTCATAACAAATCAATCATGTTTATTTGCATGGCTCTAATAGACTTCTATCAGTGCAACGAACGTTCTATGGTTGTGGGGAACTAGACACTCAGTGAAGACGAGAAGGAACTTCTAGTTAATACAGGTTTCGTTCTTGCTTATTTATTTAAGTAAGACTATAATTTACTGAGAGCACAGATCACAGTATGAGTGTGTGTGTGTACAGTTGGTCCATCCTGTCCTATCTTTTGACATATATGGTCTGGAAGGTTAGATCTACTTAAACTGCTGATCTCATGGTATACAGGTAAAATCAGTATATATATTGCAAGATGGGGGGGGGGGATTGACTGGTCAGGCAAGTTCCTGGTACAAATTTGTTCCCTCCCTTCCTTTGTTGCTTTAAACTCCAAACAATACCACAACAGGCAGTGCAGTCTGGTTCACCACACAGCAGCTCCAGTCATGATGATTCTATCGAGCTACAGTGTACAATGTCAAGAGCAGTCAGTAGTGAACCAGGAACTACTGTACAGTATACTACAGTACATGTACACAGTGTAGTGCCACTTGAAGACGACTACAGTCTTCAGTAGTAGACCCACACAGGAACTTGAGCTCCATGCCATGATCCTCTATGCTTGAGTGCTCGTTAGTCTTTATTGTGTTAGTAGGTAAACGAAGCACAGAGTGCAAGTAGCATGAAGCAAGTAGCATAATAAGGATTGCATACTAATTACAAGGACAGAATCAATATTAACTCTAGCACAATACTTCTTCAGTCTTCTTCTTCACCCCTTTCCCGGCGACCCAGCCCTCCTCCTCCTCCTCCTATTGTGTCTATACAGTCTGTCTACATTAAACTAATAAACCGGCTACTAGACAACAGTGCACTGACATGGTAAATGGGTCTGCTATGCAAATTTATATTTTCACACTGAGTATACAGTGTGTCCATTACATTAATAAACCAGTTACTAGACAATGGTGCACTGACATGGTAAATGAGTCTGCTATGCAAATTTATATTTTCACGCTGAGTATACAGTGTGTCCATTACATTAATAAACCAGTTACTAGAAATGGTGCACTGATATGGAAAATGGGTCTGCTATGCAAATTAATATTTTCACACTGAGTATAAAGTGTGTCCATTACATTAATAAACCAGTTACTAGAAATGGTGCACTGATATGGAAAATGGGTCTGCTATGCAAATTAATATTTTCACACTGAGTATACAGTGTGTCCATTACATTAATAAACCAGTTACTAGAAATGGTGCACTGATATGGAAAATGGGTCTGCTATGCAAATTAATATTTTCACACTGAGTATAAAGTGTGTCCATTACATTAATAAACCGGTTACTAGACAACAGTGCACTGACATGGTAAATGGGTCTGCTATGCAAATTTATATTTTCACACTGAGTATACAGAGTGTCCATTACATTAATAAACCAGTTACTAGACAATGGTGCACTGACATGGAAAATGGGTTTGCCATGCAAATTAATATTTTCACACTGAGTAATATAAAGTGTCTATTAAACTAATAAACCAGTTACTAGACAATGTTCAGTGCACTGATATGGAAAATGGGTCTGCTACTGTATATAGCAGACCCATATGAATTTGCATATATATGCAAATTCATATTTTCACACTGAGTATACCTAGTGTCCGGCCATTACATTAATAAACCAGTTCATAGACAAAGGTGGACATGGTAAATGGGTTGCTATGCAAATTTATATTTTCACACTATGTATAGCATGTTTAGTTTTCTATTGTTCTAGACCTAGGTCACTACGGTGCATATACAGCACATACAGTACACAGTGTAATCTACAGTGTAGTTGAAACATACAGTTCACTATTAAACACAGTGTTAAATATATACACAGTCATCAGGAATTCAGCATGGAACTACAGTAGCTGATGTGTAAATTGATATGACTTGCCAGTAAATAGGAAGTAAGGTACTTTAACACGACAGGATGTATGTTCCAGCTGAGCTGTAGATACAGTCGTACACAACTACAGCCTACAAAGTAGAGCTACTGTATTACACACCTGCCGTACTCTTGAAAACAGGCTGCATTTGTACAGGAATCTGCACAGGGGGAATTTACCCCTCTGAATAAATTGACTTTTATTATGTAATATATATATATAGTGTACTTTCAGATCCAGACCGTGTGCAGACTGTGTACAGGAATCAGGATTTATAGATACCTCTACCATACTGAATGCACTGTTCAATCCAGACTACATGTGTACAGGAATCGTTGGTTCCTTCCACTGGTAATTTCAACCTTAACAATTCATCTGTGACATTTATCTTGACCTTGACAATACATTATTTACATGATGCTCCTATCACATCAAATGAGATGAGGCAGATGACAAAAGAGAAGGGCAAGGAGAAGGTGGGGCAAGGTGGAGGGGAATAGAAGGACTTATCACATAGATTCAGACCACACTTTTCTCATGGTCATCAAAGTGTGGCTACAATTAGCTGACATAAACTAACAACACAATAGGGTTTGTCCTTCCTGTTTATCTGGTCTTGTACTGTTATCCATATATTCAGAATACATTAGTGTCGGATCTCTACAATGATAATATTTCAGGAAATCTTACTCTACTTGTGTTGTGTTTATTTATGCATCCCCTGTTATTAGAGTAAAGGAAATGTCACGGAAGGGTACGTAGGTAGGCAGCAAAGAGGGCCTGGGCGGATTTGCAGAGCAACTATATACAGTAGCTCTCATTTTGGACTCAACTATTCTTGAAATCTTGAATGGCTAAATGACATCCCAAGGGTGTGTAAACAATGTAACTTAAATAGATATATATCATAGATTCAACAGGGCAAAAGTCTAACACAACTGAGTCTATATGTTTCTTTGCAAATTCCAAATCTGATAGCCATCTTGAAATATAGACTACATTACATGTAAGGGATTCAGCTGGTTATATCAATTATGACAAAGATAACAGAAATTAAATACACCAAGCACAGCCAGATCGCACAAGGAAATATGCAGTCAGCCAAAAGTAGTGAATAAACGTTTGGAACAAGTGGCATTTACAATACAAATATAATGGCAAATATAGTGGCATATCATCGCCAAAAAAAAACCAAGACGAAATCCAAGGGAAATTTTTCCACAAGAAGTCTGTGTGATGACACTTTTAATGGTAGAATGAGGAGGAAGGGCAGTGACCGGGGGGGGGGTCCGGTCACAGAGGGAGCACAGTGTTATTATTTTACCAGGACTTTATAGGCACGGTAGAACGAGGTGCTAAGGTTGTGAGGAGACAGGTAAGCGAGGAGCAAAGTAAATTTATTATGACAAAGATAACAGAAATTGAATACATCAAGCAACAGCCAGATTGCACAAGGAAATATACTGTACAGTCAGCCAAAGTACTGTAGTGAATAAACATTTGGAACAAGTGACATTTACAATACAAATATAAATGGCACTAGTATGGAATTTCAACTGTTTCAGGAAATGAGAGAGGTTGAACTTAACAGGCGGTTTAAACTATTCATAGAATTTTAGTGATCTATGTATATATACAAAGTAAATATGCTAATAGTGGTTAGCATTTCAAACATTGTCACATCCAAAGTAGACTGGGATGGACTTGTTTGGTATCTGAACCCTGGCTTCCTTATAGATATATACATAGCAAGAAATGAAATAGATTAATATTACATAAAATGGTATAACAACAAACTTAGAAATACCCAACAACTTCCTGGTTTGGGTATTTACGAATGACTATACTTACCTGTCTCCATACTGTATGTATATGCAATCCTACCTACCAAGCTTATAACAACTGGTAACATTCTTGCACTGTCCACCCCCCCCCCTCCCCCTAATGACCACAATGGGGTTAGAGACCAATTAAGTACACAAAGTATCTTTGTTCATATAAATGCTGTAAATTATTTCTATTCACTCCAAAATATTGACATCAGATGATAAATAACAGACATCAACATCAGTACAAAGTGTTGTTGTACCAAAATATGCTAGAAAGTGTGATTATGGTCACCTATACTAGAACTTCAACAAGCATTATATTTCTCCCCTCATTTTGCATTTGACCTACAACTTGACCTTTATACTAGACTGTATAGTCATTTAAACTTGTCTTATTATGTAACACTCCTCAATTTCTGGCAAATACCATTAACTGGCCTGTGAAAAAGAACAACTACAGATGTATTTATTCAGATGTAAATTAATTTCTTTAGTATTGGCCGGTTAAAGGTTTTTTTTATATCTGGCAACAATATCTGTTTTAACTTCAATATCTAAAATTATTGAACAGCTTGTTCATAACTGTTTTTACAACTTTTTAACTTAAGAATAACTTATTGTATCCAAATGGTTTCTGTAAAAAGCACTCCACATATATGGCAGCCCTGAATCTTGTCCCCAAAAATCTTTGGAAGGATTGGATAATACGTTATGTACAGCTACCCTCTATCTTGATCTTTCAACAGCTTTTGATGCAAGTAGTACAAATAACAGGTTGAAATTATAAAACTTACTGGTTTATATATTTACGAGTGACCCACTTACCTGTCTCCCCACAACCTATGCACCGCATTCTACCGTGTCTAGAATGCCCTGGTAATCTTTTAACACTGTACACCCTCACTGGCCCTAATGGCCTCCCTTCATTTTTCTACCCACAAAGTGTCTCAATGTGTTTTTCGGAGTTAGAAAAATTTTCGCGAAATTCGCCCGGATTACCTTGGATTTATACTCTAGAAGTTTCCTATCAGGACTTCTGCACTTCCAAGGATCTTTTCCAGCCTGATAAGTATCCTTTTCTTGTAGGGAAGGGTGTTTTTGGGGGCTGTTTTTAGTGTACACTCTCGCCCATGCGTTCGTTTTTTCTTACGTAACGTTTTTAGGGTAACAGGTAGTAGCTCTGCGAGACTACTTCGTTCGTTGCCTATACCGCCTTGTTTACGCGGATAGGCATATATTTTCGTATGTACATGTTTCAGCTTTTCTTACTTTAAAAGATAATATGTTTTGCTTGTTTCATGTACCTTCGTTACTTCTTACGCTTTTGTGTGGGTTTTCCCCTTGTAGCGTAATTTGTAGCGTTGCCTATACCGCCTTGTTTACGCGGATAGGCATGTTTTTCCGTATGTACATGTGTTTCAGCTTTTCTTACTTAGCATAAGATGTTTTGCTTTCATGTACTTCGTTAATTTTTACGCTTTCAGTGTGGGTTTTCACTTTTGTAGCGTAGTTGTAGCCACGTTCCGATATCTCCTAGCAAGTCGAGATAGTCGGCTCGTTTCGTTGTTTTTTACCTCAACTCACTTTACTGACAATTTATAATGCACCTGCATTGCCTCATTTAATCTACAACATCCTTGTGTTAGGGTTAATGTCAACACTTGATAGCTTTTACGAGATCCCGAAACCGACAGAAATATTTGTAATGTTTCATATACTTCAGATTCTGTGTCCCTTTTCAAAAACTTAAACTTGCTTACACTTAAGGAGCTCTATAGATATCAATTTAGGAATTTTTCTCATTTTAAAAGTTTCATAATGGGATTAATACCAGATAATTTTCACAAACTATTTGCTTTAATAACAATAAAATTGTAACAATTATAACAATGATATCTAAACAATGCGTACAACACTCATTCTTATAACATGCTACAAACATCTATGTCCAGGACTCATATGTATCATTCTCAATTTCTCAGCTTAAAGGTTCTGGTGTCGCCCTTTGGAGTTCTTTAAGTGAAAACATTAGAAATTAAAGTGAATTAATATCATGACGAGAGAAAACTATTATCTGCCCAACGAATAACAAATAATTTGTGTATAGTCCTGCTGTATTATGAGCATTGGATTAGTTTTTCCTGTTCCCAATTCTGTCAACAGTGTTTTTTTGGTGTTTTCCCCGGTCTCTATTTAAATTTTTAGATCTTTTGTTTTACATTGTAAAAAACCACACGAAAAAATTCCCTTATTCCTGGTCTCATTGTTATAAAACTATGTATTAACGATTGGAAATCATTGTAATTTAAAAAAAGAAACAAAACAAAGAATTAGGAACTTAAATCCTTAGCATCCTGGTGACATTTTTCAGTTAATATTCCTGTAAATATTTATGTACAGTTTCCAGATATTGTTTGTTGAAGATTTCAGCTTTAAAAAAAAAAAAAAAAAAAAATTCCTTGTCAATGTTCTTTTCTTTTGACTATGGATCTGGGCAAAGTTTCAATTTCACTGCAGAGGTTGTAAATGTAAAACATCATCTATACGGTCACTGAACGGCAATCTATACATATTCTGATGCATCCACTTTCAAGCAGGATATTAAATTCAAATTTCAAAAAAACAACAACAAAATCTAATCTGCAGACTTTTTTGTCCATATATGACATTAGAATGGTCTGCTTTAAGTTCACTGAACATTGGTAAAAAGAGAAAGCTCACTCTAGGCACAGACGAGCTATAGTGCTGAGGTTGTGAGGAGATAGGTAAGGGAGGAAATTCATGTATATCTGACTGACCAATCAGGGGCAGCACATTGATGAAATGGAAGATCTCTGCAAACACAATGGAAATTTACATAATACTTGAATAATTGTCACACCTACGGTCAATCAAGACCAGCTTTATATCGAATTTGATTTTAAGTCGATTGAGTCATCTGGAAGTGCTATCACAAATATTTGTTTATCCAGTATTGCATTTGCTATGCAAATATGATCAATTTGTTAAGCCACTCAAAAGATGTGTCAATACTAGTGCTGTCCGTAGTTTAGTTTTACTCTATTTCATTAAAAAAAACTAAGATATGTGTCAAAATTGCTATGAAAATGTAACTATTAAGTGATACCCCCCTGTACCATAACAATACAAATTATCATCAGATTCAAGCTTCGAATCCACTCTGGTTTCGCTGTATTTAACTCTCTGCTTAACTTTCTTTATCAAATTTCTGCTTTAAAACTTTGCTATATATCTGTCCTGGTCAGGGTGTGCAAATATCTAGATGTGTATCTGGTTTGAAAAACACTGCCCAGGACAGAATATGGGGAAAGAGTTGGGCAAAAAAACAGAGTTAAATAAGTCAATAAGTCAGAAAGAAGAATTTATAACTTCTAGGATTCTTGAGAGTGTGTCAAGTGATTTTGTGCCCATAGATTTCTATCTGGGATAATTTCTTTCAATAGTACAGTACTGTATATGAAAAGTACAGTACATGAAGCAATTAATATACATAACTCTCCACACTTAAAGGCATTGAAGACTCGCCCCAAACCGCTTGCTGCCCTCTGAATAAAGTTAACTTTCCGTTGCTTGCAAGTGAAGTTTTCTGCTTGTTGCTACAAAATACAGACAGTAATGAAACGTGATACCTTGTTATCTTTTATCTACACCTGAGATGTCTATGGCTGCTATGTTCACTGTGTTGTGGGTATTGAACGTAGCTGCATGTATTGACTGTACACTAGTGTCTAATTACCAACTGTAGCAAGCTGTGTGTGCATTTTCTGGGATCGATGGTGGTGTCTAACACTTCTGTTATATACACCTCATTCGAAACTAGGTCAGATTACCGGCATCAGACATTCTTTATGCGCTAGTCTTCACACCCTTTATGAGGACAGTCCAGATGAAAGAGGAACATACTGTATATATTCTAAGCATCTTGATGAAATTTGCATTCAATTCCTGGGGACTGTTTTTGAGACAACAATATTACTCAAATTGCATTTTGGACCAAAAGTGAACTTGGAACAAACAGGAGTGAATGTAATTCGATGTACACTGACAAATCTATTTTATGATGAACATTAGAACTGTAAAATGTACATCCAAAAGTGATTCTTCAAACTTGGGATGCATTAACAATTAAACAGTATACTAAAGTCATTGGATAACTTCACATCCCAAAGCAAAATCAGAACTTATAAATCCATCCAATCCATGGTCAATACAATCAAGTGAAAAATACATAAAGATACTAAAGAAAGTCAAAACGTTTTGCTGTCATTGCCACGACTATGACATCACACCATAGACTATGACAATTTCAGCAGTCAATATCTTCAAATACAGAGGTAGGAATCACATGCAAATTCCACCAGGATGCTTCTACAGCAAGCATAAATTCTTCTTTTTGTTAAATTCAAAAATCACTTTTCCTCTGGACTAGATCCTTTTAAGCAGTTTATTGCCATTAGTACCTGAATGTCCTGTACATCTGTACTGCAGCGACAATACTTTATGTGATTGATTGTGCAGCTATTATCATTTTACTTAAAGCTAAGACAGTTAAAGACAATATCCTGGACTCTTTTCATAACAGGATGTTCATTACGGAGTAATTGTAAATGAAAAACAAACTTTTCAGTAATTAATATTAATCACAAACAAAAAATCAAAGCTTCCCACCCAGGGACGTAGCTAAGGCTTGATGATTGGGGGGGGGGGGGGTGTAGAGGCTGAAATTCCAACTGGATGGGTTTTGGAGCCAGAAAATTCCGACTGCTGCCTTGTACCCCCCCCATACTAATCGTCAAGGATACGGTCAGTGTCAGTCAGACACCCCATCTTTCGCGACTGCACTTATGTTCCGAACTTTTTTCGATACATTAGTACCTTATGGGGCAAAGTTTTTGCTTATGTTGATGGCACTTTTAAGCTTCCATTGATTAGCATTGAGTGTTTTAATTGTATACCAAAAAGACAATGTATATCCCAACGACGTAGCCAGGAATTTGAAAGAGGGAGCACCTTTTGCGATTGATATGGGGGAGGGGTCTAATGGGAGGAGGTGTCCCTCTCCCTTTGAGATATTTTTGAACAATTGAAGGTCCTTAGATGCGATCTGGTGCAATTTGTTGCCAGTTTCATCATTATCATATGATATCATATTATCAGCAGATTTTGTTTCCTGTTTGAATTCTTTTACATGTTCTTTTACATAATATATCAGAAAGACAAACATTGTGCTCTTTTACAATTTTTCCAGAAGGATGATTCTTGTTTATTGTCCAATGTCTGGACTTTAATACATTTGACGAACTTAACTGATGGACAATATAAACTTTCATATTTTGTAAGACAGCCAGATGTGCAGTGGCCTAAAAACAAATATCGTCGTGTATTAGCAGTGTAATAACAACAGTTTTTAAACATATTTTTCGACACTGAAAGGGGAGAGCAGTCGCTCCCCTGCTCCTCCTGGCTACGTCCCTGGTATATCCTGAACTAACTTGAAGCAAGCGAACAGGGTCGACCCACCCAATAGCAAAATTAATACATAAATTATCCGAATTGAAGCTGGCGAACATTGTACTTTTTGTTAGAGTACAAATCATACGAAGTTTTGTATGGTGGAGTATAAGGATCGCGAGATACAATTTCTCAATGTTACGAGGAAAGCGTGGTAAATATGACTGATTAAAGGTCAATTTTGATCGAAAATTTTATGTCACTCACAAGTTACAAGCACATATGAAAATAAAAGTGCGACAGTCAGAAAAATCAGAGTGCGACAGTCGGAAATTCCGAATTGAAGCTGGCGACAGTCGGAAATTCCGACAGTCGGAAATTCCGACTGTCGCACTCAAATTTTCCAACTATCGTCATTTTTACCAAGATTGGGGGGTGAGACACCCCCCCACACCCCCCTCTAGGGACATCCCTGTTCCCACCCCCCCCCCCCAAAAAACACATGAACAATATATTCCCTTTAACACATTGAAATGAAGCCCAAGTATAGTCAAGCTAATACGTGAAACATGTACTTGTACTGCCAAGCCATGTTTTTCAATTCATGTGTAGAAACTAGCACATAATTCTGTATGCATACTTGTCATTATAGCCCTTGTACACATATAAGTTACTGTATATGTTGGTATAAGGGAAGTAAAGGTCTGATGCACCCAAAACTTAAAAGTCAATAATTCAACTGTACACATTAATACCTTATTATTATACTAAATTCACTGAACTTTGTGGGTGATACTATACTAACGCCCTCGGCGTCAGTCAGAGCGAGCAGTGTGACACAGTTACTGGTGGGGTCCACGGGCCTGCCTTAGGGCCCCCTGGTGGGGTCCATGGGCAACGACCCCATTGAGGTCCAGGGGTCAAAGCCCACGGATGCTCTCAGAAATTAGAGGTGTAAAGACAACATTTTGGTGCCTATTTTATAAAGAATTTTAAATTTATTAAAACACTTATTGAAGCAAAGTTTCACACTCAAAATGTGCACACTAAAGCCACATGCCTAGCCTGTCGTTATCATCCTACTTGCTTCTTACAATCATGGTGACCCATAATTAAAAAAATTACTGTTCATAACATTACACAATGGTCAGTTATAATTTGGTATAATGTTCAGCAGCTACAGCACTACACTTCTCCTCAGTTGTACCTGTACTCTAATGATACTATGGGAAAACTTAAGAAAATATCATTGCAATAATGTTGGGACGGTTATGAAAATCCAGAGAAAAATTTTCGGTATAGGCTTAAATTTGCAGTTGCTACAGTGTATTAGGATAATAGTTTTTGTCGCCCTGCAGGTTGGATATGCAATGCATTGGTAATGAAAAACATGCGAACGACGGATCAAATCATACAGTAACGCTGTTGTTAGAAATTGACGTAAATGGAGAGGTGTAAATCGCAGGGGAGAAATGAAATCACTGAAATCTGTAAATTCGCGGAAAAAGCTAGTGCCTGCTCTATATAAAGTAACAAGGTACAACAGCTACATGTATCTGATGGATGCACTTATTTTACCCAATTTGACGCACTGCAGACGGAAACATCTTAAATGATCAAAATCTATTTTGACAAGTCCCTTACAGTAAATGGCAGATCCTCTCATCCGTGTACTGTCAAAAGCATGGCCAAAAGAGATTAAAACATTAATTAATAAAACATGTTATTTGGGATTCAGAAAACAGATTCCATTTTACAAGTCAGATCTGTGATATGCCATATAGATAGACACATCATCCATTACAGGTAAAGTTCACTGCAAATTCTGATAGTACTCGCGAGTGATGTCGCAGTAACACAGAACATCCAACTGAACTCCATGGAACACTTTAAGCTTAACAGTGCCTTCACTCACACATGTTTGTAATTCCTTTTCCAATTTACAGGCTCATGCAGTCAGGTTGGGATTCTGCATTCTGCATCGAGATTGCAATGTGGCAACAAAAGATATATATTATACAATGAATTGAATCAACAGTTGAAAAGTTTCCTGGAAGTAAAGAATAACAGAACAGCAAGCATAGAATGCTTTTTCGCTTCTGAAATTGATACTTTGGGCATTTTACAAACGTTTTACATCGCATAACAACAATTTTCACAGCAATTGATCTGTTTAATACATCAACTTTTTAAGAACATTTTAATGTTCATGGTATTTAGACTTTTATAAATCCATTTCCAAAATCAAATCATTTTGTTTCATGATGTCTGTGTTTTCAAACTCTCAGTAGTTCAAATTATGCTCAATTCAGGGGAGCAGATAGTGCAAACAGGTTACTAAGGGATCATGGTATAGCAAGGGTACAGTTGTCGGGAGGAGACAGGTTAGTGAGTAGTCAAGTAAATATGAAGTATTTATGTGATAAAAACTGGTGTAATCAGCTGGTCATAGACTTTAATGGTGAAAACAACTTAATATGTGAATTTGATATGCAAGATTAGGTTTCAGTATACAGTAGCTTTACTGTTAGGACATATGTGTTTTTCTGAAATGCTTTGGGTTTAGACGGTCTTTTCCAAGTTTGGATTCTACTTTAAAAGTGGATTGATTGCATCTAGACTTTACAACCGCCATAGTCAAATTTGCAACTTTGATCAAATTCATGTTCAAAATCAAATGAGAAAGGAACATTTATTACCAATGAGCAGAACTTTGTGCGATAATGAAATCACACATACTCCCTTCATGAATGAATGTTAAATTCCTTTTGGTACAAAATGTGACAACTTTAGACCAGACATATACATTTATGGAAAATGTCAGATCTATATGTAGGGAATATAGATCTGCAAGTTTCACCAAGATACTTTAAGTTCCTCTTTTAAAGGTCAAAAACCAAAGTGACTTCTGAACTATTTTTATTCAGTTATTGTATAGTATAGTGTCACTGTGCTACAATAGACATGTGCAATACTGCAATTGGCACACACATAAACTGTTGTACACAGAGGGTTCTGTGCATGCACAAGTGTACAAAGGCTAATATTATAATCCTCAAGGGATACAAGATGCCATGGAATAGACAAAAACATGGAAATTGGGAATTTCCCCCGGAATTAGTTTCCAAAAGTCGAGCTGCAAAAACCGCAGAATGACGGACAAATTTGTCGGAGAAAGAATGAGGACCAGCTGTTAGGCCAAATGAGGAGCACTCATAATGCAATATTAAGTCCTATCCACATACTGTATCAGATTGGGAATGGCCATAACACTACAAACACACACTTAGATACTGTACACAGCATACATCCACTTGAGATCTAGGGTAACACATATGTAAGAAGTAGGGCACTGAGGGGCTGCAGCATCTAGCAGCTAGGGTGCATGAACATTGTAATAACCATTTTTGCTCCACATTTTCACACAATTGACACTATTGTTTGATATGGATTCATCCTAGCTGAGCAGTATATTGCAGCTTGCTGCAGCTTTTCATTGTCTGACGTGATGGCTCAATGTCAATCAATGACAGTTGCTAGAACATAGCTTAATCATTAATTACCTTTATGTAAGTAACATAGTTAAAGAGGGAAGGCACTTCAAAGGAAAACACTATTAAAACCAAAATTTATTCAGGTTTAATCAGAATCTAATGTCCTTTATTCCATTTGATCTTAAAGTAAGGTGACCAGACGTCCCCAATTTTTGGGGACAGTCCCCCGATTATAGTGTGCTGTCCCCTATGAATAAGTGTCCCGGAAATGTCCCGATTCGTCAAAATGTTCAGGAATTTGGAAAATAACGGAACTAACCAGTATTTCAGGTGGGCCAGTGTAAAGTGGCAACACTGTTAAAATACATTTCAGATCGATGTAGCCTAGCACTCTTTCGTAAGCAAATTTAAAGAAAAAGCAACATTTTTGAAAATAAACTTGATTTAAAAAGTGCTTCTAAGTATCACCAGTTTACACCTAAGCACCTTAGGCACTTGAAAATTTCCAAAAGGGGACAGGATCAGTGATGACCTTTAATTTCCTTTACTGTTTGTAAGGCCCATAATTCAAGTCAATGGCAAAAGGCATTAGTAGCAGCATCGCACATACTTTTTAAGGTTTCCTGCATTTTCTTCTAGTAAAGAAATCTAAACTTCCTGTTCAGTGTTCACGAGCAATGTGCCACAGAGCATATTTAGGTTTAGTTAATAGATTTTGTAACACCATGGATTAATATTAACAGTTAGGCTTGCATTGAGGAGCAGACGTCTTCATTCGTCATAACGAAGAATCGTCACTGAATTAATACTGTAGGATGCACATGCACTGTGCATGCAGTTGGTAGTAAATCCATGCAGTATCAATGCACAAATGTAATAGCCAGTATAGAATGCATCACCACACTACCACATGTATGGTTGACCACACACTCACCCATCTATGCCAACGGACAGCATTACTGAAGCTTCTTGTGTCTCGGAGTCTGTGCTCTTGGAACTGGGAACTATGTGAATTCAGCAGATGACGGGAAGTCATTTTGGCTGAATTCCCACAGAGTTAGAAGGAGGAAACAAAATTAGCCATCAGTTTCACAGGAACCATGTAATACTGTACCATGCGAATGATATGTAACTTTTTCACTATTATTTCCAGACATACAACATGTATGAACTACTGTATCAACAACCGTCCTCTCAGTATCTACTGTACAGTAGGAATATCATAACATACAGTCCCTCTTTAAGTTCATAACATACAGTCCCTCTTTAAGTACTATAACTTCTGCTGAGTAATAATATACTACACATTTCTATGACCAGGGCCAAATTTGTAAGGAATTTTTTCAAGTTTGCCCTTGATCAAACACTATACAGGTATCATTTTTGGGTTGTCCGAACAGCAAATTAAAGTTGGCCGAACAAACGTACAGTAGCAAAACAGCAAAGAATGACCAATATGTACACTGTAGGAGAGATGTGTAGGTTTGGTGAATAAAACAGCAGTATGTACACTGTAGGAGAGATGTGTAGGTTCGGTGAATAGAACAGAAATATGCACTCTGTGGAAGAGATGCGTAGGTCTGGTGAATAGAACAGCAATATGTACACTGTAGGAGAGATGTGCAGGTTTGTTGAATAGAACACTAATTTATACACTGTAGGAGAGATGTGTAGAATCGGTGGATAGAACAGCAATATGCACACTGTAGGAGAGATGTGTAGGTCTGGTGAATAGAACCCCAATATGTACACTGTAAGAGAGATATAGGTTTGGTGAATCGAACAGCAATATGTACACTGTAGGAAAGATGTGTAGGTTTGTTGAATCAGTTCAGCAATATGTACTGTAGAAGAGATGTGTAGGTTTTGTGAATAGAACAGCAATATGTACACTGTAGGAGAGATATGTAGGTTTGGTGAAACGAACAGCAATACAGTATGTTCACTGTAGGAGAGATGAGTAGGTTTGGTGAATAGGACAGCAATATGTACACTGTAGGAGAGATGAGTAGGTTTGGTGAATAGAACACCAATACATGTATGTACACCATAGGAGAGATTTGTAGGTTTGGTGAATAGAACAGCAATATGTTCACTGTAGGAGAGATGTGTAGGTTTAGTGAATAGAACACCAGCTTTGCAAGGGCCAGTAAATCTCCCCTTTTGCAAGGTGTTACCGAGTTAAAATTGTGCAGAGGTATTTAGTTACAATGCATATCTACATTTGATATGTCATATTTTTAGTCATTTGCCAAGCAACCTTCAGGGCTAATGTTGGTCATCCAAACAGAGATTTGGTCGTCAGGGGTGACCATTAAAAATTTGCTCTTCGATGACAACATATATATTCTTTTCTACCGACCTATTAAATAATACCAACCATTACACTGTATACAGCAGTTTTAAGGATAGCTACAAGAGTACTGCACAGTTTGGTCACAACATACAGTGTTCACTAATAGTGATCTGTTTGATAACATTTTGACCTATGGTGTACCAGAGTACTTCCCAACATCTATATATACACATTGATAGTACACTGATCTTATTGATAGTGCACAACAGGTGAACAAACTACAGGAGTATATTGCTGTCCTATCCTATCCAGTACTATCACAACATAGTTACAAGTATAGATATGACGGTATAATACTATCCCTATTGTGATACAGCAGCCTGTTCGAAATTACTTATAAAAAATACATTAATCAGTCACTTTGGTCCAGTGGAGTCCTTACCAACACTACAACTCTACTGACTTGAGTCTAGTCGCTCTATTATCCGTTTGCAAAGAGGTTCTCATATAAACTTGTTTAAGTCACTTTCAACACTTTTCCAAATTAGTGGCTGGATTCATGAATTGTATTAACTAAAACATAAATATGGAGCATTTACAATAGCTTTACTGCATACTGTATAGTATAGAATAGCTTTACCAAAACAGAACAATACTGTTCAACATGTTCTAGCTTCTTTTACAGTAAATATAGGCTCTAAAATCATAATGATCCCAGAGCTTTTAAAAACAACAACTTGGTATAAAGAGAATCATAAAGACTTACCATTATAAATTACATTGCTAAAAAAAAAAAATCTGCAAATTAGAATGTCTCTCCTCGCTAAACAAATTTCAACTGTTTGTCTTCAAAAGCCACAAAACTGCTTTTCAAACGAGCGCTACAGAGAGACTGCTACAGTAATAGCACAAATTTATTATTTTAGTGGATCTGTTTTTTCCTGTCCATAGATGCAGATCGTACATGTACCAGGAAGTAAAGCTACAAACAAACGGTGACTTTTATAATATTCTTTGAAAAAGACACTGCCACAACCTTAGTATTGCACTCTGCAAACCATGTCGCTTAGTTTAAAACTTGATCCATCAGGGTAGAAATTAACAGCAACACACACACATTTGCACACTATGCTGTGAGAGCTATACACTATGCAGTAAGATATCGTTATATATATATATCTGTATCAGAGTTATTCCCACAGCAAAACTAAGATCTCTCGGTCGCGGGAAATGAGACTTTCCTGTAAAATATACGCGGAGCTTTCCTCCTTGAGTCACAAGCAGGGATGGAAGGAGAAATGCCAGCAACTTTGAAACAGACAGACTTGGTAACTTCCTGGCAACTGACAGGCTCGTTTCCAGTCTTCAATCGCACCTTTCCTTTTCTTGTAAACAAATCTCTCCAGAGGTCGGGGCACCAAGAAAATTGGATGGGAAAGTTTGAAAATTGAAGTTTGATTGACTACTCACAAAAAAAGGGAGGGGAATAAACGAGAGAAAAACAACAAGGCTGAAATGTCTTCTGTTGCGGCCTACTTTTTCTAATGCCAACCTGTTAAGTAACACCTGTGAAGTCCTCTGACGTGTAATATTCAAGCCAGCATACTTCTCAATAGAATGAAATTATGAAACCAAAACAGAATCAGAAATCGAATCGGGAGCGATAATGCGTTGGATCTGTCAATAACTGGTGATAAGTTCTTTATCAGTGCTTTAGAAATGTGCTGTCCGCACTTATTAATTAATTAATTAATGTCACTTTTATGACAGTACCTCTTGATATGAGTCAACGAGGTTCTTGTATTAACAACTATTACAAGAAAAGAAAAGGAAATTAACTCTCAAGGGGGGGGGGGGGAGGAACAGGAGGGGCAAAGGAAAGGTTGATGTACATATTTTCAGGGTTTTTTGTATACGAAATTAGCGATTGTGCACGTCATAAAGAATGATATTAAATTAAGAAAGGGGCCCAAACAGAATTGTTAGATCACCAAATCCTTATAGCATAATTTAGCAAGCTTGGTTGCAATATGACCTAGGTAGTTCCAATGTCAGAATGTAACCATGGCAATTGTGGATCTTAAAAACAGATGCACACAAGGAAATATATTTAGCTTTTTTTTCAACAGCTTGGTGTCCCGTATTAAACACACCGATCAGTTCCTAGGCCTTCCTTTCTAACAATGTTTGCTTCTTTGGTGTGCGTCACTGGAAGGCGAATGGGTCAAACACACGCACTGATATACTAGTACACTAGTTTATGATGATGCACTGTTGTAGGAATGGGGAAAAAACACACGCACTGATATACTAATTACACTACTTTATGATGATGCACTGTTGTAGGGATGGGGAAAAAACACATGCACTGATATATACTAGTACACTACTTTATGATGATGCACTGTTGTAGGGAAGGGGAAAAACACACGCACTGCTATATACTAGCACACTAGTTTATGATGATGCACTGTTGTAGGGATGGGGAAAAAACACACGCACTGATATACTAGTACACTACTTTATGATGATGCACTGTTGTAGGGATGGGGAAAAACACACGCACTGATATACTAGCACACTACTTTATGATGATGCACTGTTGTAGGGAAGGGGAAAAACACACACACTGCTATATACTAGCACACTAGTTTATGATGATGCACTGTTGTAGGGATGGGGAAAAAACACACGCACTGATATACTAGTACACTAGTTTATGATGATGCACTATTGTAGGGACAGGGAAAAAACCAGTGGTGTAAAAGTCTGACAAGAGGGGATTGATGGCGGTATAACTCCAGGGCTAAAGGTTAATTTGAGGACCAGGAAAAATATGGCATACAGAATAATGTATAACTCACTTTTATAACCTAAACATGAAGACATCGATAATGGGGCATGGTAACATACTTGTCCCATGGCTTTTGCCACCCTTGGTGGGGGAGGGGCCTTATATGCTACTGTTTGAAGAGTTCCACAAACTGTGCCACCAGCAATCACAAATAAAACTTCAAAAAAAGGTCTCTTTCCAAACAAATTTCAGGTGAAGATAGATCTTCGGAACCTTGTAGAAACTTGAAAATCAACTTAAAAACTAATTGTTCGAAAAGCACAAGAAATAAACCTCCTGAAAGTTTTCAACAGACTAGAAAGGAAAAATGACAGTTTGGTACAGTTAATAACTATAAATGAGATTATTTTACTGATTCTGATTTAAATTACAGTATATACTCTACTGTAGGCATGGCAGACACAGCTTTGTGTATGGATGTTAACACATGTATGGGGTGGAGTGTATAGGGAAATGCAAGTCACCTCTCAGAGAGCATCATCTCAAAATATATTATGATGCACTATGTGTGCCCTATGTGTGAATGTTACACTGCCACACAATAGAGTTTGGTCGTGACCTTGTGAAATTTATATAACTGTTTTCGAGGTCAGACATTTACAGGAAGCAATGAAGTGTGACATTTGTGATGAGCCCTCACACCATATAAAGCTTATAGTAATGTCTCTAGACCGTCACGTAAAACCAACACTTTGTCCGACTGATGTCAGTGCACATCCTCAATGGTTTGCACAAGTTTCAATGCAAATATACAGTGCTAAAGATGTTTATAAATGCCATGTTTAGCTTTATACACAATACCATACGGATGCCTAGAGCCTTATTTGTAATCAAGATATGTAATAAACATTGTCAAGACTATTAAACCAGCCTCAGTGAGTATTAAATAGACTGCATTTCATGGAGTTTTGCATGACAGAAAAACATGAATCAAATTGATATATATGAATAGTGATTGTATGGTGAAAAAAGAAAACGTAAGGATTTACTTGAGGGGTTACAGCCAGATTTGAAATCTGGGGATGGACAGCCAGCAGTATTGCAGTATAATATCATGTGGGGGCTGGGAGGGATGGGGATGGGAGAAGGGAGGGTATGGTAGGGGAGAAAGAGGGTAGGGTAGGGTAGGGAAGGTAGGGGAGAGGTTTGAATATAGAGGTGCTATACTGAATGTGGAAGACAGTATAAGTAAGTACTTCATTCCAATAATTGAATAAGTCAGTACTAAGTTGAACAATAAACTCACGTCATGAATGTTGTCCAGCTCGTAGCGAAAGTCTGTATTCAGCTGCTGTGTGCTCCCATCACTGCTGGACAGCGGGGGGAACATACCTCCATTAGGCTGGTGTGCGGTCGGTGATGGTGTGTCGGTGTCATCAATCTCATAAATATCTTCTCCATCCTCCAGTTCGGGGTTGAACTCCACCGGATGCGATGGAACAGCCGAGGAAAATGGCCTCGACGGTTCTGGAGGGGGTGGGGTAGGCCTCGAAGGGGACGAGGTAGGTCTCGGGGTAAACGGTATTGACGGTTTGTTGACAGGAGGCAACTGAGGCGGGCGGGAAGGGCTAGGGGGAGGCGAGTGAATTGGTAGGGTAGGTGCTCCAGTAGGTCTCTTAGTATTGGGAAGTGCGGGAGGGGACTTCAGTGCTGTATCTTGAGTCGATGGCGAACGGAGAGCTTGCCGGATTGGTTTGTTAGTCGCCTTCGGCAACGGTGGCGGTTTAGACTGAGTGGGAGGGGTGAGCGGTGACGGTGAATGGCGTAAACGAGGTGAAGGCAGAGTACCACCAGCTCCCTGTGATTGTTGCTGCTGCTGCAACCTCTTCTTGAGGTCGCTGACCAAAGACATGGTGCGTTAAAAATTGTAATGTAGTAATAGTGCTGTGGGATTGTGAAAGAAAAAAACAGTCTTTAGGAATATAAGGTATGGAATTAGGACAACAGCTATATAGCATGAACTCATATAACATGTTGTGGAACAAGAAAGGACTACACACATTCACATACATCTTAAGGGTGGGAATCATCAAAATACCTTTTACAGCGTTTGAAGTATTGGTCATATATAATTGCTTGGACCCATTAATATTTTTCCTTTTAACATTCTCTCTCGAGGCTGGTTGCCAATTTATAGACCAAATACTTCAAAGCAAAGTTAAGATTGTTGCCAAGATTTCTGGATCCATAGACTAGGTGTGAAGAAGATCGGTATTGAGCAGTCTGTATGGACTACAGACACACTCTCCCTACCCCACCCACCCCCCCCCCCCCCGTCCCCGACCCGTCCACCCATCTTACTGAATACAACAGTGTGTATAGGGTTAACCTATCACATTAAGCAAGAACCACTGCACAAGTATACAGCATATCATGGGTTTACCCTGTAATAGCCATTAATTTAAAATGTTTCAAAACTGAAAAACATGTCACCCAAAAGTTACCATCAGGGGAGTAGCCAGTATGTAGCACTGTAGGCCCAGGCCTACACTTTTTTGGCCAAGTTATCTTTTTTCTTTAAAAACACCTATAATTCAAATCCATAAGCTTGCTGGACGAGTTTAAGAGTCTAGACAGGAAAAACTATTGAAATGAACGTTGCAAGAAACTTATATGGCTAAATTAGGTGACCTATTCTTCTGTCATCTAGGCTGTCATTTCTATCGCATGCCATTTCATTCAATACTCTACTCGCCGAAAAAGACTAGGATCCGATCTTGTCAGTTTTTTAAGATCTAGTTAAGAACCCGTTTACGCAGATAATATTTCAGTTGAGAAACATTGCACAGTCAAATAAGCCGATCGTTGATTAACAGACTTTATAGAGCTGCAGCACTTTGTTGCCTGTTGTTGTCACGATTGGCGTTCCAAGTTCCAAGAACACTCAGGAAGGGCCGTTTCCGGCCATCTGGGGTGTTTGTAAAACCCAACATTGTTTTGTATGCTCCGCGCCAACCGATGGTGGCGCTCCGCTCAGATAGTCGTGCCTACAACTTTGAAAATCTTGGCTAAGCCCATGACCATGACTCAATACTTTCATTAAGTGGGTTGTTGATAACAAGAAGGTGATTAGGAAGTATAATTCAGTGATGTCTTTACAACAATATGCAAATATACTCATGATGTTGAAAGCTTTGCAGTATAATGAGTATATATATCATGTTCAAAGTGCTTCACCATAAGCTAGTGCTTACTGTGTGCATCCAGTATAAGAATAACTTTATCAGTTATTGGTTTTGGTCTAAATCATAAGGCAATGCTATTAAAATTCAGCCCATCTTTTTCGTTTCATCACAAGAACAAAAATATTTCTTCCCAATTTGCTGAGATTCGATCATAAAAAGAAATCGAAAATTCTGCACTATGACTAATTTACACAGTGGAAGATGTAACCATGGCTACTGTGGGCTAGCGACATTAACAGTTAGATATCACTAATGGCTACATGAACTCAATGTGGCTAGACAGACTTGCATGATATGAATTAAACTAAAGTGATAGGAATTCAAATTAGTTTCTTCCAAAGTACTATCCATTGTAGGCCTAAAGCAAGTAGCCTTACAAAGTTGCATTCGTAGACTAGCCTTCCCCCAGACATGGTCTCAGCAAAATCAGATGCACACACATGATGACAGGTTAGGCTTAAGTTTGGCTTTACGTTACTCTGTAATGTTAGAGGCATTGAAGACTCGCTCCAAACCGCGTGCCGCGCTCTGAAAAAGTTAATTTTCCATTGCTTGCAAGAGTGAAGTTTTCTGCTTGTTGCTACAAAATGCAGACAGTAATGAAACGTGATACCTTGTTATCTTTAGCTGGACCTAAGATGTCCATTGCTGTATCGTTTGTAGACTGTGGTGTGGGTATTGACAGCAGCTGTATGTACTGACTGTACACTAGTGTTTAATTACCGACGGTAGCAAGCTGTGTGCATTTTTTCTGGGATCGATGGTGGTGTCTAACACTTGTTACACCTCATTCGAAGCTAGGTCAGATTACCAGCATTAGACGTTTCTTTTTGCGCGAGTCTTCACACCCTTTACGTTACAGTAATGAAAGGCATAACTTGGGCTTAATTCTGCAAGTGTGAGTTCTGTACCCTCCTGACTGAACCAGGGAAAGCTCCCTGGTTGCATTGAGTAGGGAATACAATATCACAGCCACATGTTTAAAAATCTGCTTTAATTGTTCTAACTATAGCACGCTATAGCTAGGAAAGTTTTGTGATTACGTCATCAACCTGCCACTGTCATAAATCGACCTCGTAAATCCACCTTAGCCTAGATGTAGCTTCTTAACACCATTAGGCTCTTTGTGTAAACGGTGATATCCCTATGTTCCGACGTCTCTATGTTCTGACGTCTCTATGTTCCGACGTCTCTATGTTCCGACAAAAAAAAAAAAATTCAGAGCAATTTTTTTTATCCAAATTATTCGTTTGTACAAAGAAAGCTAGTTTTGTGACCCCAATAATTTGTGACCCAAGTTTTTTTGGGACTCAATTTTTCTCGGACCAACATATTTTCAGACCAAATTTTTGGAGACCAAAATTATTTTCACGAAAAAAATGTGACCCAAAGTTTGTTATGACCCAAACAGTGCTTGTGACCAAAAATTTCTTGTGACCCGAAATTTGTTTGTACTCAAATTTTTGGGGACCAAAATCGTTTTGAGCCAAACCAATTTTTGAATAAAATGTGTTTACATTTAGTCCAAAATATGTTGTAGGCCTACCATTTTTGGGGGGGGGCAGTGGCCTGCGCAAATAGGGGGGCAATAGCCATGCCCCGCTTAACCTCGGGGCTCAGTCGGGGGAATTTGAAAACGTCCACACTGCATGCGACGCATGCTGTTTGTGACCAATCATTGCCCCTTGTTAAATTTCATAACTATCGGGCGGGTAAATGTGAAAACTATAGATATCGCTTGAGCAATATAAAAAAGTTTTCTGCAGCGTGGACACAAAACATCGCAGGGCACCAACAAAAAATCCAAGGCAGGTCGATTCGTAATCTCAAGAATCTTTTCCATGATAGCGTGCTATAATTGGGGTCTATACAGCAGACCTTTAAAACCATTCAGGTTGGCCTACAGGGATCAAACTCAAAGTTAGCCTAACAATAGACCTAGCTACCACTGAACCAGGCCGCAACAGTAACCAGTTTGGAATCTAGTGCCATTTCGCCATAGGTTTTGAAGCTTTCCGCAATATCGGAAAGGCTAGAAACCTATGGCGGTTTCAACCGAATTTCGAAGTCATTCAGCAAATATATTTTATTAATGTAATCAATTATTTTTATAAATGACGCCAAAAAAATGGGATATAATTAGCCCCTTACCCGGGCAAACAGGGTTTCAGAGGAATTTCAAAGTCATTAACACACTGCAGATATTTTATCTATGTGATCAATACATGTTATAAAATATAAATGTCGCAAAAGGAATATATCGGGTACATTTCACCCCTAGCTCAGGCAAATAATTAAGCCTTTCAGAGGAATTTCAAACTCATTCCCACAGATATTTCATTAACGTAATCACAAACTGCTATAAATGTTGCTAATGGAAAAGCATGGGTAACATTTTACATAAATATTTCTGACCTATGCTACATACTAACGTTACTCCTACCCACAACACTGTGCTCTTTCCGCCATAGAAAAAAAGCACTTTCCGCCATAGAAAAAAAGCACTTTTTCTATGGCGGAAAGTACCGATGGCGGAATTATACGACCCCCCATCTCTAATTACTGTCTCGAGGCCTACTTAGCCTAGCCTAGGCCCTATTGGCCTAACACACAGTATCCTCACTGAGGATCAAGATACACAATGCCGTCTGCTGCTAATACTAAGAAGACCTTACCAAGCGTAAGGCCCTGAAACGAACGCTACATGATTCTTTGATAAAGTGAACTCACACTTACCTGATAGTGATGGGCCTAGTTTAGTTATTTGAGAAACTTCATTCCTTCAACATTGTCGTGTGTCGTGATCTGTGTATATATATCTTATTGTAATGTAATTCAACGTAGTTCCAAATCGTCGAGTAAGCTGTACGGGACACTGTTTACAATCATAGGCGACTGATTCGACTCAAGTGTACTTTGAATGTACATTCGGACAGTTGTAGTACTAATACTCCTTCATTAGTACATAGGTAAAGGTTACAAGTGTTTTGGTTACTTAGCTAGGGGTTCAGCTACCGTGTTGGTTAGTTCGTTCAAACTTTCCACTTCCTCTTCCGTGTTTAGATTAAAAACTTATTATGTAATAGCGCCACCGTTGCTGCCAAAACTTTGTTTTTAACATCGATTACAAGGAAACTTGGGTGTAAGAGTGTTGGGATTTGGTGACCAGGGTCAATCTTTAGAGACTAACTTATTGCACAGAACGTTGAGGGACAGATGCTTGTGAGGGGCAGTACTATCTGTGTCCTCACCGAAATATGTCAGCGAAATCACCACTTCTTACCCTGTATCGTTGCATAATAATCAGCGTTTATTGTTACGAAGCTTAAGCGACCACGTGTGGCTTCCAATTCAACATTTTTTTTAACCCATTTATTCAATATTTTTGCTTCCCACCTCAAATCCTACACCCACAGCAGTGCCTTTCCCTTGTGTTTTCTTGTTGTAACCAGTCCTTTCAAAACTCCAGTACCCCATAAATTACAAGTAATCCTCCCATTCCCTTTTGATTAAGAATATCCAAATTTTAAAGCTACTCCAATAGTTCAATATAATACGAAAATAGTTTACCTCTGTCTCTCATAGTTGATTCAGCTTTCCAAATGTTGGGATTGTGAGATGGGCATCTGTTTGTTACTATTCAACCACACAAATCCAATATTCCACAAGAAGACAAATAGAACAGAAGACCTGATTAAATCAATACCACTTTTATTCATAAGCTGTAAAACATGCAATCATCTACCAGTTAACTTAAATCATACACCTTCTGCCCAATACAAAATCACAACGTTACTTCATGCGTAGTGTACATTAACCAGGTTGAATTCAAATAAAGACTTCCAACATATAATACTTTCCCAAAACTTATAAACCTCTTTTCTTTTAAAACATAAATTTCAACAGAAACAAATAAGAGATGTAACATCACGATTCAGGGAACATTGACATCAAAGGTGAATTATTTCATTCTTTATACATGTAAGTTAATCTTGTAGTGATAATCTTGTGTTAATCTAGTTAATCTTGTGGAGTTCGTGTGAGATTCTCATCTCCTTTCTCTGCATGTGTAAAACATTCTATGCACACTAATGATGGTATCGCAGATTACAGACAATGCCAAAAATGTCTGTTAATTTTATAACATTTCACTCATGGAAATGATGAGGGTTCAGAGATGTCATCAACAATTGATTACTGGCAAAGAAAAGTCGATTATGATACATGCCTAGTAGAATAAATTGACAATTTATGATTAAATAAATTTGCTGCAAATTTACACCATAATCTGGATGACAATGAAATTTAAATTTATGTATCTTACACATTTCTGTTGCATAACCCTTTGGGAACAAAATTACAGCCTTTATGCATTAATACAAAGTTAATGTTTAATTTGGGCTAATCTTAATTACTGTAGCAGTGGCACTGGTAGCTGCTCACATATCTTGTCTGAGAATTCTCTTGCGACCTGAAATTACATCTACATTAGCAGTTTAACTGGAATCACTGTGCTCAATTGGGAAGCTTCATAATATTTCAAGTTAATTGCCGCTGTCACAAAGTTTAATATCCCTAAAGTAAAGTTTAGTATCCTTTCAACACTTAGCACAGGATTCACATACTAAACCTTGGAAGAAGTCGTTTTTTAAAGCACCGTATAACATCGAGATTAGCTTCACACGATCGTATTTAAATAATTTACTTGAACAACATTTGTGTCGTTTTCCTTTAGAAAAAGATAGCTACAAATATTCTTACACTAAGCCAATGTAGCTGTGGACTAATTGGAGAACTCCCTAAAAACCTTAAAATAAAAATTAGTGTATTAAGGTAATCATCCTCTTCACTCTATCCATGTACAACAAAGTCTTCATCCAAGGCTCATGGAGATGGAATAAGGTCATTGCTTTCAGTTTATCATGAATGAAATCATTCACCTCTTAAAATATCTTAACCAAAGTTATTGAAATTGTGTGTAATCTTCGGTTCTACTCCGGCCAGCAAGTCTATTGTATCATGAAAAAAATCATAATTTTTTCAACAATGTGGAGTACAACAGCCTACTGTAAGTTTTTTTGAGATGTATGAAATATGATTATAACATTTGCTAAAACTTGACTAAATTTCCGACATAACTTTCTCTATTTAATAACGAATTTGTAAATCCCCTTGACTTTGATCGATTAACTACACCCCTAATCAATCGATCAATCCATTAACTACACAGAAAATATTCAAAACAAGTCTGAACAAAATTGAAATAACCTCAACGAAAGTGATATCAAATTATTAAAAATTGAAAAGTCGAATCTCTTGACATAGAAAGAGAACCACAGAAGCAAAGGAATATATCTAAAGGGATCAAAAAAATGCTTTTACACATCAATCATGTCTGTGCGGAACTGTCGGACACTGTAGTTAATTGCTGGTGGTTGTGAATACAAATATATATTATAGATACAACTGATCAGACAATATAGATTCCTTAAAAACATAGCTGAAAAATAACTAGCACAAATACTGCTTTGTACACTTATAAGAAGCAAAATGACTAACGCAAGATTGACAAGCAAATTGTAAGAAAATTTTGCAAAAAAGAGCAAATACATTTGTGGCTAGAATAGGATTGGCAAAAAAAGTCAGTTCCAGAAAAAAACAGTCAAGTGAGAAGAGTAACTACACCCCCCCCCTTCCCTCCCCCCCCTCCCCCCAGCAAACCACTGGTAGTTAAGGGAAGGCTCGAAAATTTAACCGACGATCATCACCGGCCCAGCCAGCAGCACACCACTGCTTGTTATGCAGCCTGCATATCACACACCCTTGAGTGCACACATGCACTGACCCTCAATGAAAGTAATGAGCATCCAGTTCTCAACAGAGAAGCGCTTCTATTGTTTGTGAACAAAAGCTGTACTTGGCTTTTCCTGGTCTGTGGTTTTCATGTAACAATAGCACTCTGACCACAGTAGCAGGAGATTTATTTCAAAATTGAGTTGGAATCATGATACACCGTTTTCGTATTGAATGTGTCAAAATACTTTCTGACTTCTTTCCCTGTTCAAATATGATTCTCATTCACTAACACTGATCCATCTTTTTTTTTTCCTTAGTTTCCGACGAAACAATTTTTATCTTCTAGATGATGTTTTGATTCATGAAGAAGTAAATAGTTATACCAAGTGTGGTGTATTTTTAATTGATTATGTAAGACTTATTTACAGGTATATGACAAAAAAACCAGAATTCATCAACTGAAATAGAAAGCACTTGTTTGCATTCGCCCAAGTTGCCCTTTATTTTTAATCATGTACTTTATTGTGTATGGATAAATCACATTGGAGAACGAAAATATTATTCCAGTGAAAAGTACTCAAGGTTAAAACCTTCAATCCATTGCCACAGCAACAGTGTACATAAAATACATTTCCTCTTCAACACTACAGCACATACCTTCTAAACAACTGCTGGTTTCCAGCTAATTTAAAGTTTTAACAAAGCTATGCAAAGTGTGTGTTTTTTTGTTTTTTTGCAAACCTATGGTTAGGCTAGATTTTCCCATTGACTTAGTGTTAAACCTGCAGCGAGAATTCTATGATCCTTTTGTATACAACTTGGACCAAAGTGGCAGCTCATTATTTGGTCTTCTTTTGTAATTTAGAGGCTTAATTTGTGGTCTCATAGTCAGTGCATACAACTCTCCACACTCTTGGAAGCCAGGAAATGTGTGCGTTCAAGCGTGACTCATTAACAGCAAGTTGGTGTGTCATTACACTGGTTAGCAACGGGCAGGGCCGGCGATGATCGTTGGTTAAATTTTGCAAGCCTTCCCTAACAGGAATTGGCTGGAACTCAGTAGAACCCAATACTTCATTCCTGGTTTTAAATACTGTCTAAGCAACACAATATTATGTGCTCTTTCATAAAGCACATATAGGAAGTGCCGACAAAAAGACAAACAAAAATTAAGAAAAAAGAAAGAAAAAGAAAAACACAATATGCAAAGCAAGCATAAAGAATGGAAACTAACGACACAAATCTCTCCCAAAGTTACTCTAACCGAATTCGTAGCTCATGAAGAAATATTCTTGCGAAGTTGGAATCCAGTCACAGGACGGCGGCAGAATGTCAAACCCGATGAACTTGAACGTTCGGACGAGTTGCTTCATGTCGTTCCGTTTCTTGGAGAAGAAGACGATCGCCCTCGAACTGAACTCTTCAGCTACGTCCAGAAGTTCCACGAGACTGCAAGAATAACAACGAATTGGAAAAGTTTGTGAAAATGGAAGAGAAAATCGGAGATGAGAAGGCGGCAAATAAGAACTGTGCATAGAAATTTGAGAAAATTTTCACTGATTCTGAGAATTTTAAACTCTGCTACATTTAAATTCCCCAATTTAACCTAATTCGTGTAAAGTCCACTTTTTATTAACCATACATTTTTTGCCTTGACCCAAACCATCAGCCTCTTCTTGTTTTTCACAGTAGCTTTAACAAACTTACCTGTCCCTGCTGCATTCATGCAAAGGATCTTCAGGTAGTTGGATATACAGCATCCCTCTAGTCACCGCAGTGTCCCACTTCACCACAGCCTTCTTGTCACCGAGCTGATGCAGAAATGTTAGAAATCTGACCTTTCCTTTCCCATCACCGGGGCTCTGAAATAAGGAAAGAAATGTCAGAAGATTTAATATTTGCCAGATACAGTTGCACACGTTTGGTAAATTGTTCCAATTAGAGAAACAAGCACACCACCATCGTTATCATTAAACCACGCGATAGAGATGACAGTATGTAATGTCGCATGATATTCCACGCATGGACATGTTTACTTCAGGTGAACAGGTCTCTTATCACAGTGTATTTGTCACTTTGTGACATAAATGAAATAGTGGAGTAATTGCAGATTATTCTACAGTTACAGGCTTTGCCTTGTTAAGCCAAACAGTTGGACTTGATTGTTAGAAAACGGAAATCGTCATTTGGGGCCAACATCCTGGTTTTGAAAAAGAAAGAAATATGTTAAAAGAACTGGAAACAAACAACCAGAATTCTTTTGAAATTTTTAGAAAATTGAATTTTCTTGTTTTACTTTGTAAGGGGCCAGACTCGAAAAGTTGTCTTAATTCTGCTCTTGCTGCCTCTTCATTGCTATATAACTTTTTATTAACGAATTGCATGTCATCGTGATTTAATGGCAGAAATAAATGAGCCATAAACATAAATTATACAGTGCAGTAAACAACTAAAGAATGACTCACTGCAAAGAATGCCGATGCAAGCAGTCCTTCCTTAGTTGGACTGTTTTTTTCTGCCTTCAGCAGAGTGGCGCTGTTTGTCAACCCTGAAGGGACATCAGGAGCACCGCTGCGGTCCACGGCCCAGCTGGAAAGTGTAATTCTTGCAGCTCTCCCTGTGTGGTAAAAAAAATGACATAAAAATGTGAATGGCATCTCTTGAGAAGAACATGTTAAGTCCTGTTGCCATACAGAAGGAAAACACATTTGGACAAAGTTAAAAGGATTTTCCGATGGCTGAGGTTGATTGCTTTACAAACGTGCTGAGAATTGTCTGAAACTTTCAAGCATTTTGTACTCTGAGGAGATATGCATATTTTTGCAAAGCTTGTGATATTTTGTCAATATATCTGGCAAAAGAAGATTGGGTTTCATCAGAGCGATTCAACTGAAAATGTCTTCCTTTTTCTTTATAATTTGTGAAACATTTCTCCATAGAGAAAATTCCTACAAAAAAGATACATTTTGATTATATTTTAAAGAACAGAGAACTTTGAAAGCTAAGCAAAAGTTGAGCAAAAGTGTATCAGGTTTAGAGGAAATTCAACAAGGATATGATGATAGCCTAAGTATAGAGCATTTGCCCAGCTGACATCACAGGCCCTTGCAGAGATCAAACTTTCTCGATTTGTGGAAGGTTAAGCCACTCAAAATCAAGTAACCATATCTTGAGCTAGGGAAAAGATATAGGGTAAGCAACTAGCAGCATGGAATACTTTTCTCTTCAATTTAAATTTCACAGTGCTTGTCACTAGAAAAATCCTTTTAACATTGCCATCCAACAGGGGATAATGCACAGGTCTAAGAATTTCCCCCACTTTCTCAAAATATTGAGGGAGGCAAACCACATTTCCACAAACAACAAATCCACAAGCCACTCCACTCATCACTAGTGAACAACGGCAATTTTGAGCTCCCGATGTTTTGGAATCAGGAACTCTATATAAATGGAGTGGGCACTCTTACCACAACTTCACTTTGTGCATTAAAAGTTGCTTACATGTTAGTCTGCTTAATTTAGATGACTGGCTCCAATGAAGTTTACTTAACTAGGCTACTATATCTGCAAACAGTTATAACTGACAACCAATAGTTTTGCAACCGTTGTCTGACAGAACTATTATTAGCCTAGGCTAACCTGACAGTTTGAGAGGACACAGAGTGAGAGACTCAACCGAACCAACTGGCAAGACCTAACTATCAGCCACCCAACCATAAAGCTAATCATAATCACTATGATTGTGTCTTGCCTAACTTAGACCTGACAACTACATAATGGACGGCCGTGTTCTGTAGCACTGTGAACAAGTTTCAATGATTCTTTATTTGGTAACTGTAACGTTAGGCTAAAATTGCCTAGGTTAAGTACAGTAGGCCTAGCATTAGAAGCTATCCTTGTAACACTTACAACTCTGCAAGGCTGAGGGCAGACATTTTCCCTCGTCTAGCTAGCCACTTTTGTAACGGTGGATCGTCATCGTCGGACGTCGTGCCTCGATCTAGCATGCTAGACCCCATCAGTGTGCGAACCATGGGTACAGACTTACAAATTTTGGGGAGAACAGGGAACTTTTCAAGCTCGAAAGTTTGGATACACGATCCACCCTTCTTTTTGTTTTGACAATTCAGCTGAAATTGATTCATGATGACGCATTTGTATCACGTTACTGCTGAAGTTGTTTTGTTGACAGACGCCACCACTTCGAGAAACTCGGTCGTCTTTCCTATCAGTAGTACCACTTTGTTACCGTGCCAAGGTTTGCCGAGAGAGTGAGGGCGGGGAGGGGGGTGAAGGGAGGGGATGTAGGCTACAGCCCGTGGTCAAGGTGACTTGGAGGGAAGGAGAAAATGGGATAAAGAATCTTGTGGTCGCATTTATAGTACAAACGTACTGAAGGAAACATTAACTTGAAAAGGCGGCACTGTGATATAATTGTTCCCAGTGCCCAACCAGTCTTTCGACTGCCCGAGCCACCCCCACCCACCGGGTGGTCTACCAAACATTGCAAAAGTAAGAAAAAGCAGACAGAAGTGAGGGGAATGGGTTTATTTCGTGATATAATTCATTATTTGAGGAATTCCCCCCAAATTCTACATGTAATTTTGATGACACTAAGCACTTTGGAGGAACTTTCGAATATGTAACATGGCTGCATCTAGGCTGGTGAAAGTTTAGTCGTCCAAATTTAATATAAGATCGACAAACATATTTTCAGCACAATATGTGTAAGGATGCCAATACAATTTGACTCAGGTTTTGTTGTTATTTTTGTTTTGCTTTTAAGTTCCTTCTCTTAATATTTTCGTTGTTTTTACGAACCAAGCCAGTGTTTATATCACTCTTTATTTTATTAAATGTTGAATGATAATATGAACACTGATATAATATGAAACGTAATAATATTTCAATAATGTTATAAATTTGGCTGCCACTCTTTGAAAAAGATTAAACTAGTGATCATTATATTGGTTTCATTCCTCCAAAGTGTCAATTTATATTGTGTTTTTTTTTAGTGAATACCTGATTAGCATCAGTTAAACATTTTGCGGAAAATAATGCTGCATAAGTGTGAAAAATATTTATTGAGGGATATGTTTTATTTGACGCATTTGAGCCAGACGAACATGATACACGAAGCTAAAAGAAGTAAAGTGAGCGTTTACCTTTATTTCCGTTTTAAAAAATAGCTTTATTGACCTTCTATGGATATGACATTGACATTAATCAACCGTTTTCACCAAGAAATGTTTGCCAATTGCATATATACATCTCAATACATTCTCAGTACATTATAAAGATATCATTTACTTCATAATTTAGTAAATACATTATTTTGATTGTTTGCTAGCTGTACACAATTCATCAAATAAAATATTCTGCTTATTATTATTACTATAATATATATATATATATTTATATATATATATATATATATATATATATATATATATATATATATATATATATATATATATATATATATATATATATATATTTATATATTTATATATTTATATATATATATATATATATATATATATATATAATATATATATATATACACCAAACCAACAATTTTAAGCGGTACAAACATGGTTGTGACGTCACGGGTGTCCATATATCGAACCTAGGTGGACAACACATACCACATAGAGACACTGTATACAGATACCTATTATAGTTTGCCGAACCAAATAAGACTTCAAACCACCAAAAGAAGATGTTTACCATTCCAAATTACTTGCTCTGATTAAAGCTTGTATTGTTTCGATCAAATCTTCATGCCGACAGGTGACTTATTTACAGATTAGGAGTAAATAAGTTAACCTAATTAAAGGTGAGTGAGCCCCTCGATACCATTGAACACTTAAAGGCTTTTGGCACCGATAATTCTCTTAATTGAGTTAATTATACTTCGCTTGACTTCTCATACCGCTCCCTCTTAATTCACAGTATATAGTGACATAAGCGGTATGTATAGGTCTGAACTTCCTCTGTTGTGGCAATTTTTCTTTTCTTTTTTTTTGGGGGGGGGGGGGTAAGGACCCAACGATAAGGCCGCTTGAAATAATAATCACATCCATAAATTTATATAACGCATTCACGATCCCAAAAAAAATCTTCAAATACACCGTACAACAGTAAGAAGACAAAACACATACACACAAAAAGGCATAATAACCAATTTGAGAAAGGAAGTAAGCTTACAGCCTTTTCAAACAGGTGTGATTTAAGTTTACTATTAAAATAATCCACATATTGAAATTCTTTAACATCATTACGTAGACCGTTGCACCATTTTAGGCCCATAACACTAAAAGACCGTGCAACAAATGTCTTACGTCTTGTTAAAGGAATTAATAGTCGTTGATAGATTATTATTATTATTATTTGATAATTTCATGTCCCGGTTACTTCTTGGCAATTCTACCAAGAGATCGCGCAGATAGTTCATTGGATTTTTGTTCAGACATTTGTACACTACAGTAAGGACCTTATGCTGAATTCGCAATCTAATTGGAAGCCAATGTAGTATTTTAAGACAATCCCAGTTACTGTCATATTTGCGTTTAATTAGCACAGTCTTTGCCGCAATGTTCTGCATTCTTTGAGGCGCATTTAATTCGGAACCTGGTACACCAATGAATATAGCATTTACATAATTATCTAAGTGTGACAGCACCATGCCAAGGCATGAGAGTGGCACATGCGTCCTGATTAACGTACTTCCGAATCTGTTTGATCTTATCTATATATCCACATTGCTCTTCTATATATATGTATTTATGATATTACTCTTTAACGTCATTTGGTCGTCAACCCACGTCGCTAAGTATTTAATTTCCTGTGATCTTTTCACCATTTTCATTTTACCATTTACACATTTATCAACCAGCTTACATTTTAACAATTTCCATCGTGAATCAAGTTGAATGAACTCTGTTTTCGATGAGGTCACTTTCAACCTGTTGCCATCCATCCATGCATATTTTAGTGGGTTTCTGGTTCTTGCGTTATTTCAGCATGCTACTTCCGGTGAATACGAATAACATCCACGACCGTCGTATTTCTGTGTATCAACTTAGTTTCTTTCCGGAAAAAATATAATAAAACTATTTTCGAAGAAAAGTGGTTCGAGACCTCCCCTGCCCCCCCCCCTCCCTCTTGATCCGCCTATGCAATAGATGGGCATTTTGGCTAAGATCATGTGTAGTATCTGTTCCCTTTCGAAGGGAATGGTGATACACACCTGACGATATCACACATTCACATCCCCGATGCAAGGGGACTGGGATTGAGAGCGGATCAGTCGTTCGGTAGTTTGGTTTTCGTGCCCAGGTTCTTTCATGAGCGACTTTTTCTTAAAAAAAAGTATGAATGGGCTGTGTGTGATATGAATGTATATAAGCATTCGTTTTGGTGACGTCATCGGATCCCCGTTGTTTTTGAGGAATTTAAAAAGAGACTTTGACAATGAACGGACTGTCTGTGATATGTCTGTCTGACCATTTTACGGAAATGACGTAAAATCCTGCTAAAGAGACTTCATATAGAACCTCGTAGAAGTCATCCCCGGTGTAGATGACACTACACTCGGTAACGGTGTGTTTCCGCGGTCCTCTTATCGAGACCCCTAATGAGCCATCTCCGCCACCCTGCGTGTTGACCTATAACAAGGGAGGATATAAGTAAATAAAACGTATAGTATGAACAGGATATAAATGCTGAGAAAATCTCATCGTTGATGATGTGGACAGATGCTATAAAGGAATGATAAATAGTATCCATATATGTGAATGAGTATACTATGTATAGTTTAGTGTAGATACATACATTCAAAATGGATGAATGAGACGGGCTCTGTAAGTTTTACATTTAGAAATAGGAGTTTAATCCACGTTAAGCCATCCTTGAACACGTAAGGCAGAAAATTCACTTCGATTTGCATGTAGTATTGCTGTGTAACAAACGCCCTATATATTTTCCGATTTAAACCTGAATGTATAAATGCGTAAATGCGCAGCATATGCGCGGCATATATTCCTGAATAGATAGATGATACGATCCGGATTAGAATAAACACGGCCAAGTAAATACCGCCATTTGTAAACTCTACAATTAATAACGATATAAATAAATAAAAAATCACCATTTTCGGTCTAAGTAGATTAATATGATAACGTTTCCATTTGATAAGATCGCGACATATTTCCATATTTCTCATCTCACCTGAAAGTTGTTTTTACTACCAACAATTCCACTTTGTATACCGCAACCTTGGGCCCGACAACAGTTTGGTTTCACCGGCACACGTTGAGGTGAGAGTTGTTTCGATTCAGGACCCTCGTTTACCTCTGTTTGACCAGACTCCTCTTTCGTGGTTACGAAGTCGACGTCCGGTGGTGTCTGGTTACATTCGATGTCCATAGAGATGCTCTTCACTCTGTTAATAAACTCTTGAACTGGGAATGTTGGATCGTTCTCCAAGTGGTAAAGTAATTCCTCCCAGTAAGATCCAAATGGGTGTGTTTTGTCAATGGTGTCACTCTGAGTACTGACGTATCCATTGACCACGATTCCTAAATTTGGATTCCTCCTGGGCAAACTCTCTACAGAATGGTCCCTTTCGTTCCTGTTTAGGAAAGCCTCTGAAACAGTAGGATCCTGATTCTGACGGTCAGAAGTATTGTCCGACTTTGTTAACTGCAGTACATCTGAGGTCGAATTTAACTCCTCCTTCGTGGAACTAAGAACCTTAATTTGACTATCAAAGTTATCAGAATTTTCGCTTTTCACTAACTGATCTTCTGACGGTGGACGGTTGACTCCGTCGGGACTAGATCTCTTCGTCGGTGATTCTGTGCCCTCTGGATGAGCCGAAGTTTCTGGACGAATCGGTTGATTACCGCAACTATGGCCATTTTCGTCCGAATATCCACTATCGATGGTCGATTGTTTGGCGACAGATTTTGACCGAGGTTGGACTTGCGGTCTCTGCACATCATGATCGGCTGCGGGTTCACTTACAGCGCGAGTTCTACTTAGGTCGACATGCCCAGTGGTTACCTTGGATACCGGTTTGGTCACTGTCTTGGAATCTGTCGTCGGTTCGGATCCCTCTTGTAATGAAGTTAGCAGACTAATCGACGCCCCGTCTTTTGAGAAAATGAAATCTTTGCTTTCTACCTCTTTCATATGGTGGACACTTTTAAATCGTTCTCGCCTGCTAATCCATCCAGTAACACGCTTAATTTCATCAGCAGAACACTGTGTCTCTTGGTCCGTAACGTTTTTCTTCACCCTTCTGCGCGACTTAAGTTTTGGATGTCTTAAATGACCATTTACAACGCCGCCTTTATCGAGTTTGCCGCCCTCATCTGTATAATCTGTGTCGGTCGGTGTCTGGCTGTTAAATTCAAATTCAAATTTTCGCGAAACTGGTTTAAAACAGCTGGAAGGACTGGGGATCAATTCATTGTCTAATTTGTTTGTTTCTACCGAAGTCACATTATCAGATTCTGAAAGAGATCGATATTTCGATTTTCTGGTCAATAATTGTGGGATGTCAGGGTTGCCAGCTGAAATTGGTCTAAAGTAAGTTTCTGATTCGTATCTCGGTCGACCGAACGTATCCTGATATCGCCTCAGCGAGCTCGGCAACTCTGATATCGGACGGAGTATCTCGTATTGGTTATTCGATTCCTCCTTCTGTATAGAATCACAAGAAGTGTTAGTCTCAAATACATCATCCACAATGGAATCCGTTTTGATAGATAAACCGTCCAGGAATGATGAACTTGTTGTATCCTGTGTTTCCGTCAGACTTGGGCGTGGATTTTTGACCTTGGGTTCAACCTTCAGGACTTTCGTCATTGATTCGCGTTTAGTAGCAGCGAAGACTATATCTTTAGACAGATCGTAGAACGCTTTGCCCAGAATCTGCTGTGAACAACGATCGGCGAAATTATGTATCTGCCTCTCTAGGGACGCCAAAGTCGGAACCGGAGCCAAAAACACAGGTGAAGGTGAGGGGGACCGAGAAGGGTTGGGAGAGAAACGATCATCGCAACTGACGGAGAGAGATAGAGATAATGAATCCATTGTGCTGGATCTTTGTGTCATGGACCTTTCGATGCTACACGGATAAGATACTTCGTCTTTCCCATCTGGACCTTTCACGACCCGTTTTATCACTCTTCGTCTAGTCCTCGGCTGTCCTTGGCGATCCCCCGATGGGCTCAGGATAGACCCGCTTCGATTTAAACCGGTACTAGAAGGTGACACGCGGTCATCATAACTTGTTGTAAATAAACTCGGTGTCCTACTGAAGTCCCGGCTGTTGTACTGCTGGTTCATACTACTGCTGCTACTCGTAGTACTCATGTTCGATTCCTTAAAGCTGCTCAATACATGGCACTGGCGAAATAGTGATCCGCGGCGCTCTCTGTTTGTATTTCCTTCGTAAGACGGACTCGACTCTTTGTAGGAGGAGATCTCTAAGCTGTCCTCTGTGTTCGATGAGAAGGAAACGCTCTTCTTCGACATCGACGATGATTTGCTTTCGACGACATCGACCGAAAAGGGACTATTCGTGGTATGTTCTCCTCCCCAAAGGACGGACAGGTGGTATTTGCCTACCGAAGGTGGAATATAACTGATTTGGTAGAAGCCTTCTTTCACCTTCTGATAGTCAAACTCTATGGCGCCTGCCGTATCGTTGTTGTTGTACCGTCCAGCACGGCTTAATATTCCTGCCAAGTCATCCGAAGACGGTCGTCGCGAGTCAAAATCTTCGATCAAACGTTGAACAGTTTCACCGTTTGGACCTGTCGAAGACAAAGAGCTATATACCGTTAGGAATAAAGCGAGAAAGGAGTTGCAATGTAAAATGAGCTGGTTGCAATAATGGATAGCGACCTAGATGACGTAGTATTATATAATTTATTTCAAGGGCGTAGGAACCGGGGGGGGCTGGGGGGGGCGCCAGCCCCCCCAGTGAAAAATGTGGGGGGCGGAAGTATCATTCCGCCCCCCCCACTCCGCAAGTCAAAAAACCCCTTTTTCATTTCCAAATGAGAAAAAAAAATCTCATTTGGAGCACCAAATTGCATTTAAGGCCAGGTGAAAATGCAAAATTCTTTACAAAATGGAGTGGGAGTTGAAGTGTGCTATATTGCACCAAATTGCATCTGAGGCCACCTGGAAATGCAAAAAAAATCCAAAGGGGAGGGGGACACCCCCTCCCCTTAGACCCCTCCCCCAGGCCGGCCATCAGTCTTCAGCCCCCCCCCCACTCAAAAGTACCTTCCTACGCCACTGATTTATTTTCATATTTTACGGTAGTATGGAACAGTATGTTTTATGTTCTGTAGTAAAATGAGCATCAATTTCGTGTTCTGTCTGACAAGAAAGGGGGTGGGGTGGTGGGGGTGGGGGAGGCTTCTATTTACTAACGACAGTAGACAGTGGTTAGTACCAACAATATTAAAACATGCTTAAACATTTAAGCCATTCTAGCATGCATACGATCATTTAGTTTGAAACGGGGCACTTTTGAGATTTATCTCAAAAGTTACCATGTTACACCACCACTCCCGCGGTGCCCCCAGCTCCGGCGACCATGGTTAAGAAGTTTAATTATATATGGGCCTAGCATTTACCTTCGATTTCCACAACTAGTTTTTTCTTTATGTAGCTTGGCTTAGCGACGTTAAATTTCGCTTTCCTTCCAACAATGGCAGTGACGAGTCCACTTCCTGTCGCAAGACACTCCTGGATGTCCAGTATCTTTGATTCTGTGTCGTAACCTCGAGGTTTATGGCTCATTTTCTCCGTCACACTGATGGACGGCTTGGGAATCATACTAGCATACCGGATCATTGCTATGTAAGGAAACATCACATCCTCACGTGTGTAGAGAGGATGCGCCATCAACATTGGTTCGCATGGCTGGATAAGTAAATGAAACGAAAAATAATAAAGTTAACGAAAAATAAATATATAAATAAATAAAATTAAAACCATTACTTATTCGACAAGACAGATGAGGATTCGTTTTCATTGGTGATTTTTCACTAGAATCACCATTGCACTGAACACATGAGGGAGAACCGTTTTTGCAGTGTTATGTTACTAACAAGCCCGTAGCCTGGCAGCTTCACGGGTGGACCTATGCCCCATTTGCTATATATATGTATGCGTCCGCATATAAAGCGGGAGGCTCGGGTTCGAATCCCGGTGGAGGTTTTTTTACTGTTCTGGATTTTCAACTCATTACGGTTTCATCTATCTAAATCTGTCTGTCTGTCTGTCACATTAAACAAAACAGTTCTAGTCCTGTACAACGAGTACTCATTATCCCGAGATAAAGACCAGCGAGAAACGTCCATCCCTCACATAGGATTCAGCATCAACGACCCTTCAGGTCCTTCTTTCTCCTTTCCAAATTCCTGCCTTTTTATAAAGGTTCACGCCCCTACCTTACTCAGACGAGGGACATTAAAGAGCTATGGCCGAGTGGATAAAGGCTGTGATATTAAAAGCAATGAAACCAATAATCTGGGAGGTCTAGGGGTTCGACCCCTGGTTGACTAAAGTAGACTTTTAGTGGGGTTTTGTTACCCAGAAGAAACCCACGGTTACTCAACTGAATTGGTCTTCTAAGTCGTAGAAAATCCGAAATGAGCTACAACTGTAATTGGATTGCCACCCGACGTGAAGTGTTAGTTAAAAGCACTTCGACTTTTCCCACATGTACACACGCGGCAGATTAGCGTCGTTAAATGCTGTCTTCAAAGCCGACTAAGTATTTGATCACCCCTCCGCCCCCTCCCCCAACCATTGAAAACCGTAATACATCTTTGTATTTGCAGTGTAATTTCTTCCATGGTTTGCACAACATGTTGCTATTCGATAACAGATTACGCATTTATCCCTCTGACTCGTTAGGTATAGCCATACTTGCTATAGCGTAAACATCACGGTGCCCCACGCATTACCGGTATATCACAAGGCATGACGCAGTGGGATTACTATCACGCATTATCTTTATGCCTCTCGCCCGCAGACGGATTTACTCGCTTTTAGCGTTCCACGCGACGACCACATGCATGTAATGATACTTCAGAATTATTAAATTTTCTCACCCTCGAATGTTCAAATTCAATCTGTTCTATGTTATACATAAAAAACAGGGAACAAGTTATATATAACAGAATCTAACTCTTATGTCGGTTTATGCTTATGTTTATATACATTTTATTCCGAGCGTTCTTTTGTAATGTATCAGTTTATAACAGAAACAAATTTAGCACAAAAACAAGCAACAGTATATGATAACCGTTTGGCAAATCATTCCACGCTTACTTGTTCTTAGTGAACACGATAGCACATCATTGCCAGGCGCGTAGCCAAGGGGGGGGGGGGGTGGAAGGGGGCAGCCGCCCCCCCCCCCCCTTGAGCATATTTAAAAAAAAATTAAAATGTTTTAATGTTTTTATGATATCGCTAGTATTTTCAAAAGAGAAAATGCTAAGATGCAACTTACAAGGCCTGGGATGTGCCATTTCCAGCGATCTGGGAGGCATTTTCAGGCAAAATTTTCTTGTACGCTTTGCGCCAACCATGGTGGCGCTACGCTTAGATAGTTTGCAATGCCGAAGCTACAGTTTCGCCCCTCCCTTGGCTACGCGCCTGATCATTGCATCCAACAATTTTAACAGAGATGCATAGAATATCGAATTATTGTTACTGGATTCGCTAGAACATTAACAAAAAATATCACGTGAGTTAATGAAACATCTTAAAAATAGGACGAACGGTGCAAGGCAACAACCGCGCAAACTTCTGCTTTTAATTTACCGAGTGTTATATTTTTACCTCGGCGATACGGAAGCTCCTGCGTATCAGTTTCATCCCCAATCGACAATTGTTGACGGCTTGATCAGGTAGAAGCAAGTCGTATCTCGGACAAGTACCCGGATCGGTGGCCTCAGCTAGGGCACATAGTGGCACCCCACTGCACCAAGAGGTGGTGAAGTCCCTCACGTCTTGATCTGGTATCGACTTCTGTACCCATGAGAGCAAAAAGGTTTTCTTCGACTCCTCTGGTTGTAATGATATATAGTAAACAAACTCAATCAACGAACAGGAATGTCTTTACTTTTCAACGGAAGCTCTAAAAAACCGTTGTCAATCTTTATCAAAATTAAAATCCGACTCACCTTGATTAGATTACACATCATCGAAGTTCATTGAACTAATATCCAAACACCACCCCCCCCCCCTATAAAATGGAAAGAAATTGTAACTATTTTTTTATTTTTTATATTACGTCATTTAGAAATCATGAGAACAAACGAACCTCGCACCTCTCATATATAGCTTGTGATGTGGGCATGCCTACTTTGATAAATACACGTTTAAGGTTTATTTACACTTTAATATACTGCGAGATATGGAAGTATATATTGATCACACGTTCACGACAAATGAGAGGTTATATTCTGTGTTTGCTGTGTTATAAATCTGTCACTTAATACGACAGTCCGCAAACTATGTGACGCAGCCCAAAAGTGGGTTGCGGAAAATTTTCTCAAGAGATTCGTGATTTTTCCAGAGGTCGAAAGATTTATCTACAGGTTTCGGAGAGTGCCGACGGATATCAATTCAGTTTCCTTTCTTAACATCAGTTAATAGTATAAACTAGACCATGATCATGTAATCTGAGGGATGGGGTGGGCGAGGAGGGGTGGGGGGGGGGTATGGTGGGTCGTAGCTCAATCATGATGGAATATGCTGGGTCGTTGGCTAGAAAGTTTGCGAACCGCTGAGTTTGCATGTACTGTATATGCACGTCATCGATTCTGCGCATTAGAGAACGGGATACCATAACGAACAAGAAAGACTTTCGATCAATATAACTTGCTTGGGGATTATACGACTTTAACCTTTTTACAAAAACGAGGCAAGTTAACACTGCCGACCGACAAACGTCAGTCCATGCGCTGAATCTTCTGTGAATAATATATATACAGAGACCTTTAACTATGTTCCACAAACACAGATAAATTGTGTTAATTACATTGCTTGAACTTTAAATACGTGTGTTAAAACTTATCTATGGTGATTGCACTCGAGGGAATAACATATTGAAGGAAACCTAAAAAAAAACGTCACCTAATGGTGTGTATTTGTGTTTTTTTGTTGTTGTATGTTTGTCTTTTTCGCCTTCCTTCGGGAATATCTGAAAGGGTTTTCCACTTGATTGCATTAAGATGTGCTTTTAGATAAAGCTAAGAGTTTACCCTAAGTCTTCCTCGGACAAAAAACATAGCCTTAAGTTTGTATCTCAAACCTCCAAATGAGTTAATTACGTTCAGAAATATCAAACTAATGGCACAACAGCTGATCAGTTTGATGTATGCTACAATCACGTATAAGAATTCATGGTTAATATGCCAATTTTTAAACCATATCAGTTTAATTTCGACAGATCAGATATAACCTTCCACCCTTTTTTCATGGAGGAAATTGTCATGTTATACTGCATTCCTTGAGATATGAGTGAGCGAGACATTTGTTTTTGTGTGGGGGGTGGGGGTCAAATTCCTACCTAAACGTCAATGTGGGCTTACATACATGTCTAAGTCGACATTGGTACCGTGTTTAGATGTATATGGATGCTTACTGGATGTCGTTTTAAGCAGTTTTGTCCTCCAAGAAAGCATCTTTTATTTCTAAAAGGTTGTTGATCCGTCGTCGAACGGATATACCTTGAAGAACAGATTGGTCGCCTCTTTGTTGAAGCTTTGCAGAGAAAAATCTCTCGTGGATTTCAGTTTCTTTAAATGTATCTTTAAAGAAGTTAGGGCGTACGGACTTGATGTGTTCGCAATCTATAACCACGGGTAATTAAGATTTGAGTGAATTACAATAAACGTTGTGCCATTGACGGACACCCGTGTAATACAAAACTATCAAGTGCCTTGATGTTGCCTACTTACCACTCTTGAAAATATTAATGAGCCTCTCACTCAAGCTAGCTCTGTAAACAACCGTTTCCGACAGGCCAAAGCGCAACTCGCCATTCTGAAGCGGTGCAGTGTTTGATATTCTCCGTACGGCGCGTAAGAGGTAGGAGATGAAGTTCAAATATCTTAGGAGACAGATGACAGAGAAAAACAAATAGATGAGTCCAGAGATCTGCCTCCAAATCCAACTAAAGGTACATCGAACTGTAAGAAGATGGAGAAAAAAGGAAGAAGATTTGTTAATGTAACGCACTATAGCAGTTCATCAAAATTCTATTTGAAATTGTTTAGAAAACAAAGTTGTTGTAGAAATGACATGTTGTTTGGTATAGAATTCATTTTGTTAGCCCTGACGTACATAACTGCATAAGCAACATCGGCTGATTTAATTTAATCTCAGTTTATCTTATTGTGAAACAATTGAAACAATAAGTCAACTTGTTTGTGCTTGAATTCACAAGTTAACAATACTTTTCAATGTAATTAATTAAACTGCCTGCATAAAGTCTTGAAAACAATATGTAAACATTTTAGTGTAGTTCTTTGTACATTAAGTGAAACCTTGAATTTCACTCTAAATTAAGTACATGGGCTGGTGTTAACCATTTTCAGAAAATTTACCGAAAAACAACATATTTTGTGTTTTTTTTGTGATTTTCTGACGTCATCAATCACGTACTGAATATCCATGCCCTACCAAATTTGGAATTGCTCAATTGAGCTTATATATTGCAAACTTCGTTAATTACCGTTTATCCGATAGCGGTGTAGAAAATTGTATACGTTGTCAATCAAATACGCATGCTGACCTGACAATTAACATGAACACTGGATAATTTATTCTAACAAACTATAAATAAATTTTATAATATAGACAAAGGTTTTACAGGTGTTTCTAAATCCGTACGTAAACAACTCGAAAGCTTGAAAGTTATTAGAGTTTGTAAATCATATGGGAGGGTCAAAAACATCGGATAAGCGTACTTTTAGAAATGTTTACATTGGGTGAATTCAGTAAATGCTATTTCTTTATGTGGGGAGGGGTGGGGGGGCTACAATGCATGTATAATCATATTTTGGAAAATTAAGCCGGTAACATTTTTTGTATATAGGATATGTGTATGAAGTGTTGAAAAGGAGGAGGGCGTACACCCTTACTCTGTTGGATAAAAGATCATAACACAGCTCAAATTATTACACAAATAGCTAAGAATACAACGGATATTACCTATGAAATTACAGACAGAATTGATTGTAACATCAAAACAAATGGAGAAAAATGATTGTGTGAAAAACGATTTAAACGACTTTAGAGAGAAACTTTGGAAGAAAGACAGCTTAGTAAATTTACTGCCAAACATAGAAAAGAATAATAAAAAAATAAAAGAAATACAGCATAAATGACAGCACGTTCTGTTATAAGCTGCCTGCATATCATCTGCACACAAAAACGAACGAAAAATGTCATTTGCAGCTCATCGGCTGTGATGACTTCGACCGTTCTACCGTTACTAAAATCTACCAACTACAATATTTATTGTTGTATAAAAAGGCGCAATATATATATATATATATATATATATATATATATATATATATATATATATATATATATATATGTATATATATATATATATATATATATATGTGTATATATTTTGAGTATACACATCACTCCGGTTCAGGTTGGTAGCACCTGCACAGGTAGCACCGCGACTATAATGCTCGTCAAACTATTAAATTTCGCCTGGTTAATTCAACGTTTTACACCACGATTTCATGGACTATATTTTTTATTAGTTTATTCAATGCATCAGCGATGCAGTCGTTTTCAAATTTTATCGAGAAAGTTTATTTTACGCTTGTGATATTTTTAACATTTGTTTACGTTTCGTTGGATTGGCCTATCACTATGCCTAATGTTAAGCCTAACCTACACAGTTACAGTAGGCAGGAGCTCATCGATCTCCGTACAATACCGCGGTCTATACCGTTGAGCCATGAGATTATCGACCGAATAATTACAAATGGGATTACTGCTACAAATCGCTTTAAAAATCGCCGGACAAAGAGAGGAACCAAGGGGGTGAAAAGGCGGCGGATACCGGTAATTATTACTTCACCTAATTATGAGCTTTCCTGTGGACCTGGATCAAACACTGACAATCTGAATGCTATTGATTGTACAAAAGCCCCTAAACCCATCCAAACTGTTGTGGGAAACCGTGACCATACTAGGTCATATCAACAACAACAAAACCGCGGTATCGAAAATCAAAATCTATTGACAGTAAAGCGAATTTCCTCTTTTCACCGCAATCGCAAACTCTCCTTCAGCCTATGGAATGCCCGCTCCATCAACAACAAAATTGCGGCCTTGTGTAGTAGCATTGTTGAGAATGATACAGACATTTTCGCTGTAACAGAAACCTGGATTGGGGAACACCGACAATGTGCTGTGAGCGAATTTAAAGCGTCATTGAGCGGTTATAATGTTTATCAACGGCCCCGCGCAAACCGTAAAGGAGGTGGAGTAGCGCTCATTATTCGCTCCGATTATAAGGTGAAGAAGATGAACTCTGGATTGTTCAAATCCTTCGAACATGTTGATCTGACTGTCACAGTTAATGACGTCACCACACGCATCGTACTTATCTACCGGCCCCCACCGTCAAGAACCAATGGTTGCAAAACTGCAGACTTTCTGGTTGAATTTGCATCATTTTTGGAGGTTTTAGTAATTGCACCAGGTCGCCTCATTATTCTTGGAGATTTCAACATCCATGTCGACAACGCTACAAATGGTGACGCCTTGAAATTCCATGATTTACTCTGTAGTATGAATCTTGTACAACTTGTTCGTGGATCGACCCATGCTAGCGGTCATACTTTGGACCAATCTGCACCATCAGTGATGTCACCAATGACAACAGTCTACCTTCTGATCATAGCTTGATAAAATTCATCACGGACATTTCACGACCCCACGCGACAAAAACTACACGTGTTATACGGAACATTCGATCTATCCGAAGTGACCAGCTGGTAGAGGCGATTAAAAAATACAAGCCTGTTGACAGTGATGATGAGTACGGCATTTCAGTTGACACGTTATCAGTCAACTTCGGTAAGAAACTGTCTGACGTTATGGATATGCTTGCTCCTGCGAAAAAGAAGGTAATTGTGAACAAAGCTCGAGCTCCGTGGTACACAGATGAACTCCGACTTCTGAGGAATAATGTTCGCCGTTTAGAACGAGCTTGGCTCAGCTCACCGCTGGAGATTAACAAGCAAATATTCCATGGTGCCCGAACATCTTACCATGACGAATGCGAGAGAGCTAAAACTCAGTACCACCGTTCTCGCATACAGTCCGCCAACACCAGGAAGCTGTTTGCCGTGGTTGATGAGATCACAGGAGACAAGAAGTCAACTGGTGCCATCCTACCTAAGCACAACGATCCCCAGCAAATGGCGCAAGATTTCTCTGACTTTTTCTGTGGGAAGATCAGGAAATTACGCGATACATTCCATGATGTTACAAAGCCAAGTTTACCACCGTGCCCACCTAGTCATAGCTTTTCGAACTTCAAGCCAATTACCCGTGACGACGCGACCAAACGTATTTCAGCTATGAACTCGAAATCTTCAGCGCTCGATCCGATGCCAACTCAGCTCGTTAAACTTTGCCTACCAGAACTAGTGGATGATCTCGTTAACATTGCCAACACTTCCTTCGAAGCAGGGACTGTTCCGCGACGTCATAAACGCGCTCTTGTCAGACCATTATTGAAAAAGCCCGGACTGGATCCTGATGTTTTATCAAATTATCGTCCCGTTTCCAACCTTTTATTTGAACATAAATTTTTAGAGAACATGTGTTTTAATCAAATTGATGAATATTTTAACCAATTCTCTCTTTATTCGAAATTTCAATCTGCATACCGAAGAAACCATAGCACAGAAACCGCGTTGCTTCGTGTAAGAAATGACATTCTAGTTTCAATGGACAATCATAAAGAGTGTATTTTAGTCCTACTCGATCTTACCGCCGCATTCGATACAATTGACCACGATATTTTACTGCAGCGTTTGGAGCATCGGTTTAGCATAAATGGTATTGCGTTAAAGTGGTTCGATTCATATCTTCGAGGACGTACTCAACGTGTCTGTATTGACAATTGTTATTCGGACGATGAACCATTATTTTGCGGTGTACCACAGGGAAGCGGTCTTGGGCCGATTCTTTTTACCTTGTATACATCCCCACTCGAAGACATTATTTTAGCCAATGATATTGACTTTATGCTTTTTGCCGATGATACACAACTGTATTTTTCGTGTAAACATCTATTTGACTGGAAATTCATACCTGAAAAATGCATAGATGATATTCGTGAGTGGATGGCATCAAATCGACTTGTACTCAATGATAGCAAAACAGAAGTAATTCATTTTCACAGTAAGTTCCGAAAAGTTCAAGCAGACATATCTAGTTTCAGAGTTGGTGTTACTCATATTAAACCCATTTCCGTTGTCAGAAATTTAGGAGTGCAATTTGATGAATTCAGTTCTATGTCAAGTCATGTTTCAAAAATTTGTCAGTCAGCATCATACTCATTGTATCGTATTGGGAAAATTCGTAAGCTCTTAGATCGCACAAGCACAGAAAGATTAATTCATGCATTTGTTACATCGCACCTTGATTATTGTAATAGTTTATTATATGGAATTGAGCAACAGCAACTGGCACGTCTTCAATTGATTCAAAACTCGGCAGCACGCATGGTTACACGGAGCAGGAGGCACGAACACATCACACCCATATTGATTGACCTTCATTGGTTACCTGTCTCCGCAAGGATCGAATTTAAGTCTCTAGTCATAACTTACAATATTATAAATGGCACTGCCCCTCACTATCTTGGCTCTCTGATCAGTCGTCAGGCTCTTCCAGAGCCCATGCAGATTGCAAATCGCACACGACAGAGGAACAGACATTCTATGGAGATACGACTAGAGCCTGGCAGATTCGCCCAAAAAAGCTTTGGCGCACGATCCTTTGCCTATTTTGCACCTGATCTATGGAATGCACTCCCCAATGACATCAGGGCAGCTCCATCATTCAATGTTTTTAAGGCACACCTTAAAACTCACCTTTTTCGAAAGTATTATTCTTTTTAAACCTCCAGTCATATTGATTGTGTTACCATCTTGCCATGTTTTGATTGTTTTATATTGAAATTCATTTTCTATTTTTGTTTTGATAGTCTTATTGTTGCTATTTCTTCGGCTGTAATAGTTTAGTATTTTAGTTTTATTGTATGCTGTCATATTTTATTGCTTTTGTCTTTAATTTCTGAATTTTATTGTTTTTTATTAATTATTGTTAGTTATTTATTTCTGTAATTCTTAGGATGCAATATTTTTAGATTGTATTATTTTTAAGCTGTAATACTTTTTAAGTTGTATTTTTTATGCGTTTCTGTGAAGTTGCTTTGAGATCATTCTTTTGATGTAAAGCGCTATATAAGAATAAATTATTATTATTATTATTATATATATATATATATGTGTGTATATATATATATATATATATATATATATATATATATATATATATATATATATATATATATATATATATATATATAATAAATCACCTTTAATCGACCGGATCTAGATCCATGCAAACCTCGTCAAAACTGTCCGAGAATGCCTTGTTTCATTTTTGTTTGAATATACTGATGGGATATAAGCAGCGTATCAACAATTTCATCAGCTATACGAACTGGACACAAAATCATAAATTACAGACGACTCTTATTGCTACTACAGTAAAAAAAAGACTTGCGTCTATTTGCTAACAAACATGCGTTTTTCCTTTCTGGTTGTCGGTATCGAACACGGCCTTATGTTTTTAATTATTTTTACCCTACAGCAGTTCCTACAATGCCTGTAGGGATTAATAGAGCTCCGACTTATGAATACAGTCTGTATCTCTGAGTGGTTGACGGGCATACATTTGTCTCTGCTTATATCATATATTTTCGTCACAAAACATTTTAAAGAGGGTTCGTGATTAATTTCTCGTGATTTAAAATGATCAAAATGTTGTTTGTCTTGTTCTCAGAGCAGACTGGACAAGCTTATTGAAAGCGAACCGATGAAGCTGATATAATTCAATGGCCAGGTAGGCAAGCAGCCGGAAAATACGTCTTTATAAATTAAATTTCTTTTTTTTTACTCGCTTTTTTGTCGCAGTTCCTGACTGGGTGTTCTCGATGGCTGTTATAAACCACGGCAATGAAAAAAGAAAATGAGCAATCTAAAGAATGGAATAAACAATGTCTTAATTTTATAGGTGAAATGAGTGTCTGTTTCTTGCACAACAACGCTTGTTAAACGGAGGAAGGGGCGGGGATGGGTGGGGGAGGGGAGGGGTGGCTGTTAGCTGCAGTTTGGGAAGCGTATTTTGCTTGAACCTATAATGATCTTTGCCTACAATCATTCGACTGCCATGGTCGAAGTGAAGGCGGTCGCATGCAATGAAATGAAACATATAGGATTTACTGAGAGGTCATGTGCTCGACCCCTGAACGGTTATGAGTTATTGATTTCGATGATAATCGTAACCTTTGTAGTCATGCAGGTGGATTAGTAAGTGTGTGTGTGTGTGTGACGCATGGCTCGTAAACACGATATCTCAGAAAGGAAGCTTGGACCAATCTCATATTTGGCGTGTATAGGAGTACCACATTAAGTAGAAGATCCGTATTGTTTTTGGTGAGGTCAAAGGTCATTTGGGGTCACTAGGGGTCAAATTGTGCAAACCTTGTAAACACGATATCTCAAGAAGGGAAGCTTCGACCAATTTCATATTTAGCATGTAGTTGGGGTCAAATTGTGGAAACTTTGTTTGATAATCTACCGTATCTCCCACCGACCAGCCTATTAGATAACATGAGCGTTTCGCCTCATAAAAATAGGAGAGGCTGTTGGCAATTAGAAATTAGCTTAAGGGCATCCGTAGATAAGAATCAGAAGTCTATACCAAATCTCCTTTGTCTGTAACTTTTGGAGTTTCCAATGCACGTCGCTGCATACACAAAGGTGTGTAATAAACGTTGTATTGTTTGTATATACATTACTATTGGAATGGACGATATCATTGCGAATCATCGGTTTTATATCTTTGCTTCCGTTGTTGAAGTTAACCGTCGTATTTCGAAATTGTTTAGATTCACTGCCAAATAAAAACTTCGGGTTTGGCTATAGTAACGTTGGGGAAATGACCAGGCGCCGTTTACGAAAACTAACTGTCGGTTAGTTAGATGTTTTAAAGGCAAAGCAGACGCACAACCTTGGGGACCAGGGGCAAAAATCACCCGGCGCCTGCTTAATGTACGGTTTGTAGGTGTACCACATTGAGTAGAATAGGCCTGTTGTCCCTCAATCAATATGCTGAATACAAGAAAATTTCCATCTCTATCATCAGCTGCCAATGTGAATATTGTTTGTCATATCTTAATGCTTTTTGCTGTACTAATTAAATTGAAGTAATTTTGTTCATCCTGGCTATACCCTACAGCCTAATGTGTCACATTCTTATAAGATTATTCATGTAGCATCATCGATACCGCACTGCAGTTTTGCTGTCTTGTTCTTAAAGTGATACAGTGTAAGCATTCAAGCCATTCTACTTTGTACACATACATGCACACCACGTGATTTCTTAACGTCGTAAACAACGACTGTAGGCTGCAATCTACTATATCGTTTCTAGAAGTCTTGACATAAGGGGGGGGGGGGGGGGCTGCGCCACTTTCGCTTTCCGAAGCTAAATTAAAAGTGACCTTAAAATGTCAATCTTTGTCTTTCTTTTTTATGTTGTTTACGATCACTGCAGAGCATTTTACTAATAAGTAACGTTCTTCATTCATTAATCGATTGATCTATTCGAACGACCTAATTCTACCGTCCATTGTAGCGCAAAATACATTGGGAGTTTGCAATAATTACTTTACCAAATGCGGTGTCTTAGAGCAAGTTAGATGATCTTTTATGTAACTATTGGATCGTGTCTATCATGCACATTATATAGAATATTGTCAAAACTACATCGAAGGCCAATTAATCTTAAATGACACGCGCTACATACATACATTTTAAACGCATACCGTCGGGGAGTTGATGTTGTATATACTTTATACTTCCTTGCACATGTTAAAGTTGTATAGCGAATAACCATCTCGAATGCAATAATATAACGTTAGCGCGAAATATAATATGCATGTTAATTTTTATTTCAGTTTATGTAAAAAAGAAGGATATTTAAAAAACAAAACAATGAAGAACCCTCGTTTAATTTTAGTATCATCATTAGAGATCTTGAGCATTTTTACTCTTTAAGTTTATAATTTCCCCCCATATTAGTAGAGAATGTTCACACTACATTAAAGCTCATCAGATGTTGGTCCCAAATTTAAGCATAACTCTAAAAATTACTAGTTACTAGTTTTTCAAAAGGATTCTTCTGGAGGTCCGGGTCCTCATAATTATTCATGGAAAATTCAATATCTCCAGCCGCAGTTGTGACAATTTAAATATGCTAATATACAACTCGATACTCTCCTCCCATATCATGCTTCAAAGCACTCGTACTGACAGTATAAATAGTTCCTACCCTATTTCTCATAGAAATAGGATATTCAAGCTGTTCATACTGTCAATGTTAGTGCATTGAAGCACTCAGGACATGCAAGTGCAGTATGGCAAAATTTGTCCCAACTGCAGGGTGATATCTCAGTGCGGGTAAGTACACTACTAGAGAGCGAGTAAAATGCCTGTTGAAAATGGATGTGACCATTATAAGACTTTGCAGCATATTTTAGACACAATACAAATGACCTTTAAGAAAATGCCCCTTAAGACAGAAATTTACACCTTAGATTTGTCAGTAATCATTTAAGTGAAATCTTGCCATTTTAATTGTATAACTCTGTAATATAGTAATACGGTCATTGCACCCCATAGGGAATCATTAATTGTTCTGGCATTGACTATATTTCTATGGAGCTAATTGTTTATGACTAGTATTAACGGCTTTTAATTAATCCTAGGTGAATTTTATCGAGAAAGATGCTATTTACAAGCTACCTGATTTTATGTGTGTGTTTTTTTACTCCATCGAGAAGAGACAATATGGCAAAATTCTGTTCAGATATTATTATGCAGATCACTATTTATATAAACTTAAAGAATACTTCACATTACTTTACATCTGTTGTCATTGTTGTTATTGAGTCATTTAAAAGATGCCTGTACATGCTTTTAAAGTTTTGGTGACAACTTGTAGAAAAAAAATAAAAATTCAAGAGAATATTTAGCATAAAGTGGAAAAGAATCATCTTCTGATAGATTCTTAGTAGTTTCACCCAGTTATTAAGTAATAATTCAGCAAACACTAGAACAACAGTCAAAATATGTTGCGATGGTAACTTGGATTTTGGTGAAGCAAATAACACATCTCACTCATGAATAAAAAACCACTTACCATAATATTACTTTTTTTCTCAAACCATTTGTTAAAAGCTCTATTTTCTTTTAATTCCACGTTTACGATTTCTGACCTATTACTGCAATTTCATGCGATTTTAGTTAAAATCGATAACTTTGCCGACGAACTCGAACCATTGACGATTTTGTAACAAACAAACACACACACATATACAGACCTATATCCACACATACACAAACACGTACACACAAGCGTATGGATATTTTGCGTGGGTGTTAGCAATTGTTTGGCGATCATTAAGAACAACGTACAATATTCTGCAAAATCTTGTCTTACTATGCCATTAAAGTTCAAAATGCAAAACAATAAAAAAAACAAAAAAAATTTACTTATCGCTAAAATATGAGACACAAAAACTATAAGTGACATTATGATGACATGCACGTACACCACAAATTGACGTAAAGCAACCAAACGAAGCAGTTTTCCCATCATGCATCTGTTTGGAAGATATATTTTATTAACGGTTTTCCTGAAGGTACGGTATCGCGATTACGGTATAGCGATTAAGCATACCATAGTAACTGTAAATCGCTCAAATTCTGAAATATGCGTATAGGCCAATAACCAATATAGTACCCTGCATGGCGTGTTTGTTTGATCATCATTTCTGATATACTTTAAGATATCAGACATATTCATTTCTGAAAAGCCATCTTTCTTTTCATAATTTTAAAATTATTATAGAGAAAACGCCGAACGTTTTGTGTACATTACATTCTACTTACTATAAGTCACGAAATTTTGAAAAAAAAAACAACAACATATGAAAGTGAGGTTATGAACTCGTCCTTCTGCAGGCTACACAAAGCCTGCTCTAAATTACCTTTCTTTTATATATATCAAGTTCTAAATTCCTCGAAATCGGTAAAACGCACTCATGCAATGTATATTTCTGATTATATTCTTCATCTTCTGAAGATGAACACAACTAACAGACTAACTCAGCGGCCTGGCTTATTGTATAACTAGCTCTCAATCTTTCTCGCTCTCCCCTCTCTACTATAGTTTTTCCGAAAGAATATACCATACACTTGTCTTGCCTTGTATATTTTCTCTTCTCTCTATAGGCCCCTTTATTAACCATTGAAGTATATCCCCCTGTGGGGTTCATCAGGAAGTCCAAGGTATCCTTGATATTTGATGAAATTTTAAAGCACCTCACAAAAATGCGTCAGTTTCTTATATACTCTCCATCCTTTACTGCAGATGAATAACAGAAAAGATAATGTTGACTCTTTGCAAGAGCATGCACAGGTCGGGAAAATATTTGTCTAGAAAAAAAAAATGTGTCTTTAAAATGTCAAAAAGCTCTTATAAGTTGTTCAGGTATTGGAATGAATTAATTTTGACGTGCATAATCTCCAGAGGATATCATCTTGTGGGATTTCTGGCTTATTTCTGAAGATAATAAAACTAGATTTAGACAGTTGTAATCTGATGTTACCCAGGCCGGAACAAAAATGCAAGATATAGTATATTAGTTAAGATTACAGTTCTTAGAAGGGATTAAATCCAAGTTTGACAATTTTTGGTTTATATATATATATTATTGTGGTAATACCCTCTAGAATATTTATGTTATGTTTTTGTTACAGTGTTATTATGATCGTAATGTTTCTCCAAGCTTATTTAGTTCGACATTTTGGCAACAGAGAATTAGGTACAAGGAAAAAAAGTTGATTTGAATGCCGATCGAAGAATTGAAACTTGCAGTTACGAAAATTTGTATAATACAAACTCGGGGAAATTATTATATATTATTTAAAAATAAAAATAAATGTATATTGGGATTACATTTATTCCATATTTCCTGCATCATCGGTACGTCCTTTGAAAATTGTGTCACATAAAAAATTGGCACCTTTGGCACATTTCTCATTATAATTTCAACATTCCATGTTCCTACAAATAAACTATTTTTGTTTACCATAGAGACGGAATGTTTTGATAATAACACGCAATTTGTGTCTAAATGTCGAAATGTGCGGTACTATATCATTACATTGTATATATAGCTATATAGAGGTATACCCCAGCTGGTATATAGGATTAATGGACCAATTACAACTGTGTTATGGTATACAAATTGTCTGATGAAAATACATTATAGAAATATTGGTTTATATCCCGCAAAATAATTATATTTTCAGAGAAAAAATATGATATTCGTATATAATAGAAGTCACACGTGGCATACAAATTTCAGCTAAACAGTTATGGACTAATAAAGTTATATAGTAAAATTTTACAGAAAGTGAAAACGGATGAAAGTTTTACGAATTTTATGACTCGGTTAACAATGACGGTTTATCGATTTGGGTCAAGTTATATCACGCTATAGCTTGTTTTTATCTATATAGATTGGTTACATCATGTGTCGTGCAAATGCACGAGTACGAATATATATCCCGACAATATAGATATTTATGACATCCGGAAGGTCTGTGCCTTTAAAAAAGAAAGGAAAAAACACCGAAAGCTTTGACTTTCAGCATACATAACAGATGTGGCTCATTTACATATAAGATTCTGGGCTTATATTATTATTGTCGGCAAAATGATTAGGTTAGGTATATGAACAGCTGCATGGTTGAAACATTTTGGACATAGAAAATATTCTTGAACAATACCTCCGTTATACTAAAGAGGATAACGAAAGAAATAAAGATGATAACTTTTGCGACTTGAGGGTGGGGTAGGACGGAAGGAGTGGATCAGAACAGCCCATACTCATAGTATATTAACTACTGCTCATGTTCCACAAGCGTGCATCAGTAAATACTGCGCTGTGTACGTAAAACGGTAATATGTGTTACAGGTGGCACAGTAATTACTGCAAGTATTTTCTTACTGCAAATTTAAAAATTTAAAAAAAAAATTACAAAATGTAAACCTTTTTTTTTTTTTTTAATTACTGCAAATTTTCACCTGTCGGACTCAGCTAACAGCTTTCCAGTAAGTACTGTGCCAACTGTAACACATGTTACGGTGTTGCGAACACAGCGCAGTAGTTATACTGATGCACGGTTGTGGAACATGAACAGTAGTTACTGTACTAAATAGCTATGAGTGTCGGGTGATCAGAAGAGGTTGAATTTATGGAAATGAATATAAGACACTTTGAACACACCCTATATCTTCTGGAAGCGCGAAAGACGTCAATAAATAAATTATTACTACAAATTATTATTAAGACCGTGTAATCCAAAATTTAGGGAGTTCTTTAGAAATCCATTTCTTCAACGCTTACTTTTTTTTCACGACGGTATGCCATCAGCCTAAAATGCCAACTATTAGCTTGATCACATTTATATCAATACCTGAACTAAACAAATGATTTTATCTGATAAAACTTATAAGAGGCCTCGCAGACAATGTCACCCTTTGGTATTAAAATCTTTGAACTCTTCTCGGCAAAACTATTCAGATATTCTTTATCAATAATATATGTATATACACTCTGTATAGAGTTGAAGATGTTTTTTGATCTGAGCGTAAAACCTGCATAGGTTACGGAAAGATTAAAACACGGTTGGTCTTAATCCGCCCTGTAATTCTTAATCCTCTGTCAATCCCTGATAATCTCGCGACATTTAAGACTCACATTTTCCCAATAAGTCAAGTTTATTTTTTTTTTTTGGGTGATGGTTTTGATGGTTCTTGGGTAACAAACAAAGAGTCTCGATGATAACGGAAAAGAAAGTTCATAAAAAGAGTACTGGAAATGAGTTTGAAATTCAACAGCATATAAAGGCATATTGCTCTATATTACACGTAGTGGTACATTACACAATATGCTAATTGACTTGAAAATACTGAAATAAGCTTGAAAATTGATGAGTTGATGAGATTCTGGACTTAATTCGACAACAAGGGTCATTCCTTACTAAGTCTATCCTAAGAATAGGCCTATACTTCACACGTTGCGTTTGTCACTCCCTACCGTACTTTATAAGTAAACACTGTGTGACTGTGCATGTTCAAGAGATGTAGATTAACATACGCAGTTACACAGGGCCGGATCCAGGATTTTAATAAGTAGATTTGAGGTGTGGGTTGGGGGGGGGGTGCCCTTATGCATAACTCCCGTGCATGCAGGGGGAAGGGGTATCATTTTCGAGAAAGACAAATACAATATGAGACTTTTCATCTAACTCTGTTTGCAAGATAATCACCTTAAATTTGAAAACATATTCAAATATGTATTATGAATTGCCTCCTTCCGTCAGCCTTTCATACATGTCATAATCGTTAATGTTAATCATATAGACCATAAAACTCTAAGAACGCTGCCAAAAATATTAATTTTGCTTCAAATAATAACAGAGGGTATTTAATAATGATGATTTTTTTACATCACCCTGCCGTCTTGCATTATACAACCAGTAGCCTTTTTCTATTGATTTCGTCTTGCTTTGTGACGGGCTGGCTTATTATAGGCTGGTTAAACTAGCCTCTGCAGTTATACTTTGCGTGATGAATCACCTATATTTAATAATATAAATATTAACAACTAATATTGAACCTCTATAGAGAAGTTGTGTGTTATTACCGAACGTTATGTTCGCAATAAGGTTGCATTAAATCAAATTTATAGACACCAGCTAAACTTTCTTCACGAGATCAAGGTAATACATCATTCCTCTTGATTTTAATAACCATTTGCCAGTTACTCTTTAATATAAGCATTAAACAAATGCATTCGGATATTAATTTTTTTTCTTCAAAAACGACAGTTTTCATTTTGGTTTTCGAAAAGACAATTGACTATACAGTCGAGCTCATTAACTTTATTGCTACTGAATCGAATTGTATTGGAATTTTATCGAAAAAAAAAACACCAAAACATTCCCAAGAAAAATATGCCCGGTATCTGCACTGTATGTTACATATGAAGTGTATAAGTTGTATATGAACGCACTATTTTTTAGTGTACACCCATGCACGCAGATCCATTTCAAATTTTTCATCCAATTTTTCATCCAATTTTACTTTCAATTTAAGAATGTACTTTTAACCATTATAGCTAATCCTGGCTCTACATAAATGGTCACTCGAATCTGCCAAACCCTTTTCTAACTTAGCATGTCTGGTTATTTTAACCCAAATCGAAGTACTAAACAGTCGAGACAAACATAATATATATGCCTATAAAATAATAATAATAAAAAGGGAAAATTAATCATTTAAAACACTTCGAGGCCCATATAATTTATTGATTTTGTCTATGTGGCTGTATGCATGGAACTGAAATTCATATACCTTTGATGTTAATTTACTTTTTCTTTTTACCTCTGTATTATTCCTTCATATATCTTTCAAGGATGTATTCGAGTATCCTGAAATTGGCCTCTTCTTCGAGAAGAATCCTGTAATCTCTCTAGTTTAGTCGTGTTTCTGTACTTTGATAAAGTACTATAAGCTTTTAACCCCCCCCCCCCCGCCCCCCCCCCCAATATTTCCTGTTTCAAGATGAACCTTCTTGTTTATGGTGTATCCATGTGTGACATTTGGAAATAATAAACGTGGGAAGATGATTGACATTTGAGGAAAGGTGATCTCAATTTGAAAGTAAATCTGTTCGGATTTCATTTGATTCTGTAAGGCCTAAAGGACGTAAAAAGAATCTTAAAAGGACTACAAAAAAACAAAATTAATTTGAATGTAAAGCAACCAGCAGAAAAAAGTCGAATTTCTAAGTAGGAAGAAATAAAACCAACGCCCATAAAGCGATCCTTTAAGTTGAGTGGATTGGCCATAAGCTATGAGAAGATGTTAACTTCTGTATATTACCCACTAGTAACCAATTTCAGAGACTTTATGTGGAAAGATTAGGAAAGGTTTGTGAAACATCATTTCTGTTGATGTGATGAGGTCACGTATAAACTTGATAATAGAATTGTAGATGTATAACACCAAGGTGAACCCTCAACAGACAAGAGGTCAATCGAACGCGGTATAAAGGAATGTGTCACCCTTCCCACCCCCTCCCCCTTTTGACCCCAGAAATTAGTTTTCAGTACAACCGTGCGTTTATAGCCTTAATATGCCTCAGAATACACCATTTCACTTCTTATATTTAATGATAAAGAAAACGTACGTCAGTTTAAACGAACCCGCCCTCCACACCCATCCTTGTCACAATTAAAAACATATACATGTATCTATTTAAAAACCTGTTTCAAGTCCCACAAAACAAATAAAAGTAGTTTTCGGCGGCACAACCGTGCGTTTCGACCTAATTATATAACTAATTAATGCCTTAATATGCCTCAGAAGGTATCATTTCATTTCTTATATTTAATAAAAGAAAACCAAAAAAAAAAAACCCACACACACCTACACTGGCTTAAACGAACCCACGTCCACACATATCCTTCTCACATTCCAATACATACACGTATCTTTTAACAAACCTATAAATAAACAAATGTTGTGCGTAGTAAGAAGATAATGGCAGAGACAGTCTGGTAAACCAATGTTCTTTATTCTTTTGCGCCAGTATTATAAAATTTCAATACATCTTCTCAAAAGTCATAACCTTTTAGCGCATTAAGATACGGTCTCAGTGCTAAGGCTGTGTTGAAATTTGCCTGAAAATGACTTTCTAAATTTACAGAAAGTGCAAAAGTATTCGAAAGAACCCAAGGGTAAGGATTCAAGGAATGTTAATATTTGAAGCAAGCATAATGATACAAAGGTCTCAAAAACTGTGCGTTTCTAAATATAATGTTTATTATTACACAAATATCGAAAAGTGACGTAAACTATTGAGATTTTTCGGTCATGTAGCAAGACTTCAAGAGGACGCTCCAGCAAAGGTTGCTCTAAGAGAAGCACTGAGACATACTGCTAAACCAGTTGGAAGGCCCGTGACTACCTTGCTTGGAAAAATAAAGTCGCAATTCAAGGACATTAATATTAACAGTTTCGAGCTAGGAAGCAATAAACCTTGCGCAAGATCGTAAAACGTGGCGGAGGTTAATCACTGAGCATGTCGAATAGACGAGACTCAACTTACTACTACTACTACACAAATATCGAAAAGTGACGTAAACTAACCTATATCACGGATCTCTTCAGATGGCGACTTGATTTCCTGCCTTCTCCGAGGTTGGTAGTAACTTGACATGGTTCGTGTTACGAGGCACTTCTAACGTGGACCTCGAGTCGAGTCTACAATCAAATATGACAATAATAATAATAAAGATATTATTTTCAAATGTATGCATATAATACAAGGTCATATAAAGCCAGTCAGTTGTATAAAGAAATATTGGTATACTAATCTCGTCGATATCTGGCTTAATTGCCAACCATAATCAAGACAAAATCATCAATGACTAATGAACAACCGGCTAAATAAACGGTCCTGAGACAATACAAGCGAAATTAATGACTGGCGAGGACAAAACACCCGAAACTGAGGGAAACTGCTTCCTTGATATAGGAACTGTTGAAACTCTGTCAGCATTGATAGCAATCTATGTACAGAAATGATCTTGAACAACGAATTGAAATAATTATAATTATAATTTAAATGACCACCGGTCAGAGCAAAAAAAGGAAAATTTTAATTTCAGCGGCTATACTACGAATCGTAGACTACCGATTTCCAAACATACACGCTTCACGCAACAAGACACATGAAAACAAAATATATGATAATTTATATTCACATTCATGCTGCATGCAGACAATTTTTACTCGTCTCTGCGGAGGTCTGATTGTATATAACTAACTTGCGTACATTTGTGAATTTGTCGATTAGGATCTGAAGAAGTTCTTGTCAGTATATAGGATCAAACGTATACGATACGACACGATAATTAGGGTAGCCCTGCAGCTCTATGCTCCCTATAGATGGGATCCTTCAGGGAGAGCAGATTATGTTTCTATGTTATAGACGAAAGATTAAATGGATTTTGCTGTCATTTTCTTTCTTACAGGAAATGATATGACTTGTTTGTCGCACGAGAAATTTGTCACTACAAAGCACTGTCAAACTAAACATTTAATCAAACTGAAAAATATAGGTCTATAACCGGTATATATGTACAAGTAAATATGCATATAGCCCATACCATTTGGCTTCCAGGGGCAGTGGAAGAGGGTTCAATCGGAGGGAGGGTGGGAGAGGGGGGGGGGGGAATTCAAAGGACAGATGGGGTATGCGATTTAGATTTGAAGAAGCAAACAGTACAATCACCCTAAAATCGTCAAGACTAAATGAAAGCTCTGTGCATTTTGTACCACAGATTCCAGTCTTTAAATGTTCTCCAACAAAGGGCTACTATTCCCCCCCCCCCCCATTTTTTTTCTACAGGAAGGCATTTTGTTAATACCAAAAAGGACACATTTTCATTACAAAAATGATTTTAAAAAATGGCGCACACTCACTGCCTTACTAGCTTCGATTGGATTCGATAAAAGTGTATGGAATGCTTACAAAATACTTCGTAAAAGGAATCAATGTGTAGCTTGGTTGTCTATGGAAGTATAACGGTAGGATGGTTTATCCCACAAACTTTATAGGATTAACTTTTCGAATAAGTTTCAATCACATAAAGTCAAGTTTCGTGTTCACACGAATATCTGTGTTTTCAGTCCGTCTATGATTGGCCTCTTACAGCTGACGGCGAGAACACTCTGTACGTAATCTCTCGTAATTTAATCCTATCCATAAGTTAAAGGTTCAATGACCTCAATAAACCGACGTTCAATCAAATAAAAACAAATAAAAAAATAGTTCAAACCTTAGATTTGACATTTGTCTTATACTCAGAGTCATAGTACAAAAATCAAAGATCGCGTTAGATGAAGTTAATATTAAAAGAAATAAAGAAATAAAAATCCAATTTCTTAATTTTTCTTCGATGAGAAATAAACATGAACAGAATTGATCCACGTACGCTGTATATATACATAGGAAAAGTAACACAACCTGATCATCATCCGCGCATGCGTAAACTTTAACTATTCTCTAACAATTATAACCCCATGCATGTTTCATCATAGAGGTGACTGTCTTCCTAACAGATTAAAATCTGGAGATAAATCAAAGAATAAAAAAAATTATTTTGAAACTTTCAAGTACTAAGATAACTCTAGTGGCCATGGTCACATGACCCGCATCAATCGTCGGGTATTTGAGGGTTTTACTAACTGTATCAAGACAAACCTCACATCTCTTTTGATAACCATTGGTTTGCTACAAGGTTATTATAAATTATAATAAATTTCCACATTTCTAGTAAATCTTTTGATTTCAAAGGTGTGTGTGGCGTGAGGTGGAGGGAGGGGGGAGGCGGCGGCAACCCTACATGCCCCTAATGATTTTAACTAGGGGGGTCGAACCTTCATGGAAGGGCCAGAGGCAGATCCAGGATTTTATACAGTCTATAAAAGAGGTGTGTGGCCCTAACCCCCCCCCCCCCCACCCTCTCCCGGGTCCTTCTTGCGCTGGCATACTGTGTTAATCCTCCTTGAAAAAAATAAGCAAAATGGAGATCTTCTTAAAGGTCCCCAGTATTGACCTCAAATATGCTATAAAGTGAGATAATTAGCTATCGATGATTAAAGGCTTCTTTTACAGATGCTAAAAAGTGTTGTTGATAAAATAACAGACAGATGTTATTTTATAAGCCCATCAAACATGTTTTTCGTTTACAGTCTTCCATTAATTTTAATTGATGGACAGATCAAAACCGATGAATTAAATTCAATCTATAGTCGTTTAAATTCAGTAATTGATCTAATTACAAAGAATATGATCACGTAAAATTTGTTTCGAATTATAAATATTTGAATATGTCAAGTATCATCAGTCTGTTTGATTTAACGTTACATATACAATTTCCTTCGTGATTGATCAATATTATGACGTCAGAGAAGTCGACACATAATTACCAGTTTTTTTTTTCTCCAATTTGCAGAACCCTGCATGTATTATAGTCTACCGTTTCAGTCGTTTTGAAGAATGATGTATTCATTCCGGGCAGTCAGCCATTCAATTATAATTACATACCGTAATACATCCATCGGCCTTTCGTTATATATAAAATCGAGGAACTTGAGAAAGGAAGTGTATATCCCATCCTAAATGTCATGAATTTCGAAATTTGAAGCATTTATTTCACTGATTTTCTCAACAGAAATATATACAAGGAAATAAAGAATTGCTGCTGGGAGCTTAGAATGTCTCATAGGAAACGTAGCATAAAACGGGGGGAAAAGGCGGCAAAACGACCAGACAAGTGTGAAATTAAAACAGGGTCCGTGAGGGGAAAATATTTGTATCCTCGTTAATGGTGTGTAAGGCACATTGCAAACTGTAACACGTACATGCATGCATTTTATCTTTATTTTCAATGTGCTATAGACATTTATGTCTATACAAAAAGGGTTTATATGTTGTATTTCGCCGTACACTCTACAAATCTTTATATTTTATTTATGTTTGGAAAATTCCTATACGAGTGACGCTCAAATGAAATAAGCGGTTGATTTCCGCGTGACGTCATGACAATATTTTCATAATATCTAGAACGTCTCAAAAGACGATATGAATACACACTAAATATGATGCAGTGATCATTGTACATTTTGATAACGACGATAGAGTGATATCTTAATAATCAGATTTACAAGAAAAAATGTTTACATTGCTAAGATGGTATACTGAAAATATGATAATATGCTGTATTTTTTGTTATACCTCCGATTTGTAAACTCCGATTTATGTGTAAGCGTTGTCGTGTGATACCAGTCCTATTGCCAGTTCTGAGCACGCATGCAGGAGACAAAATAATATATAGTGTGTGTAGGCCTATAACATTATATGCTGTTGTTATCAAATGTTTTCGAACTCGATATGGCCATCCCGAAGGGAGAGACATGAATATGTTCTGCAGGTTTCATAATGTAATTTATGTACATATTGTACATTAATGTTCATAATGTACATTAATGATCATAATGTACATTAACGTACATAATGTACATATCTGCTTTCAACCATTATGTACGTTAATGTTAACGTACATTATGTACGTCAATGTACATTATGTACATTAATGTACTTTAATGATCATAATGTACATTAACGTACATAATGTACATATCTGCTTTCAACCGAAACATTAATAATTATAATAATAAAGGAAGGCTTAATGCTATGTGTGTGGGTTCAAAGTATAATTTACATAATTACATCAAGTTAACAATTTGGATATTGATGTGTACAAAGTTGGCTTAATGTTCTCTGATGACAATTTTGTATGTCATGCACAATCCGGAGGCGTTTCCCTCCTTAAAATATGTATTAATGTATTTGCAACTATACAGTGCATTCCCTTCTGGCAAATACATGATATTGTAGAACGATGTAGCCACTTTGCATAGAATCCGTTACAGCAGAAATTACATACCTACATATATATCTTAAAGACCGCAGCAGCATGCAGCTAATGTAACTAATTGAGGCGACAGGAGACTATATACTTTAATATTTTTCTGTTACTTTAATGGATATTTATTGACAGTGGGTGGGAGTGCTCTGTCTGCCAGTACTCAAAGTAAAATCTCGCTAAAGAGTTTGAATTCGTATAACAATCCAGCAGGTATCTTATCATTGAGATAAACATAATATAAACAATGTTACTTCTGTTGTTGAACTGGATGTGTTATAATGTGTGTGTGAAGTTTTCATACACACAGCACTGAGCAGGGGAGAATAAAAAACAAGTTATCGCCAAAAGCCTGAGTCTTATATATGGTCTGTAATATTATAAGTTAACTCATAATATCGATCAGTGATATAAGAATCTTTCCTCTCTGCATTTCATCCCGTGTGGCTGGCTTTATGCGAGAATATATATACATAAAGCTCATCATCCATTCTTTTCAAGCATTAACAAACCAAATGATGACAGAACACAATACAGTGATGTGCGTGTACGCAGTGTCTTCTATTATGAGTGTTTTTCATGCATGGCCTGAAATCTCATATAACAGATATTAACAATAGCATGCAAAGTTTTCATATATAGTGTGATTACGTCATCGATCGAAACTCTCATCGCCATTATCCATCACTATATATGTCTTTACCATGATGATATTTGACTACCATTCTATACAAAATCACTCCAATCTGCCATGTTAACTTCAATAGTTGCAGTGTAGATTTATTGCTCGGCACGTTTCATTTCATTTTAATGAATGAAAAAGTCGATTTTTTGGGGAATTGCTAATTGCATGCGATTAATACAAATATGAAAGATTTGTCGTGTCGGCGACAAAATATTTTCTTTCCGGCTTGAAATGAAAATAGTAACTGTACTCTCTGATCAACATTCATTAGAATAAACAACAAATCAACATCAGTTTGATCTATTCCGACCGCTGCGTAAATGCTCAATTTTTATAACAAACAGTTATGCTTTATATTGACGTATTTTAATACAACCATTTTCTAGGAATAACTATAGCTATGCAAGTATTATATTAATCCATGTGGATTAAGTTGTTCCACAGACTTCACTGCAACTTGATATTTTCATAGATATGAGTCATAGTTTATTTAATGAGGGTTTGATCGCCTACGATAAATATTAAAATATACTGTCGCTATACATGTGAACTATACATCTACAAGAAATCGTTATAGTGTATTATTTTTTTTTAAATCTGAAACCCACTATTGCGACGGTTTTCTAGGTAATTAACATAAATTAACATAGATTAACATACTATCATCATTAGCCACAATGCAGTGTGATCGAAATTCCAGTTATACTAATACATTTTTATTTTAATATTCGATACCGGAGCTATATTCTTGACTGATTTAGAAAGGGGTGTGAACCTTTACAGGAGGACTTCCTGTGCCCGTATATAGGGGTGGTTTTTATTCTTTCCCCGACTGAATAGGGAATCCCCCGAATTAACGTTTTTAACAGCGAAGGACAATTAAGGACTCCTCTGATTACAACAAAATTGCAATAAGCATGTTGGCTTAATGCTTATAAGTACTCAAATAAAGACGAAAATAATATTTTCGTTAAATAGTCAATCGAACTTTCCGAACAAACAATTTTTGTATCCCGTTTATGACGTATCACTCGTTTAACATTCAATATAGTAAAAAGCTTATTCATCAAAAGGCATTTTAGCTTTTAATATACTTCAGAAATTGCTGTACTTTTACAGCAATCATGCGCCTTAATGATTGAAATGGCGTAAATACTTACCAACCGAACCGAAGAACCATTTGCTATATAACATCTATAACAAGTTAGATTGCCATTTTACGTCCATGTGAGCTGGTTTTCACATCCACGAAATCATTCGTGGGTATATAGAATCTATCTCTGTACGTTGTTTACTTTAATCACTGCAAAGTGCTTAAGTTAAAATGGCGTGTATAGTCGCTAAAATGACTTTAATAGAAGGAAGTTTAGATTATATCCGAGTCGTTATTTGAAACCCTTGGGCACAGTTCTGCGGGTAGTGTTTTTACTTGAACAGACCTTGCGATTAGAGTATATAAATTTATATTGGAAATCGTACGGCGATGGTGTAATCACCCGTTAATTGTGAGTGTTAGTAAAGACATTGACATCGTCACCAGAGGCGGAAGTAGACAGAGGGGAAAGGGAACACTTCCTCGTGCGACGGTGGTGTTATGGACAGAGGGACTTGTATTGGATCAAGGACATCAAGTTGTGTATTGGAAATACAGCTATAGGCCTATAGCATATACACAGATCCCAATGGGGGAAGGTGGGGGGGGGGGCAGGTTCACATAAAGAGTAAAAGTTGGGATAAGAGAGGAAGGGTCACAACCACGTTCCACAGCATCGAACGGTGCAAAATTATCGCTTCATGGTTAACCTTAAGGCTAGCCTCAGAATATACGGTATAACCAATGCACCTTATCTTGCAGTATGTCGGGGGCTTCTAAAATATCAATAGGGTAACAGAACTGCATTAACTTGGTTGAGCAATTCGAGAACAATATGAGAGGTTTTGCAGCAAACTTCTAAGAGAACTTGTAGCTGGATTATGCAAGCAACTGTTGCCTTCGTTCCGTTTAATAAAATTATATGATAGATAAACTAGACCTATGCGTATAGATTTTTCAATGGGTCGGTGCGTTCTACTTGTATAACTATATAGTGGTGCGTAGATTAAAACCTTGCGTTATAGTTTGTAACAATATCAGTTAATATTTACGCCCCACCCCCTACCGACAGCACGGAAGACCCTTCTCTACCCAGGAACGTGTGGACCTTTTAAGACGTACACAACCCAGGGAGTTGTTATGGAACAACTCCCTGCACAACACCACATAATTTAACGTCAAAGATAGATAAGCCTATAGGTATGCCTACTACCGTATGAAAGTACAATGTACACGGCTATGCACAATTATTATAACTTTATCAGAGGGTGTTAATTAGCACCGTATTCGATGCGGAGTAAAAGCAGACAATTTGACTGAGGACACCCTTGAAATATATAAGAGATATCTACCAGCGAAGATTAAACATTAAAATATTAGCAAGTTATATTAATATAGGATGACTAATTACCTATATCTCGCTGTGTATCTCGAGTGTACACTTGCTTGAATCCTAGTAACTATACATGGTAGATAAGTCGCGAAGATTCAAAAATTTCTTTTCATGTTGCTTGATTACGTAACAGCATGTAATATTACGTAATGAGTATGAGACAATATTAATCCATGGCATGTTCGTTTCACAATCTGATTACGAAAATAGATAGGAGCTACATTGTCATTAGAATGGAAAAGAACAATAAGAGCCTGTAGATGGAACGCATCAGGTGTTGTGAGTCTGAAGGTCGTATACCGTGTTATATATATATATATATATATATATATATATATATATATATATATATAGTTAACAATTAGTAATCGGCAAACCATCAATCGTTTGTAATTTTCTTGGAAATCTATTGTTTTCAAGAATGATGACCAATCTATCTAAGGGACCATTTTTGACTCAGTAAACAAGTGTCTATAGTTTGAAATAAAACAATGCTAAGGGACTTATAATATGATTGTATTAAAACATGATGCACAAAAATCAGAAAATAAAATTGAAAATAGAGAAATTGATAACAGAAACTGAAAAAGGACTCGTCGTGGATATTAACGAAAGCAACTTTATGTTCCAAGTTCCATGGCTTGTGTGAAGGATACCCCACCAGATAATACATAATGAGCACATGTTTAGCAGCAACATTGTGTCTCTCCGTTACGGATACCATGTATACTGATCCACAAAAATGTATTCATCTTTGAGTATACAAAAACGAAGTTGTATACACTCGTGACCCATGACGTCATGAATTGTGGAAAATCACCATAAAATATATTTCACTTCCGTTCTTGATTTCTTAGCCACATGTAAACACTGAGTTCACATACTAGCATAATTAGGCCTATACACAGAAACTATTTTAGCAATAGAAGAAAATACATCGTACTTCATTTCCCGCCGCATTTCAGTGTGACGTTGCAAAGTGACGTAATAACCCCGTGCAATTATCCATCTATCTTTTACATCAAGTTATTTGAATCTACATACACTATTTCTTGCAACTCTCTTTGTCGTGACACACATACAGAGGTACACACTGACTGACCGACTTTTGTCCTTATCAGTTTATACGCTATAGTATAGCATATAAACGCGGTACTGTTTTAAAATTGGTGATATTTGTAATGATCAAGTCAGTAATTTATTAGTTAAATTGCCAAGCCCATTTAGAAAAGACGTGAAGTAAAGGCAAACAACATAGTACTATAACGTGACCTGATATACTTTCTATAGCGCAATCTGTGATCTTCACAAGACAATACCCATATATGGAATTAATTGATCGACGAAACCAACAGGGTTGGATCAATAGTTCTTCATTTTTCCTTCTTTTTCTGCAATTTGAGACTAAATTGTAGAAAAGGTCACGCAGTTTGAGCTAAATGCATCATAATTGCGTTATTGGGGTTACAACTGGAGAAATTTTTTTTTTTTTTTACCGACGTATAACAATCTTCGTGAGAGGCAAGAATGAGTTAAGGTTTTGAACCATAAACGAAATCTCTGTAATCTCTGTTTCACCACACAAGGAATTCCCTTTAGTTTCTTATTCAGTTTCTAAATTTGGGTATAATCTCAGTTTATTCAAATTTGGTTAATTGCACGTCGATCGTTCGAGTTTATTTTACTAAACAAGACTATAGGCAGTTATATTCCGTTTTTGAAACAAGTATTTTGAAATATCTTAAGATAATAGCTTAACATAGTATGTGAAGGGATTCGTCGTTGCACGGTACCTGCAGTGTTAGTGGATCGACGATTTAAGAAAGAGCAAGACATAAGAAAAATACGAACTTCGTAGCTCTGAAAACCGAAACATTCATCAGTTTCGAAACTTGACAGTATGTCAAGTTTGTCAATCGTATATGCTATTGGTATTTGACTCCAGTGTAGAATGTACACAATTACTCATGCACTTACATATGGAAGAAAAAAAATAGAGAAATATAATTTACCCCGGCCCCAACTCTCCTCTTTATACCAGACTATCCCCCCCCCCCCCGTCCCCATTCCCACCAACACTACCCTCACAGTTGACCTATATAGCCATTGCTAATTCTTCTATTAACTATTGGCTTATCAAGAGGTTGGTTTGCTGGGCATGCCTCATTCCTGGTAACAAGACAATAATTCACTCACTGAATTATTAAAAGAGGGGTCGTTCGGGGGGGGGGGGGGGTTGAACCTTAGTGTCAATAAAGAATGACGGTAGAATCTATACCAAAGGAGTAAATCTTTCATTGTGTAATGATACTAACACATTATTTCTTGAAGTTAAGGGGGGTGAGGGGGGGGGGAAGAAAGAAGAAAAAGGGCTGCCAACACTTGTGTTTATTTGGTATGCTCACCCTTAACCTTATAAAGGCCTGCGAACCTTATCGGTCTATAACATATTTGTGTCTTTTATTTGGCCCTTTACTGCTGTAACCATTGTTATTTCTGGCCGATTTCTGCAACCATTGTTTCCTCTGGCATTGTGCTGCAGTTAACCATTGTTTTTTTTTCTGCCCCTCGTTAAAAAAAGTAAATTAATTGACAAACTCCTTTAATGAGTTGGTACTTAGCACTGATACATGCAATTTGTGATGAAGGCACGACAGTGTATATTGATGCATGCTTTTCCCTTGACCTTTATAATCTGCCTACCATTATGTTCTACGTATATAATAAGCACTCTATGGCTTAGGAGGTAACCTACGAAATGAGATATCCCTGTTAGGAGATCTATTTACATACCAAAGATTTCATCATGGAGTTAGAAGAGACTTTTATTTAGCATTTACTGTCTGCAAGTTTATCCTTTGTATATAGCCTCATCACGTGTCGTTTGCTGATGACACTAATATCTTGTTGAAAATCATTATGTTAATAATCAACCCTGCTTGTTAATTACATTGTTTCTAGTGCATGCAGAGATGGCACTGAACTGGTTTTCTCGCTGAGGAGTTGTTTGTTGAATGCAAGCAAAACTAATTTGTTATTATGATTAGTACAAATCGCATAATTAGCTATATATGTGGGATCGACCGCATGTATATACTAATGAAATATTGAGTCCACAGTATTCCTCGCTGTGTATATCAATTGACTATCAGCTTTTTAATGGCGCAATCACATTTCACAAATGACCGTTTCCAAAATAATTGCTGGACATGTTAGAGTGATTTCTATAATTTGACGGTCTTACTGTTCTATTATTTGGTCTGGTATCCAGTGGCGTACCTTAAATAGTTGACACCCAGGGCGGATCCTTCCTATGTCAACCCCGTACAGGGCATGCCGTCATGGGGAAGGGGTCTAATGACGGGGGGGGGGTGGAGTGGCACCTCCCTTTTGAGAAGTTTTTGTATATGTAAGGCAGTTTAGATGAAAAATGGTGATATCCTCGGCAAGGCTTTGAACTCAGGATTATATGTTTAGGAATTCTCATTCTTTAGTGTATATTTCTTAATTTTACCTATTGTTTGTTCAAAATATACATTGGGGTGGGGAGTGGCTGTGGCATGGCAACGCCTCCCTCCAGGACTGGTACCAGGGGCTGGCTGCCCCCGCTTGGTACGCCACTGCTGGAACCAGAAAATCATACTTTAACAGTTGTTTATATTAAAGACAAGAGAGATTATTTCAACATACTGCATATGTTGCCCCCCCCCCCCCTCACACCCACCAACCCAATCTCTGCACGATCTCAACAGCAACGTATTTTTGTAAACTACAACTATTGAAATTAAGGGGGCCTAGTTAAATTTAAATATCGCATACTTCGTACCAACCATCGAATGGCATCTGTCTTTATATATAGAGCTCTTCTGCGTACTACTTTCCAGTCTAGTTAGATTGAATAGTTTGTCACTAACTGGCACGCTTAGACTAAAACTTAGACTACACCTCAATTAGCTATACCTTTTTGTAATCTATGTTATGCTGTGTGGGTACATACCTCAATTGTCTAATCCAACCCCCCCCCCCCCCCGCGTTCTCTTTCCAAAGTAAAACAATACCATGTTTTCCAATGATTATGAAGCTTTCTCATTGTTTAAGAGTTGAGTAATGGGGAGTGCATTGTTTTTTTTTTTCATTCAAGTAATCATTGAACTTTTTTCGAGTTTCATAATAAATTTATTCAGACTCTTGAGTAGAATAATATCTGCGTGTCCCTTACTCATTGATCATGAGTCTAAGGTAACCAAATACAACACGTTATTTTGTTTTACCAGTCTTATAAATGTCAACAGAATCATAACATAAGATAATCGTCCTTATAGTCCTTATCTTTCTGAATATCATAGAAACGTAATGCGACAGCAATTACAGTACCTCCATTTCAAATCACGCTTTCCGACCCATCGAATTTCTAAACCCGTGTATTTGGGAACCAATATTGTTATCAACACCATCTATATAATAATAATTATAATAATAACAAAAATATTGCGAGGTAAATCTGCCTGACCAACACGAAAAAAACCCACTCAAACTGTTTCAAGTATAAGTATAGAATCAAATTATCTTCTCATTGAAGAAACTGTAGATGCTTCTTGAATTACTAAATACGTGGCGTCTGGTAATGTATAAGTGATTTTCATTTTATTGTACAGTATATAGTCTTATGCATAAAGCTGGTGCCGTCACTGTAACGGCAAACTAGAATAACCTTGGAATAAAACAAGTGTAAATTGTTTTACAATTGCAGCACGCCTGGTTACTAATGTTTAAAGGCAATCTTCTATAAAAACAGAAGATAAAAAGTATGTGCAACGAAGTGATTTTTCTCCCCGTGGGAGTTAATTTATTACGTTTAACCATTAAATTTGGTTATTCCATATAGCGAGATAACTTACGTACATTTTCAACATACTAATATGAGGATGCTGCTTTACTCTATGGCATATGCAATTTTTTGAGAGTTACATAGTAAAAGGACAAAGTAAACAGAAAGATAAGAAAATTAGGAAGACCACCTTTTAGGCTGTATTTTATCTGCAGACGCTTATTGATGACTTGTGTTCCCCTGTCCTCCCGAAGTCCAGCCCCCACCCCCCCCCCCCTTCACTTACACATACTCTTACCCCTCCTGTCTACTGTTACCATCTACATTTTGGTGCTTTTTTGGTTAATTTTAAGGTAGCCCCTTGTATGTATAGTGCCCTATCAACCTAGGTTGAAAAACAGCCTGTCTTTCTCCCAAACCTCCCTTCCCCTAACCCCTGTTCCCTTATGTGCTAAAGCAGAGGTCTGATACAATATCGCAACAACCAATTGTGTATATATTAAGCATGATTGAGAATTTGACTCTTACTGCATATATGATTGTGCCGGAGACCGTCGACATGCGCGTATAATAATGTTATATGATTGTAGCTTCAAGTGTCGGTTTATACAGTAGGCTACCAGCTGACCAGGCAGGGACGAGACTACAACACCACCATATCTAAGTAAATACTTTTTAAGAAAAGTCACACAGGAAAGAACCTGGGCACGAAAACCAAACTACCGAACGACTGATCCGCTCTCAACCCCAGTCCCCTTGCATCGGGACTGTGACGTCGTCGGGTGTGTATAGCCATTCCCCTCGAAAGGGAACAGATACAACACATGATCTTAGCCAAAAGGGTACTCTGTTAACATGTAAAGTGAACACAAATTGAATGCATTATATTTGTACTAATTTATGAATGCATAGCGGAGGCTTGAAATGAAAAGTAAACTCGGTACAATAAAATTTCGTCAATAGTCCGGGGATACATCTCACCGACCACCTCCCTCCCTAAATTCACCGATGAATATCGCACCCACCTAAATGATACAATCATATACCCATATTGAACGAGCCATTTCACAAGTGACCCACTTATTTTCTGCGACTGATAATAGGCCTTGCGCAGCTGTTTGCATAATGAGCACATGTTCATTCCCAACACAGATTTGGGCGAACCTAATCATAAAGAAGCCCTTATAAATGCCAAGGACACTTGAAAACAACATAAGACTAAAGGCATGGCCATCATTTCAGAAATAGAGAAGACGTAAAGATAAAATAATGAGAAAATATGCCAAACTTATAATCATAGATATATACTCAGGTCCCTGGATACCACAGAACGAAGTATAGTAGTAGGCGTGAAAAGCATACATAGGGATAATTAAGAAATACTGAAGTAGATGATTGATAATCATTGCGATTGGGGGGGGGGGGGTGTGGGTGGGTGTTCCAACTTGAAGAGGTCTAATATCAAAGGTCGCTACATCGTTCGGTTTGGACGTTTTTGTCCTTCAATTCAAGAAAAATGAAGAAAATTGCAAATCTTTTTTTCTTCTTCATAAACTCCTATATTCATCCAAAAATTATGCGAGACAAACTTAAATGCCTCGTCATGAAAACACTTAGATGAGCATTTAAAGTTTTATTCAAACTGTTCAACTCAACGATCACGCTACGAGATATTTGTACATTAATCATCACATCATGGGCGTCAGCAGGTTTCAGAAAGTGAGGGGGACACTATACTATCTAAGCGGAGCGTCACCATTGGTTGGCGCGTAGCGTACCAGAAAATTTTGGGTACATAAGACCCCATAGATCGCAGGAGACGGCCTTCCTGAGTCGTTTTTAGTTACATCAGAACCAGATCTGTGAGGAGAAATTTTGTCTCACAAAACTAAATCCCGACAGAAAGTACTGGTAGAAAGATGCCGTTCTGACACCAAGGGAGACGAATTACACAGCGTCCATCTCAAACGAAATATTGAAAAAGTGGCGCCGTCACCTCCGGGATGAGTGGAGTGGTATATATAATACATGCATGTAGGTGCGAGACGTCAGTTGTTATGTGCCCAGGTACTTTAATAATAATAATCAGAAAAAGGCACCGCGCGCAGAGCGTGTGTAGCGCCTATAGCCGGCACTCAACAATAAAGATCTACCATATCCCGCGAATACATGTAGCCTTAATTACTTAACCCCTACACCCCTATTCGTCCGTCCAGTCCAAGCTAGGGACTGGAGGTAGTGATATGAACATAGTAACTCATCACCATCTACCTGTATGGCTTACCTAATCCCTTGGAACCCATACAAACAACATGTGTGCAAGATTCAATACACTTTCGAATGGTCTCCCCCCCCCCCCCCCCAACGAATTAAATGGGCAGATTTAGGATATTGGGAGAATGGGAGATAAATGGCGGTGCAAGTGATAGATAGCAGGGGCCCAGGAGTCCAGATTTCTTGACCTTAAATAGAAAATCGCGCATATGCATGTGATTTTTTTTAATAACTACTCTGAAAAGTGGGTGGGACAAATGATATGATATCCCCTCCACTTTTGAAAGTGGGGGGGACATGTCCCCCCCGTCCCCCACCTGTTGACGCCCATGCATCACATTATAACAGTACGATCCTAATACAGTCAAATACCCGTGGCTATTACTATATAGGCTATTTCATTTCATGTTTAACCTAATTTAATAATAATATGTTGACCACCATCCAAGTAGGCCTATCACGGAGGGACCCCAAATATTTCAATGCCAGAACGAAAAAGCTTTGATCGTATAAAGTAGACTATGACTCATTAATTAACCAATTGGATTATCAAAGTACTCCTCAATAATATAAGTCGTTTCTTGACACTTTATAAAAAAAATCTTAACATTTATGATTTGTGTAAGAAGGAAAGTTACCATTTAGCCTATGGTTTATATTGATGTTGTCGGTGTCTGCGCAATTTTGAGTATAACTGGATTAGAACACCGTTCGTTCTTGATATCTGTTGCGCAATCATACGAGGTGAACAAACATTAGGACCAGAACGAATATGGGACCACTTAGGCCTAGACCTAACGTTCAGCTATGTTAGTTATTGAGTGATATAGGGTATGCCTAAGCTATAGCCTATGTTAGTACCGTCTAAGATTTATGAATCAAACGAAGCGGTATTCATCGCCCTGACCAACTGTTATCTTTCTATTTGCGGATACAACAGTCTATAAGTGCACTTTCCGTGTCTAGTTACATTGAAATTCTTCTTCTTCTTCTTTTATTACAAATATATATATATATATATATATATATATATACATATATATATATATATATATACATATATATATACATATATATATGTACATATATATATATATATATATACATATATATATGTACATATATATATATATATATATATATATATATATATATATATATATATATATATATATATATATATTGCACCTCCGTACATACAGTATGGCAATTGACACAACAGAGTATACTATCGTCGCAGTCAGCATAACCATGGAAACTCTAATGTCGCACAATGTCTCTTGCTGTTTTACAAAGGATGAATCAGATGGTATATATTAGTTTGACTGAAAGCAATCTTAATATAAAGGTATTCCAATGCTTATGTTATTCAACGAAACATTAAGCCGTCGCGTGATCTTTGTTGCAACTGTTGCATATTAATTAGCTATAACTTGGCAATCTTTCACTGGATTTTCGTAACAAAAAAAAAACAGGCGAGTCCACTGAAACTGATTCAATCAGAACACGTTTAACATGGCTATAAAGCTTACAAATATTTAACTTAAAAGTTAGTTAGATGAAGTAAAGAGGCGTTAAACAACAAACAAATATCGTGGTTTTGAACATATCGCCCAGAATGGATTTTCAATTCCCGAAAGCTGATTTAAATCAAAGGCGAAAAAATGATTTCACATCCAATTTTTGCTTCAAGGAAACTAAAACGCCCACAACAAAATTGCCGTTGCGATGCATGTATACAAGAAGCCAAACAAAGAAGTTTATACAACACCTAATTGTATTCTGGTCATTTGATTGGTCAATTGCTCGTTGATTGCATGCAAAATCCGCTCTATTCCACTCTATGAAATATAACCATTGGTTAAACTTTTTTGGTAGCACTTTTGCAATGGTAAGAGAGCAGAGAAACCTGTCTGTTCAAAACAATCTGTTGCATGAGTGTATTTTACCCATCTTAATATAATATGTTGTATAAAACAAATAATGAATGGTTTCCATTTGTGCAATAGTGCAAATATTTCATTCGCCTCGTTGAATGGAACAAATTACATCTTTCAACGAATGAAATATTTGCACTATTGCACTCATAACCATTCATTATTTGTATACTATTGCATAAACTATGCGGATTCTTTACGCCGACATGGCGTCGGTGGATATAGTCCCTATAATTGCAGTATTATGGTAAGGTTGAAATGAGGGTGGAGGGGGAGGGGGAGGGGTAAAGGTGACTTAAACTATATATTTATCACCTCTGCTTTACACTAACGATCAGTTGTCATCCTCTCATTAAGCCACTACATGCACTAGCGAAACTTACCAACCAATTCTTCATCACTTGTAATTCTGATGTCTTAATTTGTGAATGCCTGTATATATATAAAATGTATACATTAGCTTACACATCCAAGGACAACATCTTTATACAACCCGCCCATACATTATATTCATTTACCTTGAAACAGTTTTCGATAATGTCGAAAATGAATTGTTATCTTTCGGCGACCTACTTATCTGTCTTTCGTGGATGATAATAAATAAGCTCTATAAGAACACTCACCGAAGGACATTTCCAAACTAATTATGTATACTTGACGTCAATTTTCTCCGTGACAAAAGTTAAACAATATATATATATAATGTTGAGCAACCCATAAATTCATAAGCACCCCCTCTTTATTAGAGTATAACTATAGAGACTGTTATGAACTGCATTCCTGCATAGGATTCGCTCTATGTGACGTCATACTGCATATGTGACATCATATTCTAACGAGAATGAGGCATCATTTATCTTCGTGTAATGTCGATACTGTTAACATAGTAAATACATAAATATTTTACCATATTCAACATAGGAAGAGTTTGTAAGGACATTTTCTCTCAAAAGGGAACCACAGAAAGGTACCGTACTTGAAATCACATTAAATGACAGGATTTCATTTTGAAAAATCTTAGTAATGTTCCTGGTTACTACTATTATTGTTTTATCATTATTATTATTATTCTTATCATTATCATTATTGCAATTTATGTGTTTGCTTGGTTGTTATTTTTAAAGGATAATATGGGGTGAACCAAGGTACGTAACTTCAAATTTCCTTTAGGAACAGACTTCATATATTCCATGCATTTTTGTCTAAAAGCGGAGTTTACAAAGTCTTCATCCAATTCTTTGACATATTCAAATTTCAAATCCAGTATAGATTGATCTGATCCTTTCCCCCTCCCCCCTCCCAATCACCCCCAATCTCAACCCACCAGTGTCTGGGTCTTTGGTTTATCCCGTACTTTTCCTTATTGCAGATGTAGAAGGTGGTCCAGTCTTGTGTTCATGACACATGACCTGACCATACCAGACCCCATGCGCACCACTCATGCGCAAATGAAATCACAAGACTGTTGAATGTGGAAATTATGTTTTCAAAGGCACGTTCAACCTATCCAATTGACAAATTATCATAGTTCCATGCAGACTTCAATAAGTACACGTTAACCCTAAATCTATATAATGCTCTGGGGTAGTTGAGTCCAAGTTGGATAAAATTCCGAACGTACTTTCCGACCGAGGCGTGAGGAAGCTTGTATTCCCTAAAGAAAACCCTAAAAACTAGTTTGAGCACGAAGATAAAATAAACTAAGAGACCTGCAAATTTGCTATCATGACGATGAGCTTTAATATTTTGAATATTCTTTATATATTTACGCCCAAATCTGACAAAAACCCCTGAGAAAATGTCGACCTGTTTGGCAAAGAACTGGTGACCTAAATATAGACAATGGCGCAGCACCTGGACATTATAAGAACTATAGCTGTGATTAATGTTACGGAAGTTCTAGACCATTGTCCTATATACAATGATATACGATAGGCTTATTGTATAGGTCTTATTCCCGTATCAGATTGCTCAATTTATTAAGTAGAAGTTGCTTACGCAAACAGCTTGATAAACTCATTCATGTTGACAGACGTGAAATCGTTCGGTTTTTGTTCATTCTGCAAGTAGACATTTCCAAATTAACAGACCTTCCCCCCCCCCCCCACTTTCCCTATATTTTAACACGATTTGGTTGTGAAAAACAATTGCAGCGGCAACTTTTCGTTCACGAATGCATGTGATTTGTACAGTTGTGTTAAACGGATAAAGGAATTCAATCGTTAGTGCCACACAATAGGCCTATTTGAATTAAACAGTATGCAAATCTTTACTATATTCTGAAATTTACGTGGGTTGATGTTAGCTATAACCTGTTAACGCTGATCTGACATGAATAATTCAACAGCTATATACAACTAACAGATGAAGTTAAAGAAATCGGAAAGAGCGGCCATTTTGTACTGAAATGATTTCGTCCTATCCTGCATGGAGATCAAATATTTTGGGTGGACTTGCATTCACCCGGTTTCAAGTTCGAGTCCCCCATGTCATATTATGTTCGAGGCAAATTCGATTCCTAGACACGAGTCAAATGTCTCGGAATTTCAAACAAAATGTATTGTACAAAAGCAAATACTGGCTGAAATATTTGCTTATGGTGTCTTTCTTATACCTTCGTTTCAATCGGTGTTATCTGAAGTGTAAAGCAATATCCTGTATTCTGTCAAACTTGGTGAATTGGAATCAAATGACAATTGAATGAATGAACTAGATACAATGCCGGCCTTTTGGCTAAGATCATGTGTAGTATCTGTTCCCTTCGGGAATGGTGATGCACACCTGACGATGATCACACAGTCACAGTCCCGATGCAAGGGGACTGGGGTTAGAAGCGGATCAGTCGTTCAGTAGTTTGGTTTTCGTGCCCAGGTTCTTTCCTGGGCGACTTTTTCTTAAAAAGTATGCCGGAATAGATGGGAAATTGAATTCAATCGAAAGTGAATTGAATGGATTAGGCTACATTGAATGTCCGGGAAAAGATTCAATACAAATGTAAATTGAAATTAAAATGAAACTTCAATTTGATTGAAAGTCAATTGAACAGCATATTTACATGTAATGAAATTGAATTGAAATAGAGTAGAACTGATTCAGAATCTAAACTGAAATTAAATTGAAATGAAGCATTTCGATACATAAAGGAAGATGTGATATGGTTATTTTGCACTATTAAGAAAAGCTACGTCTTCCTTCACACCTATAACGGTTCTCGGCTATCACTCTCTACGTCTGTTTGACCTCTTCTAAAATTAAATGCTTTTAGGGAATTTCATCAAATATCTTAGTTGCAGTCAAGTGAAGTGAAGTGAGAGGGGGGAAATGTTTTTAGCAATTAAGAAGCTTTCAAGGTTTTCATTCATATATACTAGTTATTACTACTTTTGTAATAATCATTATTGTTAATATTATTATTACTTGTATTACAGTGCCGGGAGATGACAACGCACCTCGTATTTCAATCACAGAGCCTACCGTGATGTAAAATGCTATATTCTTTACTACGTCATTGATGACGTCATAAGTATTAAAGATGTGCTTGGTTAAAGGGTGCTTCGACACTGACATCAGTATAACCACCAAACCCTGAAAATAACGTTGCCATGCAAACTATACCCTACGTTACAAATCAAATTCAAGCTATAATGTTACGACTTTTCCCAAAAATTACAACTTAATACTTATACAAATCATAAATCATGTACATATGTATTGTTTCGCGTGCTATATAAACTCATTATTTCTAATTCACTTTCGAAAGTAAAAAGGAGAGTGAGGCCACGACTCCTTTGATTAACAATAACCAAATGGAAAGTCGTGAGGTAATCAAATACAAACATCAAGGAGGAAAAAACTACGGTGGTCAAGAAGGGACGATAAAAATATTACGATACTGCATATAAATATTACTGAATACGCAATTTCGAATCAGTCGAAATTTCAATCATTAATAAAAAATAAAATAAGAAAGAAGTTAAACAAATCATTGAAATGTTGGGATAAGAAAGGTTCTTCCATTTTGTGCCACCTAACTGTACCGACCAAGCATGTTATAGAGCTATGACATTCGGGATATATATATATATATATATATATATATATATATATATATATATATATATATATATATATATATATATATATATATATAAATATAAATATATACCTCGCAAGAATATATAGGCCCATCTTTGTCACCGTGAGGTACCGTTAACCCATGTACTACTCAAGGATTTACCCTATATACAGTAGTCTCTAATAATAATGGAGACTTACTAACCTTTGTCGTTTAATCGTTCAGCATACGCCCACATACACTAATTTGACTATATACCAAAGGGCTACATAATACTCAACTGACGAAGTTAATTTCAAAATATTGATGAAAACCACGACATCAGCGTCGTTCTCAAGTCCTGATTTCGAGGGTTACCGTAAATCCGAACAGAAATGTTGCAAATTGTCCCACGGTGCATGTATAACAGCTAATTGTCCCTATGGTATGTACTAAATGTCCCCACTGTATAGGCATATAGTAAAATGACCCCACGGTATATACAGTAAATTGCCTTCCACTGTATAGTAAAATGCCCCGTCTGTATATAATAAATTATTATCACAATATTACGTAAATTTGCCCTCCCCCCAACCCCACGTTTTATAGTACATTGTCCCCACTGGTAAATATTAAATTGGTCCCCAAGGTATATAGTAAATTGTCCCCACGGTATAGTAATTTGCTCTCCCTGTCTATTGTACAAACAGTCTATATTCCGTGTATCTTAACTTGTGTTTTTATTATGTCGCATTTTAAGGCGCTCATGAAATATACATGGATGGGCTAGCATAAATGTTTATGCACAAGGAATGTCATCATATTTAAAACGAATGGTAAATTCCGTCCGTTAAATCTGATATATTTACCATCAACAACGAATTCATAAAACTATATTTAAATCATGCATGCTGTTCGTCTATAGTGCGAGGTGCATATTTTCGATAAACATCTAGGGAGGGGTGAGTGTGTTTGAAGCAACGTAATCATATAATAATGGTAGATAACCCGAAAAATACTAAATAACACTTCACCAAACCATATCGGATTTACAGGTTGAAAGATAAAAAAAAATCACATTTGAAACTTACAAGTATCAAATTGTTTATACAGTACAAATATGGTTGCGACTTCACAGAATCACTTTATCCTCACACAAGCCTAAATTATTTCTATAGGGACTCTATATCGACTGGTATACTGTTTTCAAAAGCACCCTTTCTACAGCCTTCATAGCGTAAAAATATATTAGGCATTTACCTACATAAATGTAGTTTCACTAAATATATTATAATATCGTGACTTATATAGCGAGGCATTAGAAACGTCAAGGGAAATGTTCCGAGCAAACAACTTTTTTTCTTTTTCAATGTTACAAGGAACTATATATGTATACACTATATATGTAGGCCTTGTATGAACAATTTACAGCAGTGCGTGGGGTGTGGCGCAATGGACTCGGGTATGTGCACACTCACACAAGCCTAAGTTATTTCTAGGGCCTCTATATCGCCTGGTACTGTTTCCAAAAAAGCACCCTTTCTACAGCCTTCATAGTGTAAAAATATATCAGATCATGTAGTGTCACTAAATATATAATATTATATGACTTACATATAGCGAGGCATTAGAAACGTCAAGGTAAGTACAATAAACTAAATGAAGAAAATTATCGGTGATAATCAATAGGATCGAGGGGCTTACTCACCTTTAAATTAGGTTAAGTTATTTACTCCTAATATGTAAATAAGTCACGTGTCGGCACGGAGAGTGGATCGGGAACAATACACATTTTAAGCAGTGCAGTGAGGAATTTGGAATGGCAAAAAATATTCTTTGGTATGTTTTGAAGTCTTACTTCAATACCTATATCGGTTGGCAAATAAGCATCTGTACAGTGTCTCTATGGGGGTATGTCGGTCCAACTAAGTTGAATAGATGGACGTAGAGTGACTCCGTTATTTAAATTTGGGGCGGAGGAGGGGCTGATTTTGTTATTTCAAAAGTCATTTTTCATAATCTGTAATTCAGCAGCGGTTAAGAGTGGTGCATGCAGAGTACATAAAAAGTAGTTTGCATGGTCCTGTTACGTTCGCATTAGCCTGTAGAGTGTTCACATACCCGAGTCCATTTCGCCACACCCCACTCACTGCTTAGTGTAAAATTGTTCATACAAGGCATACACATATAGTTCCCTCTGACATTTAAAAGAAAAAAAAATCCTGAAGATAAGTTTAATGAAATAGGGAGGTGTTGTTCTCTGGGTCTCCCTCACACTGATTGACCTTTCTCATTATGGGCGGGAGAAAAGGTTTTACAACTGTTTTTCCTCCTTCCATCCTTGATGGTTGCGTCCCTGAACACTCCCTTTGAATATTTAAACGTTAATACTCTAAGAGGTTAGGATCACACAAATAGAACAGGGTAATACGGGGTCACGGGGTTGCTATCAATCTTGGACCATTTTCGTACTCAGTTACCAGTTTTCACATAGAAACCGTGAAGGAGGAAAGGGGTGGAGATGGGGGGGGGGGGGGCAGGACCAATCTCAGTTAAAGTGGTTTAAAGTTAAAAACATAGCGCAGAAATGAATTAATATGAAAACAAGCGGAGGCCTATGTTCCCTCTTCTTACATCACGATGCCGAATTACCAGCTCATGTTCGATATTACTAGTTTCCCGTTCATCCTTGAGTAGAAACGCTGGTAAAGGTACGAGTTATTTTATTAGGTATGTGCTACGCCATTGTTATTTAGTAAGATTATACGTCTGACAACGAAACATGCATGCCGGTCGGATATATAGCAAGTGATAATGAAAGGGATATAAGCTATACTCACAAATGCACTAGTTATAAAAAGTATATTTATTTTACTCTGTGTGAGATAAAAGTTCACTGCTGAAGAAACTAAAGTATTTAGGAACAGCTAGCAAATGATGATAATAAAAAAATGACACTTACCACTACTGAAATGGATTAGAGTCTATAACTGCTTTAAATCCGTTACGATTTTAGTGAAAATCCTACTTCTGTGGTTAACTCAACATCGTGGCCAGTCCGGAGAACAAGCAAATCAATTTTCGAACGCAAGCAGCTTCTTCTGTAACGAAAAGGAAACATCCATACAGTAGATCCGCGAATCTAGAATTGATAGCTGTTATAACAACATTTCTGTAACGCTAGGCTCTGTCCGCGATTACATGGCAGACGTTCGTCTACTGCTGTTAGTTACGATACGCAACCAGGTTTTATTAAAACTCAGCGATGATCGTGAAAATGGCTACTCTCCCTTGTAATATATACACGCAGACCATTTAAGTTGAGAGCAGTCACTCACATTTATTGGCCCGTTACCATAACAACTGCAAATACGCTCTCCTTTTCACTTGAAAGGAACTGACGAGAGCGAAACACACACAGAGAAAGAGCGAGAGAGGGAGTAACAGAAAGAATGAGAGAGCACAGAGGTAAATTGAGTGTAACCAAGAAATCACGCTTTCTGCACTAATTGGCTTTAATTACCATCAACGTTTTCTAGTGAAACGGTGTATAAATGTGGTGTTGCATTCAGTTACATGTAACGACCTGATTTCCTTGCGTGACTCTGAAAGCGCGTGATTGATCAATCCTGATCGTGTCTTTTAATTTCCTCCATGCACGATATGCTATCAAAAGAAATGCTTTCTTTCTTCTCTGAAGCAATATAGAAGTAATTACTTATAGCTCATATGTGCATGGGAACCAGCAATAGTAGTCTAATATATAGTGTAAATCTGTGAAACGAAAACATTTGTTTTGGAGAAAAAATACTAAGGTGAAACAGGCATACGGTACATCGCCGAATCTTGATTGGCTGTGTAAGTTCATGTTGTAAATTAAAGATTTGTTATTGTCTAGGTTGCATTGTGTACATATATATTACATATTTACGTAGCCTATTTTACAGTAGGAAATCTTTTGTAATATTGTGTCTGTCTGTGTAAGTATGTGTCTGTGGGGTGGGGGAGGTGGCGGGGGGGGGTGAGGAGGCGGGGCGTGATCCTCCTACGTTCTGTTCGGGGAGTCTGCAGACGTGTCGTTGAATGCTCACGTGACTGCGGGTTCATGAAACACCTCATTCAAAGCTAGTGTGGCGACCTACAATTTCAATAGATTCAGTAATTAGTAATGGCAGATAAGCAATCAATATGCTTTATACGTTTTCCTACATCAAACATCAAGATTGAAAAGAAGATTGTGTATATCTTGTATTCAGAGCATATAGGCTACTCAGATGTAGTTATCAGATGTTATCAGTATATCAGATGTCAACGTAGCCTATATAGGCTACGTTGACATCTGATAACTAACACGTTCAATCATTTTCGATACAATTGCCGATCCACACACAATCAAACGAGGCCTCAGATATTTCCATTTTATTATTATCTGAGGGTAGAGATCTAACCACTTGTTTTAAAGGTCATGCACGAATCATTACGACGAGAATTTTTATTCTTTCATTATTGAAAGTCAACAAATGATCCTGTGCTTATCAGCGTATACAATCACCATATGCAGACGAAGTGAAGCTTTGATTTATAAGAAGGGGGGAAAGCATCGTCCTTGAAAATTCTGGTGACCATCAAATGTATTATCTCAAGCCTTGCTTACGAATTGTTAGAACTAGATAAAAATTAATAAAGTACCTATATGGCAACAGCAGAGAAGATGACATCATTGGGTAATTGAGCTTAAAAGGTCATTTTTGGTTTTTTTTTTGTGGAATTGTAAGAAATCCAGTATAGTTAACATGTTAAATATGATATGAAGGCGCCTTGAATTCGAAGGATTTATTGACAGCTAAACTAGGCCTATGTATCAAGGTAACTTCTATATAGGGTTGTTTAGGATTACACGAAGAAAGTCACACAGTTTTTGAAGTATTTTTTCCATAAACTTGACGATACTGACCATCTGTGCAAGAACTCCCCGGCCGCGATTTTTTTCCCCAAAAGGGTTTGCAATTATGTGTAAGTTGTCGCTCATGATTGGTCGGAAAAGTTACGTCATCACCATTGAAACCTTTACTTGGTTACCAAATGTTTAGTCCATATATATGTACGGTATTGATTCAATTGTTTCCTCTATATATGATAACCCCCATGGAGGTACATATCATTCAAAAGAAAAGTTGTGCGTGATGTTGATCTTAGTGTACTCATTCCACGAAGCGAATTCCTATTTCAAAAGAACGGCTCACGAAACTTAATGGATAACGTAAACACGAACCCAATGGAATGTAGCGTATGTATCATAAGTACGGTCATCATATGATCCAATCATTCAAAGAGGCGTTTGGAAGTAAACCCCGTAACTAAACTTAACAAAGTGTCACATGTCAATCAACAACAAAACTTAATCAATTCAGCTCAAGCACCATGTTTCAGTGACGTCAATGAACTCATTCATATTTTGACATTGTATGACCTGTATGGACAATTATCATTCTTTTCTGATTCAGTGTGTGTCCAACTTCCAAGCGACGGTCATTATTGATGCTGACGTCACGAGCAATCTGATTGGCTGAAAACTCCGTAATTGCAAACCTCCTTAGGAAAAAAAATCGCTCCCCGGCCACCTGTTGCCAAACGCTAAAGTAAATTTCATCTACGGGCATATTTCTTGCAAATTGTCCATTGAAAGTCAATATTAACTTACAGGCTTATTTAGATTGGTATACTTGGCATACATATGAGGTCAGATTTACTGCACACACTTTCTCTTTAAGCTTAAATAGAAGGAGCTTAAATAGAAGACCCATGCATGTCCAACATCTGCCATGGCAAGCAGGCTATGCAACCTCTTTTTTTCTTCCAAACTTGAAATATGCAAAGCTTATAAGGATCCCACCTACTCAAAGACACCTACACATCATTTTAAATTTTGTAAGAAATTGTAAATGTCACCCGAAAATGGAAAGACTGCTACAACTGTAGTTTCAAGTTAATTATGTATACTGTATACGCTCCAGAGTCGGCATCCAATCATACTCAAATGCGAGTAACTTGGTTTTTCGATGATGCATATACGCCGATGAAAAGATTAGTGTTAGCGATAGCATTTTTATTTGCATAATCTAATATTAGATAATGCGAATAAAAATGCTATATATTTCATCTGCATGCCTTCCTTTTGATTTTCAACAGAACAGATATTGCAGTATTATAACAAAAAAACAGCAAAATTCTGTTAATTTTTGAAACGCAGTAGGTTGAGAGAAAAAAAAGTTTGCCCTATATAGCTCAATAACTTGCCACTTTAAAAAAAATCGTTGCTAATGATATGTACGTTGCGAAAAAAAAACCCAGTTACAATGAGGGGTTGGAGGACGGAACTCAAGGGAAGGCACAGGGGGACAAGTTCCTCTTTCTGTTATTTTCCATTTTACAATTAAGAAGAAGAAGCCTTCTGTCATTTACAAAGTTGCCATTTTCTTGAGAAGTTCAGAAAAAATGTTATTACAAAGTATCCTTTGTTGAAAAATATTCAAAAACTGAAATTTGCGGTACAGAATGCAGAGAAATCTATCTTTTTTTTTTCAGGTAGTGTTGATGTGATTTTGTGGTATGCCCCCTTCAAATCAAAGTGTTCCACTGCCCCTCAAAGTTTGTGCCACCCCTCCCCACTCCCACCAAGGTTGAACCCCGCTTGCATCATCACGGTATAACTTAAATTCGGCAGTTTTAGGGAATCCACCGCTGTGGCGCTCCCCCCCCCCCCCCCCGCTTCTCCCTCCTGTGATAATGAACCGTGCCAATTCAACTAGCCAATCAACTATCCTTCCTACAGAATTAATTCTGAAATACATGAGAATGAAGCTTATTTTAATATTTGGTGCATTTCTGGTACTGATTTACGAATACAGTAACTGTGCAACTCATTTTTCCATACCTACATCAGTACTGCTCATGGACAAAATGTACAAGGAGAGTGAATTAAACATCACACTAGGAATTATGATATCATTTCTAAAGAACGAGAAATAATAAATTACAAGGACGGATTTACAGTTTGAGGGACCTTGGTCTCGACATAAAATTTTGCACGATAACAACCTGTGCAGGTTTTGGTAAATCCATTTTGCTGCACAAAAACCACCTGACTTTTATTATGTTTAACTCTAACGAATTAATCGTCTTCAAAAGAATAAAATAGTTGTTAGAAAGACAAAACTAAAAATAAAAAAAAACATACCAGGAAATCAAGAAAATAATCTGCATATCATTAATGTAACATTAACTTGTTTTATTGCATACGTCACCACCAATAACATAACGTAAAACGTTAATATCTAACATCAATAACTTGTGTAGCAATGCAAAGAAACAATTATTTAATAGCCCACTCCCAACCCCCCCTTTCCCCCACCCTGATGCAGAAATACTTTCTTTAGTTAGCAGCTCTGCCTGGCAGTGACCTCCAGCAACAATTTTCACACTCACGGAGGTAATTCCCTGAACAAATTGATAACTATTGCCAAGTTTCTGGGACACAAATTGACGATTTCCGAAAGTAAATCACGAAAAAGGAAAGCCATTTCAATATTTTTTCTTGTATCCAGCTAAATCTCTAAAATCTTGCCTCTAGCTGGTCAATTCTCTGTGTAGTTTGAGCATCTTAATTTATTGATTTGATCTTCAGATATATAGAGTAGATTTGAGGGTATTAGGACTTTCAGAAACCACAAAAGAAAGAAAGAAAAAATGCATCAATAAAAAGTTTGAAAACGAGGACAGACAATACATGTTCCAAAAGCAACTAATGATATACTCAACAGACAATACTGCCTTGGGAGTCTGACAAAGGGCAAACTCAATCTGTAACAATGATATTATTACAGAAATCACATTATTATCTTGATTAAATACATTTCAATAAATGATGAGGTGAGAGAAAGGTCTTAGGTTAGCTTGATTAAAATCTTGTTTTTTTCGTTATTATTTTCCGAAGCAAGAAACAAAGAATGTGCCTTTGGACAGTTTTTTTGAGGCCTAATTCATGCCCAACCACACTGAATTTCACTCTGTTGCTGCTAACCAGAAGAGTCTATATGAGGAGAGATGCTGTGGACCCTTGAGGAGAGAGGCTAGTTTTCAGTGATTGAATCCAGATATGCTTGAGCAGAGTTTTAATAGGGTTACAAACCGGATAATAGCAGCTGGTTGGATTATTCACTACTGCTATGATACAATTCTACAATGCACTTCCCACCAAATTCACCTGATTTCTCACTGGTGCAGTGGATTGCATTTTCTGTCTTTAATTTGGTAGTCTAATTGGATGGCTGATGAGGTAGCATGTTTCACATCAGTTATTACCTACAGAAGGAAGCCTAACAGGAAGGATGGATGGCAGGCAGCAACCTAAGCTTAAGGATTTACTTGAAAGCCCCAAAGCCAAGGAACAGACAGAGGCCCCTGAAGCGATTAAAACAAGCAACCATTCCCATGGGGCGAAGCATTTTTTTTCTTACCATAAACCCCTTTGAGTAAGGATAGAAATGATCTCTTCAATATCAGAATAGATCGTACTAGAAGTCTGCCAACGATCTTCTCTTGCTTACGATCGTTCCAGAGAATGGAACGGTTAACATCACCATAGAGAGTTGCAACCAATAAACAGACATTATGCGAGGATTCCATACCAGAGAATAAGGCCAATGATCTCCATCCATCTACAACCTGTGATGGGTTGATGGACTTGGCGTTGCTGGCTCATGAAACCCTCACAACTAATCTATTCCAAACCTATGCGTCGTATGGGTACTGCTAAGGTAGCTGCAAAGTGTTGTTCGCTTCCCATGACACCAAGTGCAAATAATAAACTATGCAACATCCTAGCAGATGCAAGGTCATCCTGGAATGGTCACATCACTTTCTCATCTATCTCCAGTCTTGGTAGATTTCTTGAGTCTGTGATAGTTTGGTAAAATCTTCATGAGGAAATCCAGTTGAAGAGTTTGATCCTACAAAGTGAAAGAAGAGAATCAAAGATTCAATAACGTCGACAGCGTCTGGACGAGTTACTAAGACGATACAAAGTTGCAGAGAGAGATCGAGAGCCTCCAATGTCAATCTGATTTAAGTCAATATTTAATTGTAAAGTTCAGCCTTGACTTTTGTTACAAGAATCACTCTGAATTAGCTGGAACACACTGCATCTACGACTTCAAGGACTGTAACACAATCTGTCTCCTAGCGGAAAAAACATCTCTTTCGAAGTAAGAATTGACACCTTATGGTTCTGATATGAAATGTGTTTATTTTCACTACATAGAGAATGTCTCTCTTGAAAGACCTTATTATTGGTATTGCTAAAGTTTTATTTGTGAATTTTTTGTCATTGTGAACCAGCAAAAAATCGAAACAGGAGCTGTGATTGCCTAGTATATTATAACCAAAGAATTGAAATGTTTATTTTTGAAATGTTGCTCTTCAACTATTTTCATTTCTTGTGATTCCACAAAATAATAAATGACAAGAATATAATTTCAGACACTACTTTGATATTGAAGAACAACAGAAGTCCATTTAGCCTGGATTTGAACTTGTAATTCCATAAAAATAAAACGTGTAAAAGTAGTCCATAAACTCTGATTTATTGCACTTTGATTAGACTTTACAATCAAATTAATGATTGAATTGAAATTTCAAAAAAAGATTTCCAAAATGCACTTACTGGAGGTTTTTCATACTGTCGCCTCTGATCATATTGATCTCCGTAGATGATCGTGTTGTCTGCTAGAGCCTCATGACCTGTGACCTCACAGAAAGCACCAATCACACAACCTCGGGTTAATTCTGTGTCACGTCCAACAGCAGCTGATAGAGAAAACCGGGATAACTTGGTTAACTTACCAAGCAAAACTATAATTGTCAATACTTTCCGAAGTAACTTTTACCCAGAACCTAAAATTTGTTAAGGGTGATTTTCTTCTCTCTGTTACAGGAGCTTGTTCTCTTTTGTAAAATATGAGTGATTTCTTCGACAATAATTTGTGTTCCATCTTTTGAGCTTATTAATCTTGTTTAGCAATGTGAGACAACACGACTAATGTTGTATAAAACACAGCTTCAAGACTTTTTGTCTGTAGCAAACTCAGTTCCTTGAGAGAAAGGCAAATTTATTTATGTCAAAAACATGTCAGTCTTTTTTCACTACGTACATGAATCTAAGAAGGTAAAACCTGTTAACAATCTGCTTATCTACTGCAAAAAGCCTGAAGTATGTCAAATGTGTACAATTCAGAGTGCCTAGCATGATTTTCATCAGAGTCAGACTAACATAAGGCCCCCGGAGAAAACAGGTTAAAGGGACAGATAGGCAGAAGAAACATCAGAACACACGTAAAGAGAGAGTTCTGTCATTGGTAGGATAAACTATTATAACTGTAGGGTAAGTGTTGGGTAAGTGTAGGGTAACTTTAGGGTAACTAAGTAACTTTAAGTAACTGTAGGGTAATTGCAAGTAACTGTAGGGTAATTGCAAGTAACTGTAGGGTAAACTGTAATTTACTGTAGGGTAAACTGTAAGTAAGTGTAGGGTTAACTGTAAGTAACTGTAGGGTAAACTGTAAGTAAATGTAGGGTAAGTGTAAGTAACTGTGGGGTAACTGTGAGTAACTGTAGGGTAACTGTAGAGTTACTGTGGGGTAAACTGTAAGTAACACTGGGGTAAACTGTAAGTAACTGTAGGGTAACTGTGAGTAACTGTAGGGTAACTGCAAGGGTAAACTGTAAGTAACTGTAGAGTAACCCTTAACTGTAAGTGACAAGGAAAATTTTCCATATTGTACCAATTTGGCTAGCTAAACCGGAATTTTTTTTTTCCAAATCAAGTGATATTTTAAATTGTTTTAACAAGTTTAGGAAACTCATTCTCAATTGACAATTGACTGACATAAACAGGCGCGTAGCCGGGGGGGGGGGGGGGGGGGGGCGAAGGGGGCGACCGCCCCCCCTGGGCATATTTTTTTGTATGTATTTATGATATCGCTAGTAATTTCAAGCTTAGATGCAACTTATAAGGCCTGGGAAGTGCCATTTCCAGCGATCTGAGAGGCATTTTCAGCCAAAATTTTCTTGTATGCTTCGCGCCAACCCATGGTGGCGTGCTTAGATAGTTTTCAATGCAGAATCTACGTCTTTGATATTTTGCCTACAGGTTTGCCCCTCCCTTGGCAAATTCCTGGCTATGCCCCTGGACATAAAACTCTCAGGTCAAAAGGTTTACAGTGAATTTTTTTCATGTTTTACTGAAATTAGTAGACACATTCTGCTGACATCATTGTAGGAATTGAATTGATTCCATTCAACGTCTACTGACTGCTTAATAGCATTCCATTCCGGTAAAACTTCTGTAGCAACGATATGACATTCATTCCATTTCAATGACAAATTGCTCATTGAAATAAAAGTCAAGGATTTGTGATAATGTCTGCAAGAACCCTCCTAAATATTTTTAAAAATTTTATGTCATGTGGGAAGTGATTAATAGCATTCTGCAATATTGTGTCAAGGCTTCTGGGTAAATTGCTAACTTCATGCGGGTTCAGCTCTCTTATGTTTGATAAGCAGGCTTTAAAATTACTGGCAAAGAGAAAATAAATGGCCTTTGTGACCTTGTGATATTTACCGAGTGTTGACGGTAAAAAATAATTAAAAAAAACCACCCCATTATCTCAACGTAGGCGACGACTTTTTTCATTGTTCACCGTTGCTTTGTGAACATTACAAGCCAAAGATCATCGGCATATTTCGTATTAAAATGGCAGAATGCCAAATTCATACTTAACAGTAGATAAAGAAATTTTGATCTTCACAAACAGCTTGATGGTGTGAATGGGTGTGTTTTGACCATTTCAAATAGCTTGCTGGTGGAAGTAAGTGTGTTTTGACCATTACCAACAGCTTCTTGGTGGAAATGGGTCTGTTTTGATCATAACAAACAGCTTGCTACTGGAAATGGGTATGGTTTGATCATAACAAACAGCTTGCTGGTGGAAATGGGTGTGTTTTGACCAGTACAGACAGCTTGCTGGTGGAAATGGGTGTGTTTTGACCAGTACAGACAGCTTGCTGGTGCAAATGGGTGTGCTTTGATCATTACAAACAGTATTAAAGTAGTACAAAACAGAATCAATTAAACAACAGCCTACATGCAAAATTTTCTGTACTTTACAAGGATTTCAAGCCTCTATGAATACGGCATGCAGAAGTTAATAACATATACTTTACACAAGTACCCAATGGGATAGAATATAGCATGTACAAATTATTTCTATTATGTTATTTCCCATATAATGCAAACTTCTTTTATCTTTTCACAAGAGTAACTACACACATATTTTGTTGCAACCTGCAGATTTGCAACCTGCAGATTTGGTACAGAATAACACTGTAGCCCTTGAGATTAATTTCTTGCCCCCAATTTGTAGGTTCAAACATACCTTTAGCTTCAACCACATTGTGATCTCCAATCTTCAAAGACTCACAGCCTGGAAAAGAACTGTTAAGGAAAATATTCAAACAATCAAAGTTTTCTTCATGGATGACTATCTAACTAATGTTGATGCAAGCCTTTTCAGATCACCAAAAAATTTACAAGGGATGCCAAAAAATTAGGGAGGGGGAAAAAAATGATGGAAATTTGTTAAAAAAAACAAGTGGAAATTTCTTGAACTTAGGCTAAATTAGTTAAAAAGTTGCAAAATACAACATCATTTTGTAAATAACCATCCCTTGATCATAAAAACATTTCTTGAAGGGAAGTGGATATGTCCACTCCTCTGATCCCTACCCTAAGTCTCAATATCCACCACTGTGAGGTTGCCAAGATGATCACGGTGATAAATTGGGGACACCAAACACAACAAAAAAGGTTTTGAATACCAGGGAGAGTTAGATTAAGAGATATCCAGTCATGTGTGAATATGGAACACATTTTGTAGATAATGTTGAAAATCTGAAACCCAATGTACTAAAAATGACATTTTTTTTAACATCGCTGCAATTGAAAGGATACGACAACCAACTTCAAAAACATTATTGGATCCGATGGTCAGAGTCTCTGGTTTGCTGTCAGCGGGACCATTGTCTGGTTTCCTACAAACAAAGGAAAAAATGAAAACTCACTAGCCTTTGTTATGAAGATGAGTAGATAAGGATATTCTCAATAGTAATACTTTTATAATTGGATATTGTGAAAATCACCCTTTGCTCATCAAAAAAAGAAAACTCACCACTGCTCGCTAATGGACAGAACATAAAACTTGAGTTGGGTTTTGATTTGCTATTATAACTTTGTTCTGTTCAGAAAATGATCTTCTCAAGGGAAATATTATTATATATTTCTATATTGTGAAAGTAGCAGATCCCTGTGCCACAATAAATATCTCTCTAAATTAAGTTCACCCAACAGACTGTTCCTTTAACAGATCCCTTTGCTATTATATTTGTTTGTATAAATGATAAAATGAATGATGAAATGTCCAAGTGACCAAAGCAAGTTACTAAGATTGTTTCAAAGACCCACTTGATTAAACTGGTTTCATTAAAAAACGATGATTTCTAAATTAAAAACAAGTTGAGAAAGTGTTTTCAATTTTGATCTAAATTCAAACACTACTGTGACTCTTATGAGTTGGCCTAGTGTGGGATGGACTAAAAGGGCTGGTTTATCGAGCAAAAAAAATGACCTTGAAAACTGAGATGGACAGTTTGCCCCCAAAATAAAGGAGAGGATGAGAGGGTAACTAGATAAATCATTGTGCTGGGACTGACCAATCAGCTTATCAGATTATCTTACAGCTGGAGATCGGTTTGACCAAAGAGAGATAAATCCACTTACTTGTTTATGATCAGGACCTGTTCCTCTATTAAATTACTCTCCCCAATCACTATTGGTCCAGACTCGGCGATGATGCAAGCCCTGGGATGAACCACAGTTCGAGCGCCTGAGAACAAAGATACCATATGTTTGATTAAATGTGACAATAAACACCAGAAGCATGGAAAAGAACATAACACAAATGCAACTATGAACTGGATATAAATGGTGACAACTTTGATAGTCATTTAGACAAGCAAGAAAACACAAAACCACAGAGGATGGAATGACATTCTTGGGATAGGGCCAATGACAGTTGCTCTAAACACCATGCCTTCTCCTCTCTCCACCCACCCACTCCCTCCCCCTCCCCCCCCACCATTCCGGCACCCAAACATCTTCTGCATATATGTGGTACTGTAGAACATGACTAGGATCCTTATGAAGTTTTGTTGTCCTTTGAAGCCAGGTATTAGCATATAAACGACCATAGCACCTGAAAGCCTTTACTTGTATTGTTTTATTAAACTGACCATGATAAAAAAAAAAAAAACACTACATATGAAATTAAAAAGCTTTAACACCTAAGGGGAAATTACAAATCTTACCAATGGTTACATCTCCTCGAATTTCGGCCTCAACGCAAACCACCGCACCAGGGGATATCTTGACACTACTGGAACAAAAATTGTGACAAAACAAAAATTGGATTAATTTAAAATGTTTTAAGTATTGTCTCTTGAAACAGCAATGAATGATTCTGCTACATATGGGGAGATACAGAGACCAGTGCTTCTAACATACTTAGGACTACAATTTTCAATCTCAAATTCAACAATCATCACTAAATGCACTGTATCACAACATTGCCTTTGAACGGTTAATTCACTTACCATGTACCAGGGGTAGCCTCCATGGTTTGATAATATCTAAGGAAAATGTCATACAATGTTAAATTCTCAATTTCAACTGATAGAATTCATCGCAACAACCCGATAGATCATACAGGTCTGCATTGATAGTCATTGATTTTGTCTAACAATTTTTACTCTAAGTACAGTATGGAGATGGGAAGTATCCATGATTGCAATCACACTGTAATCACACTGAACAATGAGAGTTCCTATACTTGTACAGTTTATCTCTTCCATGCCCAGTAGTGAGGATTCAAGTTGGAGAACATTCAATGTTACATATATGTCTACTTTGAGTTTTCTTACAGAATCCCTGGGGTTGCAACTTGCTGTGATAAGATATTTCACTATAATAGATGGATGATGCAAATGTAGGACTCTTTTTTTATATCTTTTCTTTGATCAAGATGCAGTACTCCCTTGTAATGGGAATAGGTACATATATCCTTAAGTATTGTGGCCAGGGGGTTGAGTACAAGCTTTCACCAAGGCCCTCAAGATCCATTTCATGCCTCTATATTGTGCAATTGATAAGGGCTAGGGCAGCAAAGTTGAAAGGAGTATATGATAATTCATCTTTTTCATCAAAATGTCTGGATAAATTGATATGGTAGGTCAAAGATAAATACTAAAGGAAAATGCATCAGAAGACGCAAAACTGTGGGTGTACTTAATAAAAAGTGACTCAACAGTACAAATATATGACACTGCATAGAGATGTGACAGGTATATTTACCCAACATATACCTGTATGCATTAAAGCAGCATTTTGCTTTTGGTCGCCGTTTTCTACTTTTTTGACATGTCCATCAAGTTTTTTACTTATATCAATCACAAAACAGCAAACTAAGATATTAGCCAAGTTTTTCCCTGCCAACAACGTTAATTGGCGAGTAATTAAGGATATTTGCAGATAATGAGAAAAGTGTCCACGACAAATTCCACAGCTAAAATTAATCGCATACAGTTCCCCCAAACCCATTAGTTTGAATTCAACCAATCAGAGATGCGGGTTTAGTTATGAGCCGTTGCTAAAAATAGATTCAAGACTTTGCGTTGGTACAACCAGGGAGATGTTATGGAACTCCCTGGTACAAAGTCTGCCATATAGACTGTACACAAATCAAGCATGGTGTTGTATTACGTAGGCCTATTGGTCAATGACGTTCGTAGTGTTTAAATATTCATACTATGGGCGAGGTCTATTGGGATCCCAACGGAAAATATCTTGGAGAAAAACAAAGTTGAAATTTGCAAATTTTTCGACTTTTATGCCACCATTTGAAGTAAGATTTAAATAGATAAGCTAGTTATGTATGTTGTTATGGCATAGTGAGGTTGATAAAAATCATAGAAAAGGATGCAAAATGCTGCTTTAACTAACATGAATTCACAGTAATTCACGACAGGATTAGCTGCACAAAAGCATAGGATAGACATAGCAACATTTACCCGCTTATCCTTTGCCAGAAAAACCACACAATGCTTGGTGTCAATTTGTGACTTTCAAAAACAAAAGATATAAGGTGGATATTGAAAATGTTCACAGAACATTCTAAAGCTTCAAAAACTCTCTGAGAGTGGAACACATACTTGACGACACATGACTTATGAAACCATCAAACAGCTTCAGTGAGCACAATGAACCATTTTTGCAAACGAAATCTGACAAACTGTACTGCATTTTGATACCGACAGAGGTACCAAACAGTTATAAAGTGTTGTATGTCTAATCACAAATAAATGAATTTCATACACAGCTTCATGTTACAGTAATTTGCATATTTTATGTTACCATGGAAGCTATAGGCTAGGATACAGGAAAACACTTTTGTTTTCTGCAAATTGTTTGGTTCCCAGTGTTAACTGTGGGAAACTACTGTACTGTAGTTGGATCAACAAACTGAAGCTGGACTCAAGACAGTGTTGTAAGGCATGATTATTTAGCAATTGGCAATTTTAGACATGTACTGAAATTGGTTTGACAATGCAGTATTGACAAGCAACCACATACCTATGTCATCAAATGTTTGCCTAATGTAGCTACAGTCACCACACTGAGAAATTTATGTTACCCATATTTTTGAGTCTGAAGACATATATTTCATGAGCAAAGTATAAATATACTTTTGCAAACTTTATCTTTAAGGGAAGACTAAGGACGTGAACAAAGTGGGCTACTATAGATCTGTAAATTTACGGAAAAAAGAAAAGTGCTTCATTTGCATGCAAAACAACCAGCCAATGAACATCAAGAAAAGAAAACAATTTGTTCTAACACAGTTCCTACTTGGGACCGTATCACCAGTGCCTTCTCCAGCTACCGTACTTAATCAAATTGACAGACTTACTACGTAGGACTGCACCAACAAACATTGTAACAACAAAATACCTGGGATTATTTTCATCAGCCATATTTTTCTGGTAGATATGTCTGATTTTGCCTAGCCTGTTTGAAAAAAAATAAATATACATTACCTTTGCATGACTGCGCACTACTAACAGCTTGTATTACTGTACAGAGTAGTGTGCTCACTGCTCAATGCGGATACAATGCAAAGTACTATTCATTCAGATTCTTTCAAATTAAGCTACTTACTGTAAAATACTAAATACTGTACACTTGTGCTATCAGCAAACAGACAACAGAAGCCTAGAATGACCCTAAAAATGGGAAGCAAATTTGTTAAAAGTTTGCACCATTTTTTTTGTCATCTGCTCGGTAAGTATATTGTGCGGCATGGTGGTATCGCGATACAGTATGCCAAGCGAACCAATACCAGACTTGTGATGATGCAATCTAGTCTCTCAGAGCTCAATGATTATTGCAATTTCCAGCCATGTACATGCACGTTTGAACATAAATAATACGCAAATGACATGAATGGCAGAATGGTTCATTGTGCGTACTGAAGATATATGGTAAAATAAAGACAAAACCATTCTCAGACTTTACCAAATCTGTATTCTGGGTGTATATACACCATTTCTCAATGTGCTTTACATGTTTCTTAAAGACTCGCGCACAAAGAAACGTCTGATGCCAGTAATCTGACCTAATTTCGAATGAGGTGTAACACGAATGTAAGACATCACCATCGATCCCAGAAAACACACACAGCTAGCTACCATTGGTAACTAGACACTGGTGCACAGTCAATACATGCAGCAATGGTCAATACCCACAACACAGTGTTCATAGCAGCGATGGAAATCTCAGCAGGGAGTTGTTATGGAACTCCCTGATCTCAGGTCCACATAAAATATAACAAGGTATCATGTTTCATTACTGTCTGCACTTTGTAGCGACAAGAAGAAAACTTCACTTGTAAGCAACGGAAAGTTAACTTTTTTTCAGAGGGCGGCACGCGGTTTGGGGGCGAGTCTTCAATGCCTTTAATTGAAATATACAAAACCTATACTGTACCAAACTCACAAAAAAAGTGCTGTATCACACACACCCAACAAAACCCCAAAAAAACTTACATTTGTTTTTTCACATGTACAACAGTATGGCAAGAAATATTGCTACTTCCAAGGAATAACTTAGTGTTCAACTTCTGTGCAGCAGTTGTGAAGGCTCTGACTTCATTCTCATATTAACTACTATGGTTCCTGAGCAAAAAAAAAAGTGTTATACTGTACATCTTTGCACTCTTGTATAACATTTTGCAAGTACAGTATATAACTGGCACAGGTTTTCACAGAATTTGGTAGAGCAACACATGGTCTGTAGTTTTGTATAGATATAGCTTATTTACAGTAGTGGTATATAACTAAGTATATACTGTAGAAGGATGTGGGACTTTGGGAAAGCTCTGTTTTACTTGAAATTTCTCTTTAATGTTATAATATACAGTATCATGCATGATCACAGGTACTCCCAGCATAATGGGATACACACGTAGGCAAACATATAGGCCTATATGTCTGAGATTTAAGGTTTTTAAAATGATTTATGATATAATATGTCATCTTCAGCAATTACTGTTTACAGTGACCAGGTTGATGAAGGCACTAATGGTCAAATCTACCTTAAGAAGTAATCTGATCTCACTTCTCAAATCTAATGGAATCATAAATTATCAACAAATCTTTAATAAGAACATGGCTGATGTTGTACAAACTAGTGAGATACCCTGAAATAGTCTTACCTTCTTAAAATTTGTAAAAATAAGATATTTTTCATGAAAAGTCTAGGCATAAAATGCAACAACTTGATTCATACTCCACCACAGTTCCCTAATATTTAGACTTTAACCTATATGCTCATGAAGATGTTATGTCGAGTGAGTACCACAAGTCCCTTGGAAAGAAAATAGTTCCTGCAAATGATTAGGTTCAAGGTACATAAGATGTGCATAATTCTCATTGGGAGCACCTGTGTATGATATGTACCCATGAACGATGTTCACCTCTTATCTTCAGTATTATGAACATTATATCACAACCCACCACCTCCTCATTCCCCTCCCACCTCCCCTCCTCCTCCCCTCCCCTCCCCTCCACAAGATATCAAGTTTTCCATTTGGTAAAACAATTGCATATACGTTACACATTTCCCCTTGTTTGTGATTCTCACATGCCCGATTTAAGCAATGTTACATTATTTAGGCTTAATTAAGAAGCTAAGGGAAGTCAAACTACTACTACTAGGCCTGGGCCCCCAAGTTAGGCTGTGCATCTCCGCTAGGACTTACGAGTATTCCTTAAGAAATAATAATGATGAATAAATAATTACTTGCGTACCAGCCTAGTCAAATGTTGAGTTTAAAGCTATGTTGAAATCATGAAAGCTCCATCATTATTAGGTAGACAACCATATTAATGGGTCCTTCGACTATGTAGTGATTATATAGCATAAAGGCATACAGCCTAGGTTAGTTTCTGTAATTTATAAGAGCCTAGGCTAGGCCAACATTCTCCATGGAATGGATGCTTGCACCCTCCACGGGCCCCCTCCACTGCCCTTACCCGACTCCCCGATATCCGCTCCCCTTCTACATTATGCACTGCTCCCCTCATGCATGTTGCATTTAAGGCCAAATAATTGCATGTTATAATATATGAAATATACATGATCCGTAACACTAACACTGTGACTTCGGCCAAAGTACACTACTGTATATATATCTACAGTAGCCTTGTCCAGCCTATTGTAATTTGTAGCCTAGCCTAGGCCTACATATGATAATGATATTGATAATGTTCGGCACTACGGTTACCTTGGGCGTTGTGAATGGGATGTCATTATCTGGCAATCATTCACTAAGCTCAATGTCGAAATTCCAGGCTTGGGCACCCTCAGTGGACTACCAGTTTTCAGTGCTTGTTAATTAGCAAAAATAACTACACTAATATAATTTTTAAGAAACACCATTTTTTAAAGGTGAGATTTACACTTACACGACTAATGATACCAGATTTGAGCCATGTCAATCTGCTAAATATGGGAAACAAAATATCTAAGCATCACTCTTTGTCAACAAACTTATCACGAACCAGGAAGTAGCATCATAGCTTCCAAAAGTAATCAAGTTGATGAGTTCCTTGTTCGGTGTATGACGAGGAATCCCGGCATGGTAGAATATTATACGTGACTGGTTTACTAACTGCATGCCATAAACGTCGTATAACTACACTACAATACAGTAGAGCCCTAACTAAACTTTAAAACATATCATCGCTAAAAGAGTTTTATGGACTTCGTTGATTTGCTTGCGGGGACACTGTACTGTAGCACTAGGCCTATTTTACGGTAAAACTTTTAATAAGACAACCATTGTAACTAGTCTATTTTGGCTCTAAGAATTATCCCGCAATGGAACAACAAGTTTTGGAGGATGTCAAAAAGTTACTGAAGGGTAAGTTACCACATTCCTGACATTAATAACAATAGCCCATTGTGCAGTTTTATCTTTACATAGCCTATAGCCTAGGCTGAGCTTAATTTAGGCTAGCTTAGTAATATTAATGCCTACACTATAGGTAAGTTGGCCTCGGTCTAAGTTAGGCAAGTATTGTTGAACTTTGGGTGAAGGTTTTACTTTTGCTAGTTGCCTAACAACATGAACCATAATTCCTACAAAATATATTTTGAATGGCGCCCAGACGGTAAAGTTTGCGCAGGGAACTCAAAAGGAAGCAGTGGATATGCAAAGGAAGAAAACCAAGTTTCAGCAAAAATTTATTGCAGAAATTTGCAAATTGAATACTTTTCACATAGTATACTGCATATGACCATCATCATCATAATGTAGTCGGTGCATCAATTCTGGGGATACGCACTTCAAGACCAATTGAAAACGCATAAAACGTGTTTCACGTGCAAAGCGTTTACCTGAGGATGGAAGGTTACTAGTACTGATTAACCTGTCCTTCTACAAGTATTTCACTTGGAATATTAATATTAGTGGAATGACTATTGTGTATAGTTTGTAGAGGAAAAATTGTATAATGATCTTTGTATGAATTTTTTTGATCTGTAAGATATCGACCACTTCTTCACGGTGACATTGAAGAAAGAAAAGTTGAAGAAGGATGCTGCGTCAGAAAAAGACCGTCTTTACAGCCAAGTAAAGGAAACTCTGTCAAAACTTGTCGGGGAGGAGCCTCAAGGTGAGATAACTAAATTGCATGAGCATTTATTAATTATTTTCAATATCATTTGATCAAGGTATGTACCTAATAAGTAAAATAGTACTTTGTAAATTAGTTATAGTATGGACACATAATGTGTTTACACAATTTGACACTTTTCAAAAATGATTGACTATATTACCAAATGGCAAATAGTTTGGGAAAGTCATTTGTCCATCCTCTCAACTTTTTACAGTATTTTTACCTGATAAACATGAATTTCATAAAAAAGGACTAAGTTATTTATAAAAATAAAAAATGTAAAAGTTTAATAAAAAAAATATTAAAAAAAGTTCATAAAAAAGGACTAAGTTTTTTTATGAACCAAACTCAAGTCAATTCATGAACATAAAGGATTTCATAATTTTCCTGCAAATCTAGGTAGCAAGAAACTAAACATTGATGCAATCACCCTTGCATACCTGTAGCCGTTGGAGACCATCTGATTGTATCGAGAGAAATTAGTTATATGCCAAGATAATGGTGGGAATAATGTCAGGGTCGAACAGAGATTTAGAAAAAGTCAGAACGGGAGGGGGAGGGGGGGAGGGAGAGGCAGAAGGGGAGAGGAGAGACATCAACTGTCGATCGCACATAAAGTGGATAATTGTTAAGGTAAGTGTCAATATGTTGAAGTAGTAAAATTTTTCTCTTGCACACTTAACCCTGTTTTCCCAATCTTCCTTTCTTATTTGATAGAAGAATATGATGACGCAAGCTCCTACATGCATGATCGTCCGGAGGAAGAGGACAGTGGCATGTTGTATGATGAAACTTCAGTAGAATTACCCCCTAAACCACTTCCATCCCTAGACAATCTCAGTCACACAGGGAGTCAAAAGTCGTCAGAGAACGACGAAGATAACGATGAGGATAAGGGTGATGTCAATTACGGTAAGAGTACATCGATGTACAGTATATGCATTGCTCACATAAGAGTTCACTGAGCTGCAATTATTACATAAATTTTGTTAATATTCTGTGTAAGAGTGTATATGATTCCTCAGCAATATATTATCATGTATTATTATGAGGACATAAGGAAGGAGTGGCCAATCCAGTGAGGTCATATGGAAGGAGTGGCCAATCCAGGGCCCTTGTAATGCAATCACCCAGTTGGGACAATTTTCTTCTATACTGTAGTGTCATGTCCCGCTTCAGAGCACTCGTATTGTCAGTACGAGCAGTATGAATATCATGTTTCTATCAGATCAAGGTTAGGAACTGTTTGTACTGACAATACCAGTGCTTTGAGAGCATGATATTGGAGTACAGTTTAGAGAGGTATTTAGCATTAGGAAATTGTCCCAACTGGCTGATGCAATTTTTGTGGATATGGATATTCATGAGTTTTATTTTGCATACTTTGCATATTCTGAAATCTGATCTATAAGCACCATGTAGTCAGAATCCAGGGATTACACCCCATATTTAATTCAATACAACCCAGCAAGCAAAAGATAACTGATTTCAAGATTTTGTAGATTATATTCCAGTCATTTTTTCCATTGTGCATTTTACCTAAGTTTATAACTTGTAGACTAAGTAGCTCAGTTGACAGAGCAATCTCTTTTAACATTTCTGAAGTCATTGCTTAAATAATTGGAAGCTATTCTAGCTGAAGTTCATCGCTCTGTCTTCGATTTGTTGATGATTTCCAAACTGTTTTGTATTCCTGAGCTGTATAAAAATAGAACAAAGTAAGGCAGGACATGTTAAAGCTGTCATAGGGTTTCCATGACCAGACTACCTACTGTGAGTGGCAATTAACTACTTGCAGTGTTGTCTTTAAAATAATGTTATCATATCGTCAGACGTACAGTGAGTTGTGGGATAATATGTCTTGCCTTCTCACAGTAACAGATGTATGGTGTTGAGTTGTGGGAATATCCCTTCTGCTTTTTCTGGCTTTCCTGTTACCTGCTTCCTGCTTCCTTTTAGAGGTACAGGGCAAAGTTTGCTCTCTAACATCTGCAGGCCATTAGTACTGTGTGGAAACATGCAGTATGACTATTTGCAGCTTGTATAGTACAGTACTGCTTTTCAGGGTTGCAATGTAAAGTCTGTGTAAGATTTCCTCGCAAGTTACCGAGTGTTATTTCTAGACCATAGACACACAGTCAATATGAACAGTGCTAAAGTGACCCAAAATTTCAAGGTACTTTAGAAAACCTGCATTTCTGCCGATTTCTCCCATTTCAGAGTGGACTGTTTGAAGTTTTCATTAACAAATTTGAGTCATATCACATCATGCCATTTACAGTAAGCTCTGGTTAACAAATTATTAATTTCATTCAATATATAGCCATATATTTTAAAGAGGGGGGGGGGATTGGGTAGAGAGAGGGATAGAAGAAGGGGGAGGGAGGTGGATGGGAGAATGGGTTCATATCAACTGAATTTAGTATCATAAGACAGTTGTGTTAATTAAGCAAGATCATGCTTCCATAAGCACTTTATTTCTCAACCATCCTACAGTATCTTGATCTCCCTCACCAAAATGTGCCCTTTGCTATAGACAAATTACCCTTCTATCTCCCATCTGACTCTCGTTGGACTTTCTTAGTTTCTTTATGGTTGGTATTTTTCAAAGAAACCTTGACCTCATCCATCATGCAGATCGAGTTTGTAGCTGTTTTGTTACAATTTTCATGTTGTTGATTGCCAGGTCTGCCAGAGTAGCATTCTCTGTGGCCCTAAAGGCAAATTGTAATGTATAGCAGGCACGTGATCCCCAAAATAGAAAGTTCACAGAGACTCCCATGACCAGATTGACCTTGGGGGTCGTTGTTAGGGTTTTGAGTCATCTGCCTGTCGGATAATTTGGCATCCATTTGAGGATTACAAAACATTTTTTTTCTCATTCAGTAGAATACTGTAGTTTATGTTCTATTCTGGTGACAGTGGTCTGTTTCCAAAACACTATATATGTTAAAATGTAACTTTTTTATTTGATAATTTGTGCAATATTCATATAAAACTGTAGAATGTTTATACTCCCACAAAAATGTCTCTCTTTTGCAGAAGGAGCAAAAATGCGACCCAAGTCTGTTTCTGAACTAACACAGTCTATAAAGGAAGGTTTCTTAGACAAGAAGCGTAAAGGTAGGGATTCACAATTCTCTGTACGCATTTCTAAGGGTGCACACACTCATTAAGTTGCCTGTGTCAGTGTGTTGGTTGAGTCAATGACAGAGAATTTTACATCTACAGAAGTTCATTATGCATTAAAAGACTTTTCTGTGGCTAAACAAAAAGTGGTGACACTGGCATCATAGGTCAGATAATGGATTTTTATTCAATAATGATAATTTTTGGTATTTATTTGGACCCTACTAAATAAAAACATGTTGGAGGTTGAAGCCCCTTCTGAGAAACCAGTAGAAACGTTTAGATATTTTAGAATAAAAGTCCAGTTTAGATTTTGGGAAGAAAAAAAACTCAACTGGTTACTGCAAAGTATTGCTGTTCTAGTATCAAATGATGGAGTAGGGTCAACTTACTATGGAACAAAGGAAGCAGCTGGTGGTTTTTAATTGTCGCCCTCTGTTCATGATAGCTTAGGTTTATGTAATGAAGCTAGCAGTCAGCAGTATTTTCCTAATGGCCCCTATATTAAGTGATATGGGGCCTGCAGTGCTTGAGATTGGCTGGCTTACACACACATTTCTATTCCCTATGGATATGCAATATCCTTACCTCTCTAGTAAGTGTCACAATGAGGGTGCATTTGTGAGGGTGCATCTTTGTGGAAGAGTTATGGTAGTTGACTATGTATGCTAAAAATTAATAACTTGATGAGCACTACCTTTCACTTCTATAAAAGTGTAAGGATATTATCATCATAATATGTTAGGCACTGAGAAGGCTGCAGCATCAATGCAGCCAGGCTGTGTTATAAATTCAGTTGTGCTCTGCAGTTTCACATATGTAGTAAAATAATGTCTATTTTCCAGTGGAAAAACTTCCAGTGGCACTAGAATCAATGAAACCTAGCCATCTGGAGGGAGATCATTGGTTGGAGCCCTAGTCGGTTAAAATATGGTCGTTCTTTTAACTTTATTTGAAGCAGATGAAACAAATCTTATGTTTGATCATGATCGTCCAGCTCATTGTTAGAATATTCAAAACGAATTAAAACTATACATTGGATAGGCACCTACAGTAGTGTAAATCAGTAATGTAAAATTGTAAATGATAAGCTATGTGGCATATCCTAAAAGCACTGGCGGCTGTTGGCATTGTAAAATAATAGACTGCTTACCAGGCTGTTTGGCCTTGCTGCTGGGGATTGTGCACCTGCTGCAGCTTAACGACCCTTAACGATCCTTCGTACATAAATTGGTCTCGTTTCCCTCCGTCTAGAGGGTCAATTTGGTTTCAGCGCTTGGCAGACTCGGTACTGTATCATCAAGGACAACATCATGTACTACTTCAAGAGCAAGACGGATTCCAAACAGTGCAACGAGATCGACTTGTCGGGGTACGAGGCGGTCTCTGCTCCGGACATGGAGAAGAAACATAAGCGGCGACAATTCCTGATTGTAGTCTCACAGCCAGGATTCAGGTCGTTCCAGGTAAGAACGTGATCATTGGGGAATATTTTCATTTGGAGGATAGGGTAGAAGAACAGGTGGGCAGCGGGTGGGTGGAGGGTGGTGTTGGAAACATTTTTTCCCATGGATGACTTCCTTCTTAGACATGTATAAGATTTTATTTCCTTCAGGAAAAAGGGCTAGCAGTTTTAAGAAGAGTGTCCTATTATAAGACCCCTCCCAGACTTCCATCCCGCATACAGTGGATCCATTATGAAGACATCACCTCATGCACTTCAAACCCCTGTCAAATGTTGGGCAGCTTTAGTCGTACCAAACAGCGGAACTAGATGGCATTTGCATTAAAGCTCTGGTTTAAAGAACTCCACAAAATATACAACTTTAAAAAAAACAAGTCGAGAGATAATCATTTCTTAAACCTACTCAAAAAGCTGTTGTAGTTGGGTGAAAAGCCTTGTGTGAAGTCAAATATTCTGTATAAAAATTACATTAAATCCTGAACCAAAACTATATGAAAAACATCCTCTTTACACTCATACACTCATTAAGTTAAAGCAACAAGAGAATTGTATTAATTGTTGTGTTTAGTCTGCAGATGAAATACAAGTTTTTACAATATATAAACAATAAATAATATGCCAATATATTAATTGTTAGTTTGTCACAATAAAAATGACTGCTAGAAAATCACTAAACCATCAACAATTTTTGGCCTGTAGCATTTAAATGGACTTTCTGAATGTCAATTTTCCCATGATCCTTAATATTTTCCAATAAAGATGGAGGGTGAATGAAGGGGAGGGGGGGGGTTCTGGAGGAGGGAGTGGGTTCTGGAGGAGAGATGGGGGAGAGGGGTCTGGAGGAGGCATGTGGCCTCTACTAAGGATGGTACCATGGCTGTAGAAGATATGAAAACGTTTCTATTTTTTCATTCTTGTTAGACCATTTTGGAGATTTTGTGCCATCTTCCTAGCATATTTTGGCCCATATCTTTTTTTCAGTAGTATTCCTATGAAGCACCCGTATATTAATTTAAGTTAAACAAACTAATGCATAAATTGGATTTTTTTTCTCTTTCAATAGTTCATTGCCCAATCAGACGAAGAAATGAATTCCTGGATAGAGGCAGTCAATATAGCCAGTAAACTCTCACCGAAACTTCCTGAACCAGGTAAGAAAAAGTTATAAACAATCTTCCCCAAAGTTGTCGTCAGCTTTCCATCCATTAGCCTCCTTGTCGTATATACTGTTCCATCATTGAACTATTAAATCAACCCATATCTATATCTTGTTCTGTGCGGTGACTTTTGAGCAATACTCTACAAGTTTTGTCGTCTAAACAGGGTATTCAAAATTACATCACAAATGTGAACCATCTCCAGAATTTTAAGTTTAGATTTTTTGTTGCCAAAGCTACATGTTTTCATTTTTTCACTTTTTAAAGTGTGTTTTCATTTTTTCCCCTCACTTTTTGTTGTTGTTGATGTTGTATCTTTGGACTCATTGACATGAAGTTACCAATGGCCCCCCCTAGGCTTTCCCCACCCTCAACTCTGTGTGGTGTTTTGCATCATTGAGATGAAGTTACCAAAGGCCCCCCCAAGCTTTCCCCACCCTCAACTGTGTAGTGTTTTGCAGCTGGTTGGAAAACCATCAGTTTTATAATCGATACTTTTGATATTGTATGTCCGTTGGCATGATTCTCAATGCTGAGTGAAATCCTACACATACAGCACAATGTATACCCCATTGAATGTAAAACTGATTATACTGATACAAGGATACTGATTACAAGGATACTGATACTGATTACAAGGAGTGTTAGCTCAGTGTTAAAAGCCGGTGCCTTTCAATCATAAGGTCCAGAGTTCGAGTCACTCCAAGATTAATGTATGTCGTCCAGTTACAGAGTTGTTGACAATTCATAATCATGGATACTAAATATGAATCTAAGAGACTGACTTTGGTCAGCTTGCAGCTTTGATAAGTCAATGATGGCTTCAGCGCCAGTTCCTGCTTGCAGGAGGATCTAAAAAAATACTTTATAGCAAGACCTTATTCCGCTCTCCAACAAATTCCTAGACATTGACCTTTTGACCTCTTGCATTTTTCTCGAAGCTCTCACCAGCGGAGGGGACAGTACGTCAGTGGGAGGGGAAGAGGATGACTTTGGTGACGAGTACGAAGACCTGGACGAATACCAGCTGACCAAACTGGGACAGGGTAAGAAACCAGACAATGCACCCACCACTCAGACCATTGTGGAAGAAGCGGACGACTTTGACGACGAATACGAAGACCTGAGTGAATATCAAAAGTTTAAGGCAACTCAGGCGAAGCCGGCCGCGCCGGCCCTGCCTCCGAAAGAAGTGCCTTCCTTCGACCCCGATCAGGGAGGCGACGACTTTGGCGATGAGTACGAAGATCTCGACGATTACCAGAAATTTAAGATGGCAGGAGGTAAGAAAGAACCCGAGGTGACTTCGTCAGACTTTGGGGAGACTTATGACGATGTGAGCATCGTCCCACCGCCTCCACCGCCCGATAACCACATCAGTGTCAGGGACACCCCTCTCCCACCACCCCCTATAGAAGTACTCAAGAGGGACCTACCTCAACCCCCTTCCAAGGAGCTGCCTCCCACCCCGCCGGAGGAAACAAACGGTTCTACTGCCAACGAACCGTGGGATAAGGATTTTAAAAATATCTACATGAGTAAGTGGGACTGTAGACCCGACGAGGAGAATGAGCTAGAATTGAAGAGAGGAGATTTGATCCACATCTTGAGCCAGGATTACGGTGGTTGGTGGATTGGCGAAAAGGATTATAGGGTGGGACTGGTACCGAAAGATTTCTTAATGAAGGCGTACGTTCTGGCTTAAAATAGTCTTTTGTTTTTGATTTCTTGACAATACTCAAGGTGGCCTTTGCAATGGTTAAGCGGCAGGGTGGCTACTTTGCATTAAATGTCTGTTCATCTTCTGCTAAAATGCACCACCAAGGTGTGGTGCATTTTCTCAAGGACTTTCACATTTTTGAAATGGGATCATTATACAGCTGAGGTCAAGTTTATTTCTGCTACCATATGTCATGTAAAGTGAAATCTGTCCAATTTATCCTTAAGATTAATGGTTTTATCAAAGGACCAAAAAAACAAAACATTGTTGTTTTTTTGTGTTTTAGAAATGGATATCAACAGATTGCATGTTAGTATACATATCTTGTCTTGCATTACTCATGGCAAGTAAGCGTTACTTTTTGTATAATTTTCAAAGTACGTTTAATTTTTATGTAGAGATAGAGGTCATTTAAAGCTCTCAGCTATTGGTTGCCTTTCTCAGAATTAGAAATATGCCTACTTTGGTTTATTTAAAGTAATAAATCATCAGTTTTGACACAGTTTTGTCACAGTAATTTTTCAAAAATTGTCGCTTTATTTTTAATTTTAAGTAAGATTGGACATTACTTTCACATTCAAAGTATTTTACTTTGCTGAGACATGGAGTTCAACACTTATTTTGTTCAACACTTATTTTGATGGTCCAAATTTCCGAGGATTTGTATATTTGGAAACTTTCTTTCGGCCATGCATGATAAAATATGGACTGGCAGAATTCTTTTTGTACTGTAATACACGATATATATAGAGTAAGCAATTATCTATTTAGAAATGTAATCAGCTTTTGTGTTCGTTAGTAAACTTATGACATTTAGGTATTGAGATTTCATTTTTTATGATTTGAACAAATAATTTGTAGTACTCACTTATCAGAGTTGGACTTGATAATTACTAAACAGCGATCAGTGTTGCCCTCAAAATGCAGCTTTTTTCCTTTTTGTGACAATTTCAAGTTTGCAGTAATTTCGCAGAGCCTACCTATGTTAATACAAATATTTGTGTTTTTATTGTAGCTGATTGAGGGGCAACACTGATTGATTTTTATTAAATAAAACTAAAATGGAAAACAATTATTATACTCTATATTCACTTTTAGTAAATTTTTTAACTGAATAAAACTAAAGTAGAAAAAGTCATCATACTCTATATTCACTAATAATTGATAAAATTATATATATTTGGCCATAAATTACTTTTGCTGCCATATTTGCCAAAAGAAAAGTTAAATTTTGTATATTATTTTTTCAAACTTTTTTAAATTGTTTTAAAGATTTGGCTATTGTTTAAAGATATGTAATCAGCTGTCATAGTTTTCAAGTTTGGTCTCTTTTCTGTTAAACCATCAGTTTTAAAATCCTCAACAGTAGCTATACCATATTTGTGCAGAGGCAGCCACCCTAGTTATGAAATGGTATTAATGTGATGGGATGTTGGGGGTTTCAGTGGTTTTACTGTAAAATAACATACAGTAAATCCAGTCTTTACATCCAGCAAAAACTTCAGCAAACTCCAACAAAAACTCACTTCCTGTCATATTGAGATTTTCATTTTTATGCCTCAAAATGATGACATAGGGATGTGGGTTGATGGTATTTAAGTTGGGTTCTTTTTCAAAGAATGTAACATAAATACGATCTTCAGAACTGTCAAAACTTTCACTTAGGGTGAGATTTTTGTTGCATGCCACCCCTAAATTCATTACCTCAAAGCTTTTAAAGAGACTTCAATTAGACAAGAAATATTAAAAGCCTTTTCGTAACATGACAAGCAAAATAAAAGCGTTGTCTAAAGGTGCTAAAACTCATTACGTTGTTCATCTCATGGAAATTGTTTCTACCTGTGCAAGTTGATACAACTGCCTCTTTCTTTCTCCTTCATATAGTGTTTTAGAGAGAAAAAAAACATTGGTTTGAGAAAGGGGAATGCATGGACCAAGTAAGATTAACATTTACATTTCTTCCTGGCATTCCACAAATGTATATTCTGATTGCCATTGTTACAGATCACGTTCGAAATGTTAACATTCTATTTTTAATAATGAAGTTTATCGTAATGAAAATATATACACAGACTCACAGAACCATTGTCCTTTCCTCGCCTGTTTTGTACATGATGTGAACGTTTTGAAGCAAGATTTTAAAACAGGCAAATGTGTTACAGAAGGGAGAGAAGGAGTGTGGGTAAGGGTTAGTATGCAGTTATCCTACTTAAGAGAATGTATAAAATCATGTCCTCTTTTAAGTTAAGTTTCTCCCTTCTCAACTTAATTATGTTGTTTTTCATAACATAGCATCATTCAAGTGATTCTGGTTAATTCCTGATACAGATGTCGAATGGGGTGCCTTTGCCTACCACAGTATTTGAGAAGTGGTCAGATGCTGGGGTATACACTTGTCCGTCGGATAAGGACGTTAAATGGCGGTCCCGGGACCAGGAATGGGAGTGAATTCACACCACTTCAATGTTATCCTCTGAACACTTATCGAAAAGACATGGCTTGAAATAAGCCAGTGTTGGTTGATCCACGATCTAACAAAGATAGGGTCTCAAATAAGCTACTGTAAGACTTCCTAATCCTTGGGTCTCTAATTAAACTAAAAGTCTCAGATGAAGACTGGCACCAACATTTTTTTTCTTTTGAGTAAATTTCGTACTATATATTCTGGACAAAGAAACATGATTAAAAGTTGAGAAATAAAAAACTTATATATAATCCCCCTAACTGTATTATGAAATATCACATTTTCAATGTAAATAATTGTATATGACACACACAGATAAAAGTGACAGTATATAATATGTATTTAATCGGTTTGTATTATACACAGCAAAGTTTAATACAAGGTTCAATATGTACACAAACTTAACAAAACTTGAATAATCTCTTCTCATGACCAAATGTTATGAGATTATAAAATAATCAACACCAAGTATAACAAATTTGTTTCTCTTTGCAAGCAAATCAGTTTGACCAACATTAATAAACATCAGTTAACCAATGGATAGAGAATATTATGATCAAGCAGGTAAGTGATTTTCAATGCTCTTGCTTCCCAATTTAACAATAACACACATCAGAAAACTGGAAGACTTGCAAAAAATGTGTAAATAAAGTCCTCTAAGCTATTACTTTTCAAGACGTTACCTTTATTTGAAATATAAACGTCCTCCACCACAAAAAAAACTCATGATCATAAAAATAAAATATTACTTAAAAATATCCCCAAAGTATGTTCAGATTATAAAACAAACCTGAAAGGCTACTCTGACTCCATGAAACTTTCATAGAAGACGCATAAGCCTAGTCTAATTTGCATATAAGACTTGGGGCTGGAGTCCATCGCCATCCCCTGAAGGATCCCCTCTTTTGGGTCGAACAGGATTACCCCTTATTGTATCATTATTCATTTATTCTTAGCAGTTATTTTAATCACTTTCTAGCAGCATCTTATTCAGATGGGAAGATCAAAAAAGTCTAGGAACAGATTCACACTGGGACACCCTGCTAACAAATCAAAATACCATTCATAGCGTATTCATTTTATTTGATCTATATATAATAAATATCAATATTTGATTTATTTATAATTTCCCGTAAAGGAGTTATACAAGCCCTTGTCCTGATAACATAACTTGTGACATCTACATTCCATTGAGAATGTTAATGTGTGCAAGGAGTTGGACATTGACATAAAATAGTCACTTTGATTAGCAATTATTCTCTTGGCTAATCTTCCCACAAATCTCCGTAATTGGAAGAATCCGCCTCATGCAAGCAACACAGCTCCAAACACATTGGTTTTCTACACATTAGCGATCGAAATCAATGTAATAAATAGCTCCATGTTCAAAACACATCTATATTTGTGTAGGAAAAAGTTCATGTGACCTCTGGATGTATTGATGTAGAGAGTTGATTATGACAGTGCTTCACAGTAACTGGCTATTTTAAGACTTTCCGGCACCCATTATTAACTAGCCTATAAATGACCAGTCTTTGGGTGTGATTCAAAGACTACTCTTTAGACAACAAATATCAAAAACATTTCTCAATTTAGAATGTTTTAACTGGCTTTTGATGTTTATAGTATCACATCATACCAATCAAATAAATGGAATAATGCTGACATCTACCAATGTAAATATTTCCATATGACTCTTAACTTTTGTTCGGGCCACGAGGACAGGTTAATAGCCCGGCTGGCCATTAATTCATTTTGGCTGACCAGGGATACGTTTAACTTCCTTCTACCGAGATATTTGGAGAGCTGCTGGTTTCCTTTCTACTGTATAAGGTATCAGTTTGATATTCTTCATGTATCCCCAGTCATAATGGCCAGGAACTCTTCCTGACTAACTAGAATGGGGGAACAAAAGTAGGTAGGGAAAGCATTAGGCTTTCAAATTGACAGAGAACACATCAATTGTTGAAATTCTATCCAAAAGGTAATTTTATAAGTTTACTAGATATATTTTTCAATTGTTTCAGTAGTATTACTCATAGTTAATGCAAGCACACACAACGAGTGTGAATATACAAAGGATAATATACAAAAGATCATAAGAAACAAAATAATAGTATACAAATAATAATACAAATAAAATAATAAGAATATACAAAAGATAATATACAAAAGTTTCGTTGTAAACTACTGATGAATTTTCTACTCTTAAAGGAATCAAACTACTTTATTTGGAAAAAAATCTCCATTTGTTCCAACAAATCACCAGAAATTGGGAACATCGGGAGGTGCAGCATTTATGATTGTACAGTATCTTAAGATATGACTCTTTGCCATAAAGACCATCACAAATAAAGTACTTTAATTGTTAACCTTTCAAAATTAGCAAGCAATTTGCTATTAAAAATGCTGCACCAAAATGACATTTGGTGAAGTTACTACATAGCAGTAAGACTGAATTTTAACCAATGGGCCAGCCAGGCGGTAAACTAGCCCTGTTCCTTATACGATATGTTTCCACACTTTGTTATCTAATTCCTCTGAAATGTGATCAAAGGAAGCAATATGGAATACTTACTCTCGCCATCTCCATCGTGATCAAATTCATCAATCATGGCTCTGAGTTCATCGTCGTTCATGTTTTCACCGAGTTCTCTCGCCACTCTCCTTAAGTTCCTCAGACTTATTTTACCAGAGTCATCGTCATCAAACAAACGGAATGCTTTAGTGATCTCGACTTTCGGATCTCTCTCTAGCATCCAGTCAGTGACTGAGGAAGGGGGTAAGAGAAATGACACAGATTATGACTATAATATATATGAGTCTTAGCACCAGTAGTCTGCAAGCATTACAGACTAGTCCCACAAGCCAGTATAATCCATGAGGACTTACCCATGAATCTATGCTCACAATGTATTTAAGTAGCTTGGCCAATGGAATTGATATGAAAAATATCTATCTTTAATCTATCTTTTCCTGCAATCTTAAAACTGTAGATGAATATTGCAACATCTCTAAACATTCTGGGACAATTTTTTGTCCAACCCACTGTTGCGTTGCACCCCACAGTAAGCAGGCCTCCTTTTCTACTCTGTAGGTGTATTGGTTCGACCAAGGCATTGGTGGAATTTGCAACACTTATTCGGATGAACACTAAATCTTACTGAAAGTATATTGTACACATGTTTACAGTATATGGTTAACTCTTCTAGCCAAACCTTTACTAGTCTACACTGATCTGTACCTTCTCTATATTTCATTCCATGAATGTCTTTGTACTGTTTAGTTTACTAACCAGACTAGTTCACATCAAAACCCAAAAGTTAATTTGGAGTATAGTGTGGACTGAACTACTTTAATCAAAATCATTTACAAATCAGGTCCAAATTGGGAATAAACCTATAAATGTTGCCGTAAGAACTCACTGACTTCCTTGAAATCCTCGAATGTGATTTTGCCAGTTTCCTCTCTGTCGTAGTCTCTCATTACTTTCAACACATCAGCTTTCTTCACTTCAAACCCCAGAGCTCTCATGGCAACCTGTAATGAAACAAAAGGCAGTATTTAACTCATTGTCCTGCTCAGAACAGGTCCACATTTCCTTACCTCAACTCAGCTTTACAGTATATGCTTTGCTGTGTGAAGCCTATGAAACATTAGTTCTCACCAACAAGGGCTACTGTATGTACACTGCAATTAACCTGTTCTAGATACGTGTTGACCCATCAGAAAATCATTTATCTAGTATCACATAGCAAGATGCTAAGCATATGGGCAATTTGCATACATAAATACAAAAATGTTTAGTTGTTTTTGTACACCAGAGCCATACTATTTCATAAGAGACAAAACTCAAAGCCTTCAATACTGTTGCACAAAATGCAAATACATAAAAAAGCATAGCAAAATTTCTCAAGAAAGGATGTGTATGTCTGCTATGATAATTATACGAATAAGTATAATTCTTTGTGTATATTCTTTGTGTTCATTTGTTTCTGATATGGTAGAAGAATTGAGTAAACGTCAAAGCTATAATTACAATTTTCTTACCTTAAGTTCATGGTAGTCTATAGCACTATCTTTATCCGTATCAAACAAATCAAAGGCTTCCTTTATTTCTTGTTTCTGTTCTTCTGTTAATTCTCGCCTTTTCTTCCTCTTTACTTTCTCTGCACCGTACTCTGACCTGTGAAGCATTACAGAACAAATATCACTATGTACACCACTTACAGGGTTGAATACAACCCACTTTCATCCAGTAATGGCTGTCATTTCCATCATCCCATAGTGACATAAATTTTAGTCTTACACATGCAGTAAATGATTAGTATGTAGAGTGCGCAATTTTGGACTGTAGCCTAGGCCTAACATTACGCTTTGCTCTTTGTTCATGATGTATGCAATTTAGTCCTCACTCATGATATTTTTAATAGTGTGAGAATTGTTTTGATTTATTTGTAGTTCTTACATCAGGTATAGGCTTGTAGTTGAACATCACACTAAGAAATTAGTGTAGGCGGGGACCCTAGACATAGGTAGGTCCTCAGCAGTGTAATATGTGTATGCTAGGCCTGGGCTAGGTTTCACTGACTGTAGCCTAGCTACAGTACTTTTTAAGTTCAATTAACTTTTGCTGCTTTGACACCTGTATATTGCGAATCTCATAAACTGTTAACAATATTTGGAGTCCAAATTATGGAAAAATCGATACGTATGATAGGCTAAACAATAAGAACAACCGTAATGACTATACCTTAACGATAAACTCATGATTTAACGACTAAATCTCGAAGTTGGCGCTGAAACTTGAAAAACAAAATTCGCCAGATTTCCAATAGCTGACCATAAGCGGTATACATAATTGGCTAAATAAAAATATTTTTATCTGCTATATAGAGAGACAATATGTATGGAAGCCAAAATGGGACTTACGTTTGATAACAAACTTTGGTGTCAAATCTAGATATTCTGCTCTGCTCTGCTTGGATGATCGTTTCTAGTTTAAGAGTCGTGTTTGGAGCTGCAATTTGTAAAAATTCTTCATTTTTTTTCACTTCGATGGCAATGTTGACTGTCCTACAGTGTTTCCTTGTGTTCTTTTCGAAGTGATGAAAATACTGAGTGGTTTAACTGAAACTTCAATGATGGTATTTGTCAGGGGCGTCAGTCCCAATTGAAAAGTTGGGGGACATAAATGGCTGAACATGGGCAACACTGAAGGAGTGTGCGCGTAGCGCACACCGTCGTCGCCTTGGCGTAAAGCCTTTACCGGGTGGGTCCAGGGGCCCGCCTTAGGGCAGCCTGATGGGGTCCAGGGACGAAGCGCGGTGGGGTGCAGGGGGCGGACTCACATCTAGAAATCTTCAAGCATGCTTCTGTTTGGTCTCTGAATTGATATGTCAGTCATAAATATATTTTTTAAAAAGTCAAAATAGTGCTGAAATTTTTCCTTTCGTCCTGGCAGTATTTGGCTTGAACAAAATTGACTTAGAGTTTGACCCATGGTCCAGACGACAAGGTACGTTATTAATTTCATACTGTTAATAATAACAGTAGTAACGTGATAGGCTAAGCCTGTTAACTCTTATAAGTACTACTACTATTGTAGTTTATCTCTGTAATTAGGACTAAACTCATACGTCTTGTTCCTTGAAGTATTTATTACACAATAAAAAATTGGGGGTAACAATGGACAAGTTTTGTGCGTTATATACACACAAGCATATCATACTATGCTATTCTATAGTTAAGATTAATTATTCTCGCCTAATTTTTGCATTTTAGCATTCTATAAGCTATCTGCGGGCATAGACTATAGGCCTATGCAATAATGTGTGAACCGTAACCAACTTAGCCTACGCCAACTTTTTTTGACATAGCTTCCCACAGCCTCATAAATGATCAATTCCATGTATTACTGTTCTGTTATATGTTAGCATATTCGCTTTTAAAATCAGCATATTTGGTTAACTTTGCCACTGGCAATCGTGTGCTTTCAAATGCTTAGGCTACTCACAGCCTATATAAATTGGAAGTTCCTGAAAATGTAAGATATGACCTACGCAGTAGGATCATAACCCTAACCCGACACCAAATGTAAAAAAAATGACATACATAAGACAAACTAAACACAGATGTAGTTACCAACTCCTACACCCTTATGAGGCTTATGAGTATAGGAATGAAGAAATGTTCCTTACTTTCATCAACATAATAACGTCTACTTTTCGTGTTGAAAAACAAGTCGTATTGACTACTTATTTGTCTAATCTGTCGTTTGCACGACCAGCCCGTGGCTATTGAAATATTTCTAAGAACATTTCAGATATAACTAAAGAAAAATTGCACCACGTATATTGATATTAATTTGCATTGTTTATTTGTGAATTTTATCAAGTAATATTTGAAATGAACCATACTTTTAAATATGCACACCGGAGGGCTAACAAGGAGATCACCTGTCGTTATAGATATTTCTCGTTAATTCGCAATTTCAAATCTAACACAATTATATTTTTGATCATTATCTACATACACCTATATTTAACATCAAACAATGAGATTACTATGAAAGGTCATTGAAAAGTGCAAAAGTTTAAGGTTCAAAAAATGTACACTCTCCTTCACTGTAAACTCAATATTATTTAAATATGTAAATATAGCCAGGGTTAAGAACTCCGTATTTGGAAACATTTGGTCCATATTACCTTATTATATAAAGCAAAAGAAATGACAACGACAGCAAACAAGAGACATACCCTGAGGTCGATAATTATCTTATTTGTAAATGAAATACAACATGAGGGGCTCATTCTACTGTGTTGTTGCCTTTTGTTGAGATTGTCCTAATGTTGATTCATTTCAACTTTTTTTCATTTCAACTTTTTTTTCATTTCAACATTTCAACAAAGTTTATTCATTTCAACTTTTTTTTTAAAGTTTCTAATGGCGAAATTGCATATACCTCCTGTAACTACAGGGATACTGAGCAATACAAAGAACAGCGGCAAGTTATCAGCGTACGAAAAGATAGTAGGCTCTGTTAGTTGTTGAACCTGATAACAGTCGCGTAATTAGTCTCTATACCTACTAGGGAACATACCCTCGATTACCGAAAACCACTTTAAATGTTTGGCAATAAAATGAAATTTACGTCGAACCTACTGACTGAGATCTCTCTCAAACTTATATTTCCAATTTTATCTATTATAAAGATAAAACATAAGGTGTGAGTGTGACTAGAATTCATGAGTTACCGTTAACTTAAGGTAAGTTAACACGTCACAACACATCACGTAATGCTATATATGGAAAATGGGCAGGTACGATGTTGAATATTGCTGAGTCCTTTTCGCCCGTCGTTCTATAGCCTTCTTATTGCAACTGATGTGCCTACATTAATACCGAGCATTAGTGTAAGCCATTGGGTATACATGACGGTAATTGCTATACATTCATGGCTGACAAATATCTCTATCCCATCAAAGTGTACTTAATTGCGAGTACCATGTTCCGAGTACAAGTAAACGAATGTGACTCAGTGCTAGTCTGAGCGAGATTAATTTGTCTACAATTAAGTACTTCAACAGAGCTTGTTTTATTTAAATGGGATGTGCTGAAGATCGCGCACTCCTCACGAATTTGGGAACATTCTCCTACTATGCTCAAGATAGTTATAGGTGTGTGTGCTGTTTGCATTTTGTTGTGTGATTTCAATGGATCTCCTGATGTATAGGCTATATAACGGTACGATGTTTCAACAATTTCTGTCAATTTAGTTACCGTCCCATCGAGGGGTATGTTAATCAAACATATAAGACTAATTCAAGCATGGACTGAGTTGTTGAATGATAAGGGGGGAAATTATTTGATTTTAAAATTTAAAAAAAAATCTCACACTCGCACGTCTCAAAAGGCCTGCTTCAGTAAGACAATGAAGTAAACAACTTCGACAACATATCAACATAGCCTTGAAATTTTATTACAGTTACTATTCGTTTATGAACTGCCTGAGATGAAAACTACGGTAATGAAAATAAATGCCTGTTCAGATATATCTGGAGGCTACAATCATTCTACTTGACTATATAAAGCCTCGTAGCTATATGAACAAATGCACCTGTCGACAAGTTTACAGTGTAAATGATCCATTTATTAATTGCGGGGAATGGTTACTGTTAAGATGTGATGATTATTAGGCTGTCATTAATATAATGTGATCGATCGGTTTTCTTTAGTAATGGTTTCAGACCGCAGGCAAGTGACGTCATAAAGAGAGTCGTTCATACGCAAACTCTGTAAACCCATGCACGCGCACTTAGTTTGCTGCAAAGTTGTGAAAGTGCAAACTGCACTTGTTCTCTGATATCTGCAAAGTAACGCTAGTTTAGAGAGCGACCATTTACTAAGAAAAGAGCAGGACTAACGAGAGGAATGATTGATAACTTTATGTCATCTCCCAGGCACGGATCCAGGAGATATGATGGTTAGGCAGCACAACCTTGCTAGTAGTCCTAAATATATAACCTAAATATGCATCAGAATGCACCATTCCACGCTTAAAATTTTAATTTATTCTGTGGGTGGGAACTCCCCCCCCCCCCAACCATATGTGAAGTTGGCTTCAACGAACCCATAGCCAACCCTTCCTTTTTAAAATCCATAATCTGCCACTGCATGTAGATATTATGTAAAAAAAAGGTAACTTAAATTGATACTTCTGCATATATTCGGGATCGGAGGCGATGTATTACGAGCATAATCATATACTTTAACCAAAATAAATCCGTACAATAACTTCGTATATTTTCATAAATATTATGAATCTGAGATCTGAGATATGAATATATCTCAGATCACTCAAGGCTTGACAAGGAAAGAACACGCACCGGCCTGCAGCTTAAAGTATTTTGACTTCAAAGGTAATAACGTAGTGACGTCCCACATTTCGAGCAAGAATTGTTTTTCCAATGACAGAAATATGGCAAAAAATTTCCAGTCAATGAAAATCCAGAGAAGTAAATAAATGGCATATAACTTTTATCAATAATTCATGTATAGAAAATGTATTAAAGGCACGAGTTGCTCTTTATAGCGAAATAATGAGATGCAAGATGAAACGAATAATGGCAACATTTTACTATTATATAATGTTCATAATTAATGACCCAACAAAAGGCAGAAAGCAGATTTTGAAAAATTAAATCGCTGGATTGCCATCTTCTCTAATTGATTTAGTGTTTGCTTTACAATCAGTATAAATGCCACGTCTGGGCATTTTTTAAAGCATAGTCTATCGTGGCCTCGGGCATATTTTTAAACAGGAAAGATAAAAGCGAATGGTTTTCGGAGTCAAGCCTGAGAAAGTGATTAATAACGTCAGAAGTCATTGGATCACAGCAATGCTATTAATTTATATATCACCTGCTGCTACATATTCACGGTTAGGTAATACAATTTTGTATTACTGCATTTCTTTAGTTTTAATTTATTCAAACTTATTGATTTATTTACGAAAGTAAAGAGTCGTACCCAAATACATGCCTTAGGGCTGTAGTTACAACAAGATAAGTATAGTGTCGATATTTTATTTATTATCTCGCTCAACTTAGGAGATAATAAATTGTCTTTAAATAAATCAAAACTAAAAACAAATTGACAACTTATTCGCTTGGAAACTCGCGAATGAAGTTTCTTTCTCTTCACAATATTTTGAATTTTAAATCACCTGCTTTTTCTCAAATCTTCATTCCTTAAAAAACTTTCAACTTTGTTACACGTCTCCTCTTTAAATTAGTGTTAATGGTAATAGTTTACGACAAACGTTTCGGTTAGCATACATGTTTGAATAACATAAAACAGCGAGAATGCACAAGAAACCAACAGAGAGCGATAAGAACATATAGGGATAGATATCACTGGCAACAAGCGATAAAATGACTTCTTTCGCCTCTGCTACCGACTTCGTGGATAAATTTGTTATGATCTAAAACCAAGAGATACTGAACCTATTTTTTCTTGAAATATTTGTAGACGATTGTTGCTTTTTTTATTTCAAGCATTGGTTCTTTGCCAAGTGTTTAATTTTGAAAGCGGAGTTGAATATTTCTTTAAAGATGTGTTCGGCTTTCACGCCTCTCGTTCTAAGCCGACCGAGGATTAATATCGGGAACGGTTCTGCTCTTTCTCTACCAATGACGTCATCAAGCTCATATCCGCCAATTGTTTTACCGACACCCCAAGGTACATATCACTCTGATATTTGGCAGAGAGAAGCACCAGAGTCAGTAGCACCGATTAGATTCTCAAACAAGCTAGAGGATTACAATCCACTTGTAGCCGGACGAATCCCTGCAGCCAATTTCTGTGTCCCGGGGAAACTGCGAGATTTGCTGGAAACATCGTTCGTATTCGGGCCACCTCGCGCCAGTGTTAGTAAGTATAAGAACATCTACCATAAAAAAAAATAACATTATGCGTAGCATAACATAAAATATGTTTAGGATGTTATCTTGGTGATAACATTAAGATGGGTAGGAAACTATGAAACTGTAAGGAGGGAGGGAGGGTTACTGGGCTATTCACTGGAGAGAAGACTAGTTTGTGGATCCGAACTTGGCCTAGATGGGACATTGGACTTTCTGACTATTTAATCTCCAAATGTATACCTTTTGTAATATGTGCGAATGTCAGTGTTGCATATTTTTGTCCAAATTGAGGGGGGGGGGGGGTCGAAATGAGACTATTTTGAGGTACTGTATATGAAACAACAAATCGATCATTTCATTCCTTGCACTGGTTGTGATAATGCTAAGAATCCAACATAATGATTTAGCACTGCCGTGGAGTGAAATCCTAGTTGATAAAGTGAGGGGCAGACACATACTCCTTCCCCTTTATGTCTCTCTGTGTATGTGTTTGGGCGGAGGAGAGGGAGGGGGGGAGGCGAGGTGGCCACAGTCCCTACGCCTATAACATACATAACGTAAATGAAAGCTTATTTCTAAAACAGGTTTTTAGTTAACTTTGGCATATTTTCAACAAGATTCAATACTAGGCTCTTATACCAACGCAGTTCGTTACTATAGTCAATTTATATTTCATGTTTTTAAAAGAAGTAATGAACTTCAGTATTAACATTACAGAAAAGAAAGCGTCTGGGCGACGAATATTTTCCACAATGGAAAATATCCAGCATTCAATCTGATTTTGAGTATCACTCGGAATAATGGCTTGACAATTTTGTAGGAAATCAGCAGCAAATTAATACAAATTTATTACGAAAACAGCATTTTTCCAGCAATAGGTCATCCTTGAATACTTGGAAAGTTTTCTCATTCATAGACTGACATTGTGCTCATAATATTGTTTAATTAAGGTTAGGTTTAGGGTGTATGGTAATATTCGAAACACTGTTTAATTTTGTAAAAACGCTAAGTTCTAAGGGAGGGCGGGCGGGTGGGTTGAAATACACTAAATATAAGTAATATTTTACCCCTTATTTAGTATTAATTATACCGTGAAGCCTGCATGCATGGGCAAGATTATAGCTTATAATTATTAAGTTTGACAACACTTTTAGTGTATGGTGAATTTAATATAAAGTATTGTTGTGAGAGTAAAGAAAGTGCATGTATGCAAGAAGCTTAGACAAATTCGATTGTATTTTACCCACTTAAATCAGATTATTAAATTCGGAATAGTTACACATCTCACAAGGTTATCTATTTCCTACACTATAGTTGTACGATGCAGACGGTAATTACAATATTATACAGTTTAAGTTGATTTTAATGCGAAATCTCCCTGAAATTCTAACTCAGTGGCTCATTAGTCAAAAAATTTAGGAGAAATATAATGGACTTCATTTCAGAGATTGTAACATCTTAATTCAACTCTCTCATTAACCTCTCAATAACCTCTTAAGTTTGGTAGATTGAATATTAAATCTAAAGTGATTAAATTTCAGTGTAATTCATATCGTATTAGTGTAATATATATATCACATTGCTGAGGGTAAATTAAGAGAACTTATATTTTTTTTAGTGATGGAAACTTCGGTTAGCAAAAACTTGTCCCATGCCCCCCTGATCATTATGTGTTTAGTTTTTAACCTTAATTGATATACGTTTTGGAAGCAAAGTACTGAATCATTTGAAATAATAGAGTGAAAGCGTTCCTTTAACATATTTGTCCTCTGAAACTTATTTTAGCAATAACACTAACAATATATCTAACGGATATGCTGCCCTCAGCCAACTGGGCGTCACACCGTACCAAACCATAACCCCTAAGTATATAGCTATCCATCTCAGAAACAAAAGCACTCCACTTTGAGAACAAAATTAAACCTTGAAATAACTGAACGATACGTGGTTTATAGTTTGAGTACTACAGTGTCTGTGTACAACTTAAACGCTGGAATAGAGGAAATTGATGTATGTTATACCAGACATTGGAATAATTAAAAATAAAAATTGCCAAAAAAATTAAAACCGAAATTTCCTTCCCTATAGTGTTGAAAAGACGAAAACGATTGGCTAATAGCCGTCGAAAACGAACGACGTTTTCAGTGGAGCAGACGACATCTCTCGAAGAGGAGTATGAGCGCGCCATCTATGTCTCTAGGAGCAAGAGGTTGACGCTAGCTAGAGAACTCGATCTGACGGAGCGACAGATCAAGATCTGGTTCCAAAATCGTCGGGCAAAAGATAAAAGGATTGAGAAAGCTCGCCAGGATCATATACTAGGGTAAGTTTTGAATATTTGCTATGATGAATTTGTTGCGTTCGATAATATTAATGAAAGCCATTAAAGATAGAACAAACTGACATTGACAAAGGTACTATATATGGTTACCGGGATCCAACATGGCAGATTCTGGCAAGATCATTCGTTCTTTCTTTCTGTGAACAATACATATACCACGGCCCGACAATTTATCATTTTTGAAAACAGTAATACTTGCTGTTCCCCACCCATTCCTAGAAAACATGGGGTCGTTGAATGCAATTCCTATATAGAGGGGTATGGGGTCCTTCCCCAGAAGTTTAGACGTCAAAAAATGAGGCCTATAGGTCTAAACGCTATGTTGTGCGATAGATACTTTATAATTTGAAAGGAAAAAATATCCCCGACTGAAGGTTTGCCCTTCCCCCGAGTTACGATGGGGGGGGGGGGGTTGGGGTGGGAGCGGAGTATTCAGTATATCCTATGGCGGTGTGTCCTTTTTAAGCGACCCACCCAGCGGCAACCACGATGGACACGTCCAAACGGCACTATACAATACAAGCACCTTTAAAACTAATCCACTGCAGTAATACCTTTTATAAACATCAACAGGTCATGTTGTTTTGAGGAATCAATGTTGACTGTACTGACTATTTTTCTGAATATTTCCTTTCACATCATATCATTATAACCTCTATAAATGAGTTCATGAAACAGCTGATTAGCGTTATAAGGTAAAATAAAATCATGTATTATATAATGGTTTGCTGTCTCCCTCCACAGGCCTAGAGATTTTCACAGGTTTGGTCTCCCTCATCAACATCTTTCCTGCTTACGACCCAGCTCCTTACGGTCATACAACACTGCTGTGGAGCATAATCACCTAGCTACGTCACTCTGCCCTATCTGTTCATTAAATCGAGCCGACATAGCGCCCTCGGTTTAACTGCTTTCGAATTCCTCAGTCAACCAGCACTGTGCTGTGTGGCATGCATGGACAAATCCTTCATACAGCTATACAACTGAGTTGATACAGCGCCCTCCCTTTGAATATATTCGTTGTGACCGGGTTCTTTTTTGGTAAACTGAGTATAACGTGAACATTTACGAACTATATTTTTGGTGACGTTCCGAACATTACGGATTTATCTTGGTTAAAGCAGCTGGTCATGTTAGTTGCATAACGTCTCTTAATCCCACCGCGCGAATATATAAGTGCAAATTAAAATTGTAGCTTAGTATCTAGAAAGATGTGTCACTTTGCGAAGCTTTAACAATATAGCCTATATAGGACTGCAAGAGATTTATTGTGTATGTACTAACTATGAACATATAGTATGGAGTGGGTTAAACATTAGTTTTTCCGGGCGAGGGGGGGGGGGCGTAAACCAAAGTGGTGATATTTGTGGGAAGGACTTGAGAGTTGAATGATTCTGTCAAGGAAACTGGACATGAAGGAAGTTGAAATTGTAAATTAAAGATACTGAGTGTATAGGTATACACATAGAGTATACACATAGTAATAGACTTAAGTACAAACGGTTATGTCGAATCCAGATAATGACGTCATAATTAAGGAATCCAAGCCATTATTTCATCCTGATATTACCGGTTCCCCCACCCCACCCATCACAAGTTTTCGTTAGCTTACTGAAAGTCCTGTGTGTGTGTATGTATGAATATCCATGGAGTAAGATGCCGCAATGTACAAAGCTTCCTCTCTTCGAGAGCTATATGCCTTGTCTGTTAAGTTAATTAAGCAGCGTGCGTGTGTGTAGGGTCAAAATACTTTATCTCGGTCAGACATCTTAACCGGCCTTATGTATTTGTCTTTGATTTCTTGTATTCGTTGTTACACAATATGATACCGTATATTTACTCTACCCGTATATATACCTCCGTAAAGTCTATCATATCGTTCTGTGCGGTCCATACTATACAGTTTCCTACTAACGAGTTAATGACTAATGAGTAACATGATGCATCCGTACTTAATTGTTTTCAAAAGTACTTAGTGAGTTTTGTAGATGTTATCAATAGGAAAGGTGTTTAGCGAGTGATTAACCGTTTTACTAAGCTTCTTAAGTTCACTCATTAGCCTCCCCATCTGGTGAGTTAATCCCTTTCTGACAGATCATTATTAACGGATTTTGATTAAAAAAAAGAAGAATGTAAACGACTACTTATTGCCAGATGTGTTGTTTCTTTTTCTTTAATTTGATATCAAAGTCCATTTTTATGTTGCCAAACGCACTTTATCTGCCCCGCTACTGTATAGCATAGAGTTAGAGAGAGTAAAGCGGTTAAGTTACGGCAAGATATTATACCGAGCAATGTACTACAAATCCTCGATTTTCAAAAAAAAAAGGGGGGGACCAGAGCTACTGTTGTGAGGGGAAGAGAAGGAGGAGTAGGCATTCAAGCAGGGAGAAGATGGGGGGGTGGGGGGCTGATTCGATTTAGAGCCAAGCCCAATATATAGACATATTACCTGATTTATTTAGCTGCTTATTTATTTTGCTGAATTCTTTGGAGGGATTTCCCACTCCGCATCTACCCTTCTCTAGCCTGAATAAACTTTATGTTCATATCATTTAATGCATCTCTCCAGAGAGAGTGAGGTATTAAACATTCGCTTACACAATGAATTGAATGTTACCAATTACCTGTTGGAGTACTGTAAGGAAGTAAGTATAGGCCTAACCATCCAAGCTTTGAAGGCTTTTTATTTTTATTTGTGACAAAGATCCATGTATACATTTTCATCCTGAACATCTTAACTTTAAAAACCTTTACACAAACCTTTGCTTTAGTCTATTAAGCGAATGTCTGTCGACAAAGCAAACTTACTACTTTATAGGCATCATATTTCTAAATGTATATCTCCAATCAAACTGAAACAAACAGTTTTTGCTGAGATGTTTACTACAATCAAATTTAAATGAACGACCGATGCAGATCTGTTGTTTACTGTAAGGAAAGAAATGTAATTGTTGTGCATAATTAAAAACTTTCCATAATTTCCGAACACTTTTGTCCACTATTTTGTTTTTAAATCTTGTAGCCATTTGAAGTATTTTGAGGCGATATATCACGATTATCATACATTTTATATCAGATGCTCAATGATATGGATATTGGATGATGTTAGATTCTGAAATCAAAACTTGCGTAAACAGTATCGTAATTACCGTACCTGGCTTTTGTAAAACTATTACAGAAAGTCGTGTCATCCAACATATTGTTTTCTAATCAGAATATTTCTCTCAGAAATATATAATCAGTCAGAAGGGGTTGGGTGGGGGGTGGGGCAATGTTAGAGGGTAGGAGTCAATAGGGGGGAAAGTCCTGGGTATTTTCATGATAAATATACTTTCGAAACTTTTTTAATGGTTACCATTTACTATTGATAGTTGATATTATTCGAACGTTTTTCCTTCATTAAGGTAAGTCGCATTGTGTATATAAATATAGCCGAGGTCCTAAAAGTATGATTTTCTCAGTGAGATTGTATCTTATAGATTTATCGGTATGAATATGCATATAGTATGAAAACAAAACGAAAGTCTTCATCTCATAATGGTACTCACTGCGCTTTTTGTTCTATGATATCGTGAGTTAAAATAAAATAAAACAAACATCTTCTTGCAAACTAAACACGTTTTCAAGGATGTGAGTTTGAAAACATAAAAAGCAAAAACCAACAACAACAACAACAACAACGGGTGTGTTTTACATTCAGACTGAGGCCCAACTGTTTTCTTTTCTTTTTCACTTTTCAAACCCACCTTTACCCCATAACCTTAACAATAGAATTCTTATGAGGACATGGTGATTCTGCTCAAATGACGTCTGAGGACTTGGAATTCCTTTGTTCCAGTCCTCAGTCAGAATACAATACAAATGCATGCATACATATACACACGTCACAATCACGTAATGTGCGTTGTTTATATACTTATACATCTCACTTTCCTGACAACGAGAAGAGAATGAGACATATTACTATGTGTTTTGTCTTTGATACATTGAAGGAGATATCTCACATTGAACTTTACACGAATTTCTCAATTTCTTAGTTTCTACATCCGCGGATACAACTTTCGTCATCACGACAAATGATTACGTTTATAATAAATAAGTCACATAAGAGCCTTTTAATGTATACCATCAATCAATCAAGTCACAATGATTGTTCGCAACAATACATTGCTAAATTATATGAGGAGCCAAAATAAGTATATATGTAACCCATACAAAATGAAACAAATACAAATAAAGCATATTTGACTATATGCATGTAGGTTATAAAATATAAAGTCTAATTAAGTTCACAGCATGTGGTATACATTTGCGATCATTTGAAGCCATATTGTAAAACTTTCAGACTTAAATTTCACTACTTTTTTTGTCAGTAGGCCCTATGCCTCATTGTCCAGTTTATTCCTGCACCATCCATCATTGCTACATTTTCAAATGAAATATAAGTAAAAAAAAACATTTAAATCAAACGAGCCTTTTCTTCCGAAACAGCGGGAAATAATCATTGTTTCGAAATCGAAAGAAAGAGATACATTTCTATGATGGATAGAGGAACTAATCGGTGACAGAGAAAGGGAACTAATGCTGGTCGGAGAATACAGAAAAACAAAAGAAATTTAATTTTTGTAAGATTTTTAATAGGTACGAGCGGATTTGGATCACTTACCAGAACTTCACAAATAAGAGTCGTTTAATATACAGGGTACCGGAAAGTGGGTATTGTAAAGCATCAACCAGTATTGAAACAGTATTGAAACGTATATTTTATCTAATTTATAAAGTCTTAATATATATACAACATTTTCGTTTTAGCACAAAAAGGGTTATCAAAAGCACTTTTCAATTGGTATATATATATATATATATATATATATATATATATATAAGTGTGTATGTATACACACATATATATATATATATATACACACTTATATATATATATATAAGTGTGTATGTATATATATATATATATAACATTAGACTAGGTTCGATAACCTTGGATGCACTGAAACTTATGTAGACATTAATTCATTTTATTGAGTGGGGCGTAACTATAACCACTTCCCGCAACATTGGGTCTTTAGAACACAATTACGCTTATTGCATTGACAATATTACACGTGAAAACCAGAAGATGAAAACCTTTTTCAAGCCCTGAACACATAAACACGCACTGGACACGTAAATGCAATATATGACGCCTGTTATATAAACATGCATCATCCACTGGTCAGTGGAAACAACTCATTTGTCCGAGGGTCTTTATACGTAGAAGGGGATCACTTCGTTTCTATTGTAGTGACTAGTACCCTTAGCCTTTCCCCTCCCCTGAGGTGTTGCTACTCATATTGGTCCTATATGGTCCCTTTTCCAAAAGCAAACATTTATGAAATCTTTAACTACTATAGACGAGAATCGCTTAGACCTCCCTCTTCAACTTTAAAATATTACCCTCCATATTAATATAGGTCGAAAGCTTAACTTTGTATTGGAAAACCCATAAAGTTAGAAATAATAACTCACATAAAACATCGTGGAATACCTCGAGAGGTTCGAGGATGCAATAAAGCGTAACAAGAGTAGTTACAAGATTCATTTTATGGGGGAGATCAATCTTCAAATTTCGCAAAGAAACCAACACTTATCTAAACTACCAGTGAACCCTTGACATAGACCTACATCTTATAGAATCTGCCTATATATTTGTTCTTTTTATTCTGGTATGAATTTTTCGACTTTATTCCTATTTTTTATTTACTTTGGCATTCATTGTGGTACATATTAGAATTTGCATATTTAATTTATAGTCATAAAGTTAATCTTATCAAAAACAGTACGTGACGTCTCGAACGTATGGGAAATGCAGCCTTTATCATTTTATGATTATTCATATTGTATCAACTGCCAGACGCTATTGAATCACGTGTCACATTTGCATTTAGCCAAAATCTAACTTTAGATTCTATTGAAATGAGGAACCAAGAGGACATGATAAACTGATATGGATATATATGTAAGTTAGCATTGGTATCTGCATATACCTATAGAATGAGTTACATACTTATAAAATAACAGGAAACTAAACGGGGTTCTTTTTACACCACGGTAAAAATGCCACATAACTGATGATACTTTCGAAGAATAAGCCGCGCGCGCATGCTCTTTGGTTTTACTCTCCCCCTTATAGATTTACTTTTGTGTTGTACTTGATACAATCCGGTGCATGGTGGAATGATCTAACATGACCGTTTGAAGAAAAAACCAGATTAAACAACAAGTTATGCTCGAGTTTACCGAAATAGAAAAGGAATTCAAAGGTTTGTAAATAGAACCAAAACAACAGTCTATTTCGTGACACACAGAAATTCGAATTTGGGATAAAAGGTTAATATTCCTCTTAATTGGAGCAATCAAACTGATTTTAACAACATAGTCATGATTGAGGCGTATACCGGTATCATTGTTATAGTCTAATGACACTACATGGCTTGGTCATAATGTATGCAAGTACAGCCTGCAGCCCTCGTGTGTGAGTATTCTAGTAATATCATAGCGAACTCAAGATGCAAGCTTTCGTCAAAAGCCGAATTGTGTCAAGGAGGGGGGAGGAGGGGGCTAACGGTGGAGAGATGGTGAACTGACAATTTAATTTAACTTTAACATCAACTATACCGAAGGGAGGTGGAAATCACACCTGCAAGGTGGCATTGTTTCAGTGATGCTATTGTTCATTCAGCCTTTCGAATACACACGCCTGCACTTCCCCATTTCCTTCTCTCCCCCCCCCCCTTCTCCCTCTCGTCGCATCGTTTGGCTACTTGAAAGATGCCAAAAAAAGCAAAACCGTTTTCATATAAGTTACAGAAATGTATCAGTAGAATCAACACTAAAATGGAATGCATTTTTCAAGTTCTTTGGGTGGAATGGTTCACAACGGGCACTTATATAATGAATCGTTGGCAATGCTATAATCTACCTTTTATAGGAAAAGAATATAAATTTCGCCAGGATGCTTAGATTAAATTCCTCTTTTTTTCATTCAAAAACATATTTACCCCTGTACTATCCCCAAAAACAAATACCGTAGTACGGGGATGCACACAAAACAACGTAGTTTCGTATTGCTCACAACAAATCATGACTATAGCATAGCCTAAGTTATTTTTATAATTTGGCGTTTCATTCCCCTGTAGAAAACAATTTATTTTAGTGAACACTGCACTTCAAACCAATTCTTACTCACAATTACCATTTAAATGTTGTTCGTCGAATGAAAGCGGCTGATCAATTTAGTTTAGCACACAGCTCATTATAATCATCACGTTTTCATCTAGAAACAACACAAACTTCGATGGAAAAAAACGTAAGATCCTTGGTATACACAAATAACATTGTATTCAAGTATTATATGTTACTTTTATGCACATAAAACACAAAACGTTTGTGGCCTCAACTACTTTTTTATTATTATAGTGTATTACAAATTGTCAAGGACGAATGCTGATGAATGTTATCCAAGTATAACATCTGTGCTTCGTGTGAAGTTAAAAGAACATGTTCTGGTATAGTTATTAGAATTTATAAAACAATTTACTGCCTGCCCTCAGGAGCCAACATTAATATAGTCAATTTAGGTTTAAAGGAGCATTTCAGAGATAACGTTTTATTGTTATAAGTTGAATATCATTAAAACCCGGACTATAGCTAAAAAGCAATGTTAGTAGCCCTCATATTTTGTTGTTGTTCTTGGACTGTGAAATATCCAGAATAATATTTATCATAAAGGTGAATATGTACATACAAATATAAACCAATTATGGCCGACATCCTTGCATGCGTGCACTCAAACTTTGATATTACTTAGTATAGTGCCAACTGCACCCTTGATCACCCTTAGAAAATTTAAAATATTATCTGAACTAGTCCTACTTCATGGTAGACTATAGTTATAAGTGAAGAGCCAATAAAAATCATTGAAACGGGTAAACGTATAGACCAGAACACAGTCTACTTATTGTTGCTGAAATGTGGAATGCTTTTGTTCCTGTATAGTATGTGGGGTGCCAACTATCCTGGGTTGGTATATCGTTTGTATGTATATCCAAACGGAGAGGCGTAATAAAGTATTCAAGCACTGCCTCGATTCGAAGGAAACATGACGGGTCGGTTTGCTCAACGCGTGTAAATATTTCGCAGACGAGAATAAAATTGGTAAAGTGTTTAACGAAGGGGTATTTAAGTACAGTTAAAACCCACTTAAAGCAATATGACTTGAGTGTTCAAGGGTTCAAAGACCCCCCATCTTAAAACGGAGTGACAACAATCGAGTGGTGTCGTAAACGCGTATCATAAACTGTAAATATACAATAAACAGGAGAATAAACGTGTACAGTGTCAACAACAGGTGATGTACAATTATGTTTACTTATCATGAAAATTGAATTCTTTGACAAACTCAATTTTATGCCTATATCACTATCAGTGTATACACTGGTATATAAAACAGATTTTGGTTACAAATTATCTGTATGTAGAGAGCATTCAATTGAGGGAGTATGACAAAGTCATGCAAAGTTATTTATAATATAATATAGCACCGGTAGATATATATTTTGTTATGGCCATTATATACTACGTATCGTTGATATTACCCTGAGCGGTGTGATATACATGGTTCCGTTATGTGTTTCACAAAGGGGAGACTGAGGAGGTGCTACTGCTACGTATGTGCTAACTCAAGAGTTTCGCGGGTTCCTTCGGTTTGACCAAACCCCAGACAATAAAAAGTCAATATTTGATCTTGGTTCGTTCTTTATATCAAACAAGATTGCGAGAAGTTTCGAACTTGAGTATATACATGTCAGTGTTTCCTATAGTAGATGAAGCACTATATACACTACACACCCCTCCCTTCCCCACCCATGTATAACAAAGGTATTGTAATATAGCCTAATGGCAATGGTACTACATTACATGATCGGGTTACAGCACATGGCTTTACTTGATGGGAATACTTAAGTTAGAAAGTTAATAAGTTATGTGTATGTATGTTTGTGTGTTTGTATGTGTGTAGATAATAGCATGTATGTATGTGTACCAGAGTGTTTATGTGTGTTTGCACGTATATGTATGTATAACTTCAAAATACTCCGATACACCTTACCCCTTACACCCGTAGAAAGAGTTCGAGCAGGGGGACTAATGTTGTCCGTCCCTGGGAGGGGTCGAAGTTGAGGGTTTCCCCTCCCCCGTTGAGAAATGTTTTTTGGGTATATAGGGATTTAGATCCAATATGGTGCAATCATTTCCATCATCTTAACTAAATTTCTGCAGTACAAGATTTCATTTGTTAGTTTGTGTGTGTTATTGTAGGCCATTTGGAACAAAGTGAATTTTATTTCTTGGGGTGGGGGACCGGCGTCGCCCATTCCCCCCCCCCCCTTCCCGATGGCTACTGCATTGAACACGGCAAACAGTCTTCGTGAATCCGATTCCAATGATAACATCCAACCAGTTTCTTATACCCATGATGAAACGTATGTATGTAATTCTTCTAGTCACTGTTTTCTTTTCTTTTTTAAACTAGTACTTCATTCAATCCAGTTGATAACTGTTTCTGCTACCTGAATGCAAATCTTGAGTAAAAAAAATAAAATAATAATTTACGCTATTTTTCCCCATTCGATATAAAAGTTTATCCTTCAATAGCCTGCCTATTACGCGTGTGCAACTTATTCACATCTGTCTAAAATAATGACAAGCGTCACTTCATTTTGATATGAACCAATGGGACCTTGATGATATTATGAGCTCTATTTATAAACATAGATCTCTTAAGATAGATTTAATCATCTCAGCATATACAACATTTTTCCCTTCATGTTGCTATACCGCTATCTTTTTTTTCTAAAACCTAATTAATTTATTTTTGCCGCTAAATCAATCTACTTTTGTATCTTTCTTTCTTTGATACTTTGATCACATTCTCAACTCATCTCTTCATCCTTTCTCTTTCTCTTTACTCATTTCATAAAATAATCACTCACATACTGATAGCTGTTATCATTCAATAAAGTAATTAAAGTTCATTTTTTTCTTTATCATTTGTTAACTTTTTACCAAACACTTTTTTTCTTTCATAAAATGTTTTTTTTTTATAACTTCACCTCACCACCACCACATGACCTTTGTTGTGCTGCTCATTTCATCTTTTCACAATATTTAATAAATGCCCTTCTGTTTCACATTTACATCTTCCTTGTCATATTTCTTTTATATAACATATCTTTGCTAACACTCTCTTTTGTGTACATATATTCATATATATATACATGACAGGAAGCGGCGCACTTAATAAAAAACTTTTTTTTTTCTTCTATTCTTCCCTTCGTATTAACTTGGCAATTCCCTTTACGGATCGATCGGTTGGTTCAAACCCTTATCATCAGTGGCAGTCAACATATAATTAAATAGCCTAATTGCACATGGCTATCTTACCGTTGATAGCGACAGATTAGGGTAGTTCTTGTCATCTCAAACTATATAGGCTCTGTTTACCAGCCGACCAATGGCAGCGCGAGGTGGGCGGTGATTTTTTTGGAGTTACACTATTGAAACATTACACAAAGGCTTAAAGGTTTGGAATTCGACCCGCAACATGTATGATTTTGACTGGTAATTGTCTGCTGCACAAACGGCGCTCCACGGTATCGACATATTAATTTAGCCTAAGCATCATGGACACTTAAAAACTATTTCCGATTCTGATTTTGAGGGAGTTAATACCACAATTTCAACTTGAGACAAGCCAACGGCATTTTTTTCGTGAACTTTTGAAGTTACTTTTTTTTTCGCAGACTTTTTAGGGTTATTTTGATAACGAATATTTCGAACTCAGCTCAATTTATTATTTATTTATTTTTGGTTATTTAAATGGACTGAAAAAACAAAGTGATTTTTGTTAATGGATTTAATAAATTATAGTATTGCTCGTTTCAGTAGTTTCTTAACCAAAGAAAGTGACTAGTTCGTTCGGATTTTCAATTGATGGTTTGTTTTGCGTGAGTAAACTATATACCCCAACTCACCGGGTATTGAAGGAACTTTTTGACTACGATTTCCGTTCCATCTTTTATAACAAACAAGAAAACTCCAAAGTAATTCGAAATGGAAGTTTCGAAGGGTTTCACGATCGACGCTTTGTTATCGGGAAAGGTACTTTCATCACCGTCTTCCGACATCGGATCTCAACAACCCTCGCCGCCGACGAGTCCCGTTAAACCTCAGCCGTTCTCGCCGTTTGTATCAGCTTCGTTCGACCGAATTCCACACACACCGACGGCCATCCCAGCTCAAGCTTTACATACAGCCCCCTCGCCACGGATGATACAGTCAGGAGCCTTGGTTCCTAGGCCCGGGTTTTTGCCCGTACCAGCAGGTGGCCCGATCCATTCAAATTCAGCACCCCTCATGCCCGCTTTCTATGCGCACCCACTCTACGCAGGGCTCTTTGGTGGTCACCATCCGGGCTCCCATCTTAGCGCTTTCAGGGTAGCAGCAGCTGCGTCGGGCGCGGCCCAGCTAGGTGATACTGGACCAAGGTCGGCACACGGACTCCCAAGCTTCCCTCTAGACTGGTTCCGAAATGGTATGATGCTACACCGGTTTGGAGATTATCCAGGTAAGAGATTATCAAATTTTCTTTTCTCGAAACGTCTTAAATATTTTGACAAAAAACGAAATCATTAACATTACACCGAAAAGAAAGAGGAGAAAAGGGCACAAATGAAGTACTTTAAAACAAAGAAAGGGTCAAACCGATATCCGTTTGAAAAAGAAAAGAAAATAATAGAATAAGAAAGTTAAATACTAAGATAAAACCAGTTAGATTCATTTTTTCTCTCAAATTTCAAATAGACATGATGTCCAACAGAGATTAAATACACAACCTATAATTGCACCAAAGAAAGAAAAAAAAAACATAAAAACAAATTTTCCTTATTTTACTTCTCAATTTTGGTTCTAGTATATCGCTCCAAAAATGAAAACAACTATATTAATATCTTGAAAATAAACTAACGCATATCAGTTAGTATAATATTAGTGAAAAAGTTGCAAATTTATTGAAGCTAGTTAACCAAATATTAAAATATAGAAAGCAATCGATACTGTTAGTTTAATTAATTAACTAATTAAATATCTGTTTCGTTTTCACACGTCTTATTTTAGTCTTGAAGTTAAATAAAATCATCAACGCAGCACCACCTTTACACAAGTTTTATGTTAGTTTTATGTTAGGTCGGTGTGTATAATACCAGTTCTACAGGTATACAGATGGTATTGTTTCTTTCAATGAAAAGAAAAAAAAAAGGAAAGACGAAAAAAAAAAAATTAAGAAAAGAAGTATCAAAAAGAAAAATGTTTTTGGAATTGTTTCTATCGTTAAATTTAGATATGTACTTTAGTAGTAAACCTGACAAATATATTGACCATAATGTACTTTTAATTTTTATAAATAATTGTAGTAATTTCATAATCTTTTGTTTGTACCAGGTTGTGGGCAAACAAGTTCTGTTAAGTGCTTTGTAGTTGCTGGTTAACATGCGTGGATTGAAAAATCACAAAACCTCATCATTACAACCTTTCTTTCGATTCTTTTCGATTAAATCATCGTAATCTTGGTGTTTATTAATATGTAAATTATTTTCTGAAGTATAACATTAAAATGAAAACAAAAATTCTTTTCAAATATTGTTTTGACGTTGTATAAAATATTTGTTTGGTTGAAAAAGATACTATTTACCAAGAGAACAGTGAGGTATTGTATTTACACAGTAGTCAGCAAATGGAAGTAACAACATGATGTGAAGCAATTCATTATTTGAACCAATCCGTATCAACGTAGCTTGAACATCCTTAATACAAAAAGAAGGTACATAATTAGACTAAGAAAAAGACACCTATTATTCAGGATAATAACGCACCAAGAAAAAAGAAAGTCTAAACGTTGATGTTAAAATTCATATTTTTCTCTATATTCCCGTAAGAAATGGTCATCAAAGTATACACGTCAGTCAGTATAACGTCTATACTGAGCCGTACATACGGAGGTGGAATCACGTGGAGGACACGGAAGACTTTGGTCTAAATTATGATAAGAACTCTCGTAATCTTTAGGTTTATATCAGAAACTAATCTCTCAGTGATAGAAAATAAGCAGATTTGCTCCAGCTTAGTTATTGTAGGTGAACCAGCCAGGGTTGAAGAGTTAAAATTTATGTTTTCAACTGACAAATATATATATATATAGTTATCTCTAGGCCTATGCATAGTTATGCCTTACAGTTACAAGTAGGGATAGGGAAGGGGGTTCATTCTAGAAGAAAACAAAGTGTTCCGCCTGCATGCTCACCACCCCAACGCACCCCACTCCATAAATATATATTAATATATAAATATATATATATAGATATATAAATATATATATATATATTACTCCAAACTCTAAATTGCACTCTTACATCCGACCATTTTTAATTTGCATCATGTAGATATATATTGCGTGTCAAAAGGCGAAGGCGAAATATGAATATTAAAACGAAAAGACTGAACGCTAAAAAAAATATGCTGCCTCTTGCAATTATTTCTAACTGCTTTTATTTTAGGAATTGGTAGATATATCAGTTTATCAGTATCATAACTCGGGTATAAAACACGATATTTGTTTACATAATCCTTTCCTTCCCCTGCATTATTGTTATACTATGTGGGTCAGATGTCTGCAGCCCCCTCCCCACCCCCAAGATGCCCACCCCATTTTTACTTAGCTAGGTTGCACTCATTTCATTTCCGTTGTAGGACCTATACATTGTTGTGATTTTATAGAACACCTTCTTTCCATTTTGACATCCACTTTTTCGTCATAATATTGTTTTAATATTCAACCGCCCCCTTTTTTAATTCTTCACATAATGAAGAAAACGTTGAAATTGCTGCAATTGGGGGGGGGGGGGGGGGATTAACACTATGTGAAAAATAATTTCTATAAAATTGAATGGAATGATTATCATCTCACTCAGTATAACGTCGTCCATTTAGTCACACATCTAAGAGGATGTCTTATTCTGAACAATTGTCATCTTATATAGTTTTAGTGGAACTCCGAATGTTTGGGTTTCTATGGAACCAGCTCTGACACCTATATGTATACAGTTCAGTTAATGTTCCTCGAATAACTTCCACACAGAATAACCAACATAATGGCTAGGTGGAACATTAGCAATATATATATATATGTCAAATCATTGAACGAACTAACACTTTCAAACCTAACTGGTGTATCGGCCTATACTGAAGGAAAAGTCCAAATTTGTTGATATAGTCTTAGCTGGTAAGATCTGCCTTCGTAGTTGTGGCGGTTTGCCAACTCGATATTACTAGTGCATTATTTATCATTCTTTTTTGTTTATCAGCTTCATATCAACTTGATTAGAAGGATCTATATAGCTTTAGGTAAAAAGCAACTTCCAATGGCGGAGTGTGGGAAGGTGAGGGGGTCGGGGGGGGGGCTTAGTAGTGGGGTTTGTTAACTCGTCAGTACAATTCAGTTGTGTAAACTAACCCTATAGGTACTTTTCCATGAGTGTCTAGAATTCATGTTACCCAGACATGTATAAGGAACAGTTTGTAAGGTTTATTCAGGACACGTGTTAGCCAACGCCTCGTGTATATGGTATCTACATCGCTTTCCTTCCTTCCTTCCGCCCCCTTCCCTCTCTCCTCTTACATTCTTAGAAATAGTTCTTGTGCATCGGACGGCCCTATTTGAAGACTTGCCAGTACCCATTAGAAGTTGTAAGTCAATTCGATTAGAAGATCGTACTAAAAACGTATCTGAGTGGAGCCGTCAATGTATAAACTTGTTAGGAAAATAAATACTTTCATATAAAGTATGACCTATTCAACACTTCTGACGGTCCATATCGTACTTTCACTTTCGCTTACTGGCTGTACCCAATGCATGACTTTATCCAAGTATATACTCCTTTCTCTTTATACAAGTAATTGGTATAATGATTGCAAATTGCTTAAACATTTGCCAGCCCGAGACTGTATAGGCTTCTTTTTCCTTTCCTGAATAGAGACTCACAAACTGCGAGTTTGCCGACTTCAAGTGACATCAAAGGGGAAACACGCCGTAAAACGGTTGTCATAATATAATATAAATAAAAGGGCACTTGACGCGTTTTTGATGCGTCTGGCAAAACACAAACTAGTTATATTTTAGGGTTTAATGACGGCTTCTTATTTAATCATCTTTAAATGAGGCATTCTGGTATTCCAGTGTTGTAACCCCTAGTACAGAAACTTGTTAACTGCTCGACAAATAAGCCTGGACGGGACCAATTCTGTTGACACTATCTCGGAAAACTCTTTGAATCGCCGCTACGTTATGGTAGCGGTGGATTTAGTTTCTAATTTGTTTGACTTTCTCACTCTATGCAAGCATCACTTTACCGGATTTACTGTTGGGCACCAACACAAGAAAAACCATAATCGGCCACAAATGAGGTAACTTAGACTTGCTCCAAGTATACACCCAAACTCTCTATATATATGCTTTAAGATCAAGGAACTATAATTATTCATTAGAAAGTGGGCCTTTGGGGGGGGGGGTGGATGGGAGGAGGGGGAGGGGGAGGGGAGCAGTGGATGTGCTCTCAACATGATATGTCATTTAGTCGTTTACTAATTGTTGACAAATACTGACTGGTTTTCGGTCTTTCCTTCCCCCTTAACACTCTTGTGTTAGAACTGAATTTTAATAAATAATATATTGCCGTTTTCAATACTATACACCTTCCAAGCCCAAATTTGGCTTTCTTCTATGTTTCACCAAGGCGCGTGGTTGACTGTTTCTTGCGAATATATGCATTAGCTAAATAGGCTGTCAACTCTCTTTTCCTACAGTACAACCAGACGACAACCATATAGTAGGTCAGTTAACAAGAATAACCCGGTATACGTCCAATGCTGTCATACGTCATAGTCAGTTTATTTTGCATATTCATGGTATTATAAAAAAATATCGAACTAGTATTAATCCCGAAACATGAACGAGAAAAATATTGTCCATAGATGATTGCACAACATTTTCATCGTTCACATCTCGTTGAAACACAATAGATTTGTCATCTGAACGACTATAAATTTGAAGTCTATCAACCTGAAACTGTCATTTACAACTGCATGCTATATAGCTTAAAATCATTTGATCCTGCTTTTATCATAGAATGCAATTTTCTTAGCATTCTGAGCATATATATATATATATATATATATATATATATATATATTTACAAAGTTTCCAGTCTTTGTTGCCATTGAAATTGTAAACATATTTTATTTTCAAATTACTTTCATTTCGGGCCTTACATCATCTTATTCTCATCATGACAAGTTCATATCATAAACGTATATAAATCTCATACGTAATGAAGCATGCCTTCACCATTGCATTACATGCTGCTACATTACTGAAGATTATATCTATTTATTAATTCAAACTTTCATTTGGCAAGGTTAAACTTTTAGAAATCATCTTCTCGCTTGCACTTTTTATTTTATATATATATATATATATTTTTTTTATAGCAAAGCTAAATAGAAAGAATGCCCGCATCTTTCCTCCACACCCTCGGGAGAGTTTGCTATTCACGTCCCCAAACGTTTGCAAACACATTAGCCCGACTCTTTGGTTGTTTTGCTTTCTAATTACCTCTTCATTCCCTCAAATTAAGGTTAAATCAAATCTCATTTAGGCTCCAAGAGAAACTGGAATTAGGCTACTTAAGGGAAGGATAAATTTGATAATATAGTTGAAATGAAATTGGCCAGGGATTTTAAATCAACCTCAAAAGCCAACAGAAGAAAACGGCGGGAAGCCGGAGGCTAGAAGTCCCACGTAAGATTCAATTCCCAGTCCACTCATGTCACTTGTATCGTTACTCTAATTCCTCTTCGTTGAATGCATCCGACATCTTACAGAGTTTTTTACTTTCTTTCTTTCTTTCTTTTAATATTTGCAAGAAGATCAAGTAAATATATAAAGACACTACCAGGGGCTTGAAGGATTCATAGATAAGCAACTTTATTATAGATTCACGTCAATCTTGATAAATGTATGAAGACACCCACCATATAGCTTTGAAAATAATGAAATAATGACTGGTAGCAGTATCCCTTTAAAAAACTATAGATGACGTCATAGAAAATGTTGCAAATTGTTCATTTACAGCTTCTAAACAAAAACAAGTTTGAATGTTATTTTATTTATATAAATTAATACTAAAAATTTCAGTTTTCTGTTCAACGCGACTACAAGAAACAAAAATGAGAATCATATCAAAATCTGTCATTTTCAAAGAATCCTTTATAGGTCTGTGCATAAGACAATGGAAAAAATAATGCATTCTTTAACTTAATTAACTTTACTGGTAGAATCAAGATAACCCTTTAACCAATTGACAACAGTCTGCATACCAAGTTGGTTCTAACATGTAGTGTGTGTTAGAGTATATATGCTAAATATATCACATAATTTAGACCTCGCTTGTATGATGTAGATCCCAATTCCTAAGACCGACAAATCACATCTTTGAGAGCGTCCTCGATTGTCAATCTATAGGAGTGCCATTTATTGTACATAAAATTTACCTCGATATACAAAGAGCCTTTCTTTTTTAAATTCTTTTAGAGCAAAATTTTCCAAAGTGCAAAACTGTCAGAAAGAAAGAGGAAGTCACAATCGAACGAAAGTCAATGTTTACTATCAAAGTGGAAACATCCACTCTTTGATTTAATGATACAGTATGTATTAAACGTATTGAAATACGGTATTAAACGTTATTAATCTGTTTGCAAGTAAACTATACAAAACTCAATAAAAATCTTAAATTTAAATTTAAGAGACAGAAAGAGAGAGAGAGAGAGATTTAAATAAGAAGATAACCACAAATCATAATCGAAAATTCACCTGTCGTAGATAAAGATGAATACTTAAAATTAAATAAAAGTAGTGTTTCGTGTATACACACACTCTAGCCGTAAGGTTTACATTAAACGTATAAATATGCTAGAAATATCACAAAAGAACAGTTAAAACTTTGAATTTTTTTTTTTTTTTGGCAGTGAGAGGCTAATGATCAACATAATAAACGAATAAAACTGACATTTTGTTTAAACACTTATATGTTTTATATTTCATTAATAAACGTCGGTAAATATCAGAAAATAGCAGTAACGTCATAACGCTGTTACAACGGTTTTATTTTTTATTTTACTCAATATGGCTCATATTGGTTACGTTATATAACGCTTCCAATTTTACAATTAAAGTAAAATCCCGGTGATCGAAAATTTACCGAGAATGGCTGACTGCATTTCTGTGTGTGAGGTGCAGAAACAGAAATTGTTAATATGTTTATTCATGTAATAGAAAACTTCTTCAGTTGTTATACTGCAGTCATATTGTTTTTATCTGTTCATTTGTATAGAAATTAATTTTTGCCAAGAAAATCTCTTGTGAACGGATTTGGGGAGAGGGTCGAGTATTAGAAGAGGGGAGGAAAGTGGAATTAAAATCAGGTTTTTTTTCTTAATTTAGGTAAGATTTCTATTTAATGTGAATTCGAAGAATGTTTTCTCTTTACAGCCTCACTATCATGCAACTCGATGATATTTTACAACCGGACAAACAAATACCCCCCCCCCCTCACTTAAAAAAAAAACAGGTTCCGGTAAAAAAAAAACTTGATCCTAAAGTTTTTATTGTTAAATTATCCCAACATATTCCATCAAATTTTATTACATATATTTACCTGTTAAAAACGATTCTTGAGAGTTCTCCCCCCCCCTCTTTTTTTTAACAAGAAAAGTACTTCCATCTAATTTTATTTTCTCTCGAAAAGTTCTTTATCTGATCGCAAGTGCTGCGATTAAATTATATTGTAAGATGTGATTAGATTTGTTAAGCATATTACGACTTTTCTTATAAATACATAGCTAGATCCTTCATATTTGCACTTTTGTGATTTTTGAAACGTATATATTACCTTTAATTGGACACAATCACACCTGACATGTGTTATCAGCGTTTTTATGTCATGAGCTGATGAAAATTATTGAATAAATTGAAAGAAAATATGGTATTCTTTTTTTTTGGCGGAGGGGGGGGGGGGGATTTAACTTAATTCATCCTTTTCGCCTGATTAATATTAACTAAACCCTTTCAACGAATGAATACCAGCGCATGTTTCTTTTATTGCATAAGCGCACAACTTCACAAGTCATATGTTGTTATACGAATATAGTCAACAGCGGACGCCCTACCGTGTACACGTATCATAGACGGGTCACCATTCTCCTTGAAGTAACACCCTGACACGCCGCTAGAGATATTCATTACGCATTTATGGTGATTTTATAACTTATAAAGCCATTAATTTGATTAAACCTCTATCGATTTTGACACAAAGTTAAGACTGTTTCGACAGAGGGTTTGGGTGTGTGCAAGTTAGTGTCGTTTTGAATTATCTTTTTTTTTTTTGGGCAGAACAATGGGCAGGCAAATTTTAAACAATAGACTTAATTCCATTAAATTACCAATTAGTTTAAACTTGAAAACGCCAGATTGTATCACTGTGGATATGCACATGCAAGTACATCGTTCATGACAAGTGAAAACATTATTGAGTATTATTTTTTTGATATTTTTGAACAACAGGAGGATGCAGGGAGTTAATTGAATGAAGGAAAATAGTAAGCAAATACGCCACAAGTTAACTGATATGAGGTAACAATAGATCTAATTAATTATTCAGTACATTATGTGGCAATAGGCTGTAGGGTATTATATTGAGTTTGGAGGTTTTGTTAATACCAACTGTGGTATAGGCTATATTGGAGGACGAGTTATAAGTCATTGTTAGTGGTACGTGTCTCATTGTATTAAGATAATAGCTGAATTAAGGTTAGAATATAAAATTGCTCAATTAGAGATAAGTGGGTTTGCACACCTATAGAGTTGGTTATTTTGTGACAAAATCATTGCCAAAAAAAATTCTGAATAGATTTGATCTGAAAGTTCAATTTAAACAAAAAGCTGTCCTAGTTTTAAAAGATGATATATATGCATACAACTTGGCATAGGTAAGGATGGATTACTACTATAGCTATAGAATAAGACTGAACTTTTGACGAAGACGAATAATATAAAAAGAAAACAAATCTTAGTAGAGACTTAGGTAATAGAAATTCAAGAGATATATATAAAAACATATCAATTTGGATAAAACAAGGGAGAGGCTATGATGCGTTTTCGTCTAACTGTAACAAATTTTGGAAAAGATTTTTAGATCCACGAAGGGGGTATTGCTACATTGGTTCCTTTCATTTTTGTATTTATTGAAATTTTTTGAAACATTGAAGAAGAGTTTATTACAATATTTTTTGTTTATGATCAGAATCCATAAGTTATCTGTTTCGTGAACACAAAATCCCTAGAAGAGAGGATTCAATTCACAAAGTAGTAAACGTTGCGACAATTTTCGTGTCACATATTGGGGGTCGTGATGTGTGTTATCATGTCCTAGAATGCGCACAGAACACGCACAGAACAAGCACGCGCCGAACACGCGAAAAAAAATTGTCACGTGATCAGTGAGATATATATCAATTGTCAAGTTTTATAATTTGTCTCCAAAATGATGTTATTTTTCTTTAAGTGTATATTTTCGGTAATTTTCCTTTATATCGCATCTATGTGTGAGCCATATCGACTAGTCTTTGACCAGCCGTTTATTTGGATTTCCCAAGTTTTCCGTGCAGGCATTCTATGTTTTGTGATATCACGTCTGGAAAAAAAGATACTGTGATGGTACTTCTGAAACTTTTAGCAGAGCCCTCAATTTAGGTTAAAAAAAGAAAGAAAAAGTTTACTCTCAACCGGTCCAGACAACGGACGAAGGCCGCGTTGTGAGTTATTATCGATATGCATGCGATAGTTGGCATGTTTGTGTATTAAATGTTTGGTACATAAAATAAATCAACAAAAACGTTACAAATTAGAGAAGGAAATTTTTATTTATCTTGTCTAGGGGGAAGTAGAAATTACTTATAATTAGGGGAACTCGGGGGCATAACTCAAGCGCGGGACACCCGTCACACTAACACCTTCCGTTGGCCCCTTACGGCAAAGCTATGTAAAAAAAACACAACACACAAAAAAAGGAGCATTAACTTATCCCGGCATGTATAAGTTCTACCTGAACAGACGGTGGAAAATCTTCTAAGTTGTTGTAATCCAAGCAATTTCAATTTACTAAATTAAAACCTCCTCCGAAAATGCGCATCACTCTACAAAGGCTGCGGAATGATGCGATAAATCAGTTAATGTGATTAGAGAACCTATCCACGCCAAGATTCAATAACATTTTCGACTAAACGACGGTTGTAAATCGACAAGAATCTGCTATAGGACGAGAGAGAGAGATGCCCTAGGAGGGAAAACATAAGGCCAAGTTCAAATGCGCGTAGCTTGTCAGAGAATCATACACAGACGAGAATTAATCATTCCAATGCGAAGTAAAACGCCGTTTGCAGATTGAGTCAACCCCGCGTGGACAGATAGCTAAATCGTTAACGTATCACTTTTCCCTTCTTAACAGAGTTTGTGAGGTCCGCCTTCTAATCACAACCAAGCACGGAAAACACGTCAGCCTAACTTTCCACACACACACATAACACACAAAATATCAAGAAGAGATAGTGAGATGTGAAAGAGAGAAAAAAAAACAGTATCACGCAAATAGAAAGAGATTAAATCCGACCGGTTGTAAACTATCAGGCTTCTTGTGTACAAAATCTAATTTAGTAAATGGAATTGGTAAATTGGATTAAAATTCCTTTTTTATGTTTCCTAACTGATTGGGTAATTCGTCCACAGATTCTTGAATTTGATTCTTTTGAGATTTTTTTTCATTAGCCAATGGAAGACGAGAAAAAACTGTCTGTTGCCAAGGCAATGCAAGCTATAGCAAAAACAAAAACGAAAAAGAAGATAAACTTCATATCATGCGAACTCAAAGAGTAGACGAGCCGTCCGCGGTATATAATCAAAGTTTTGCTTTTGCATTAAATCACGGGTTACTAGATATATATGATACCTTCAAGCTATATACTTTTAGGAAGAATTAGTACTAACAATTTGTTTTATGACGACGTAAAAAAACAACTCAAAAGAGAAGTATATAGCGGAAGGTGTTTGGTTGAAATAGATTCAAAATATAGAAATACATCAGCATTTATATTTGTATCATTTGGTATTCAGTTATATATATTTACACTTGTAAAAGTCAGCAGATGTAAAGAGGAAGTGATTTTTTTTTTATAACACGTTCATAAAGTCTAAGGGTATAAACTTACAAGTATACAATCTGTTTAATACGACGGTGAAATACCGATTTCAACTAAACGAGTTAATTTTTTCCCGGAAGGGTTAAAAAACACCACATCAAGATAGTTGTATTCATTTTAAAGTTATTCAATATCTAAACACCATTTCGAAATTGATTGATTTATTTATATACTATTTATTAGTATTTATCTGTGAAATATTACATCACTTTACAATTGATTTAAGTTGAGGGTCTTTTTTTTATCTGTTGAGATGATAATACCGAGAGATTGTTGCCCCCCCCCCCCTTTGGTATAAAAGGTTATAGTTTAAGAGTGCGTGTAAGAGCAGATTATAGTAGTTTTATAATGAGTCGTTATAAGTCTTTAAATTATATGTTGGGGTGATATTACCAGCTAATAACTCCCGATTATAAGGCCTTTTATCGGTTTATAACCACCTTACGTTTTACAACCGGTAGTGTCATAAAAATTATCCTTACCTTATAGACATATCTATATAACTATATAAGTACTGATATAGTCTGCAGTTAAAGAAAAAAAAATTGTACAAGATTATTCACCCAGATATAATGAAACATAATAAATAATTGAAATTGGGAAAGTTCGATCTTGGATATATTTTAGACGCTTAGCGTTACGTTACTTGTACTTATTATCAACTTGTGAAGTTTCCGTTTGCCATATATACATATTCATTAGGCGACGTTTGAATATGCATATTCATATACGCATAGAAAACGTCATACCTGAATCAATCTAGACCAAAATTCAATAAGAAAAATAAAAGAAAATCATTAAATATTATTACATATTCATGATAACTATATGAATATTTATATTATCAATAAGTGAAAAATCTGTTGTTCTTTACTAGATGAAAATATTCGATAAACGACCGAATAAAAAAAAACCTGACGGTTGAAAGAAACATTTCATTTATACCAATCGAAGATTTAGAAAGTTTCTCTAAAACCCAACGCAGTTTTATTTTCACCCTATGACTTAGAAATGACTAAGATGAGACCAGTTTTCTTGTTAATCAATCGTTAAAAAAGAGTGTTTGGTTTGTATATCAATGTACTTTTTCACCGATGTCACTACATATTGGGTTGCCATGACGATAACAATCGTGTGACCTCGTAGACTCACGCACTGCATATATATATATATATATATATATATATATATATATATATATATATATATATATATATATATATATATATATATATATATATATATATATATATATATATATATATATATATATATATATATATATATATATATATATATATATATATATATATATATATAAATTTTATGGTCTGATCAATAACCATTAACTTAATACTCTATCTCTCGGACCATTTAAGATCCTTCTCTCCAATTCAATTACATGTTTTCGCTTCATCTAAAGAGTGAAATCCTTCTCAGGTTTTTCGGACACCTCTCACCAAAATCTCGTCATCTTAACGAAACATTCATCAATTGCCTCTCTACCTTCAAATTGATTAGAAATCTAAGTTTCATCCTTCCGACGACTACACCCTGTAACACGATTTCAATTCCAAAGATATGCTCTTTTGACAAAATGAAAATAAAGAAAAAGTTTTAGTACCGGTCTGGAAGCACCCCATAATCTCCTAAATACCTCGATAATAAGGCTTTGGAAAACATCTTTAAATTAAATAACATCGTCATGTAAAAAGCTTTCCCACATATAAAGTTGGTCATTAATTTCTCTACCAACGTTACCAACTCGGGCAGAAATTTTGACACTTCGCCCCGCAGCAAGTAAGGTTTTTTTTTTTCTCTCTCTCTCGGTAATTCGACTTATTTAATCCAATCTGCGAAGGTATTTCTTATGATGTTAGATTGGTTTTTATCACATCCTACCCCCTTACCTCCTCATAATTGAGTGTGATGTAAATGACTTTTTGCCGACTGTCATATCGCCCTAAATTGGATGACTCGCAAAGTTCCCAGTCGTCATTGATACGATCCGTTTCTTGCTTGACTGCCCTTAGGGATATAACACTAGGCTATATACCGTACATCTCTCATCCTCCTCTCTTATGAAACACTTTGGGCATCTTCGATTTAAGGAAAAATTACCCACTCCTTGAAGGTGTATCGGTGTGCAGATTATTTAATTTGGAGGGCAGCCCTCCGCGGTCGGAGGAGGTGTAATGGGGGAAGGTGCTAAGCCCAAACGAGCGAGGTAGTACAACTCAAAAAGAGGATTATATTAAGTTACTGTCGAGTGAGCGTACTTTTGATCGATTTTTATTTCTTAAATACAAGTTTAGAGCCTTTTTGCCTCTTCTTAATCTCTGATTTTATGTAGATTTGGAGGATATGTTTACTAGCTGGGAGAGAAGTACAGATGACGTCAAAAATGGGTTGATTTTTTATTCCATTTGTACTGAAGATAATTATGTTAATAAAATTTCGAAATTTTTCAATTTTTTCCAAAGTACTTTGCCTTGCGTCTTGAAATTTTATAGTTGTCATTTATCAGGTCAACTTTCGTTTTACGATATAATGAAACTTAAACATTGAAGAAAAAATCCAACAACATCTGATTTCATTTTCAAAAAACCTACATAGCCATCTCTTGTTTATTTATTGTTTTTATTTTATTTTAAACACTTGTCATGGTTTTTTCAACCACGTTAATAAAAACGAAATTAAAAAACTCTCCCTTGTCATAAATATGGAATATTAAATGCTATTAGTATACTCCAAACTTTCTATTTTATTTTGAAGAGAAAAACAGTTTGGCGGTAGTAATTTTGTTTTGAGAATCATATCGGCCACTGAATCTTTCAAAAGGATTCCCTCTTGATAACAAATTAATTGCTTAAATGCTAATTAATTAATACTAGTAATAATAATAATAATAATAATCGTTAGCCAGTAAATATACACTGCGGTATTTTTAATAATAAACGATGGTTTGTCGATACCATTAAGCAAAACCACGATATGTTTTATAATCACGTTTTTGATATGTAGAAACTTCCTCATTTTTCTCAACTATACCCACGTTCAATTTATCATAAGTTTTGTAAATAAAAAACTCCAAATTTAATAAACGGGATTTCAAGAAAAAAAAGGGAGAAAAACACACACACATGAAGAAAACCTAACATCAATCAAACTGACATGCGTATACTATTTATTTTAAGAAACAAAAAAGTCGATTTTTTATGACAAAAAAAAAATCATTATTATTCATAGACATTCGGACTTTTCTTGTGTGTGTGTGTTTGATTTGATTTGATTATTTAACTATATACCAGTAAGCCATGTTCCACTCGCTGCATGGCGAGAGATGAGCAAATAACCACCTAAATAACAGGCGTAACTGCACCTTACGCCAACAACAAATAGCTCCCACCATTCAAAAAAAGAAGAAGATGAATAAAGAAGACGAAAAAAGAAGAGGCAAGGAACGGCGAAAGGAGGATGATCGATTAGGTTCTCCTGTAGGTCTCTTTTGGTCTCCCCTCGTCTTCATGAATTCCCAATCGAGGACTCAAGTTTCTGCCTCGCTTCGACTCTTCCAAGTTTTAATTAATTGTTTAACTGTTCCAATGGTAATTTTGCCCCATTACCTTAACCAACGCAGGAAATTAAGTCTGTGTTAATCATGCCTCGCGTTTCAAATTGGGGACCCAGTCCGCAGAGCACCGGAAATTTTCGCTCCGTCTTGCCAAGTTTATTTGAACTAGAGGACGGTAACGGGATATTAAGGGAGAAATAAGTTGCAAAAGCCGTTTCTTCAAAAAATCGACCGTTATTAAGGAAGTCGTAAAAAGTTATAAAATGTAAATGAACTTGAATTAATCATTAATAAGAGGAGACTTTTTGGGCAAATGTTGAAAAAGATCAAAAGTCGATAGCTATATATATAAGTTTATATGTTTGCAATAGACCGTGTCGAAAATTTGTTAAATTTATTTCAACATCGTAAAAAGATTGTTTTTCTTTCCTTCTCCCTTTCTTTCTTAAATTAAACTATCCTAAACATTTGCCGGGAGGTGAAAATGTTGAGTTTGAGAATAAAAAATATCTCTTTGAAAAACAATTTCGTGTTCAAATTCATTAAACTGACAAAAATAAACGCGATTGGCCTTAGTACAACTAATCAAATATTGGTATTTGAAACTGAAGATGGAAATAGAGCAAACATATACGATTTTTACGGATTATTTTATACTTTTATTGACTACCGGTATGTGTTTTCATACAATTTCCAGCCTCACCACACAGCGTTTTATTCATTTCTGTATTTCTGTTAGTGAAACGATAAAACATTTTGACGCAATTTAAACAAATTTTGACTGAATTTTGAACAATTTTAAGTAGCTGCATGATTCTTTGTAACATAAGCCTGGGGAATGGATGAATATAGGTTTCGGTTCATAACAGGATTCTTAGCCCAAAGATACAATCATTATAGTAGTCACGTGGATTACGATGGGCAATTACGATGGACAATAACTCACTTCTCATTCCCTCACCCCACCCCTCCCTCACCCTCCAACCTCACAGTCCTTTATTATCTGGCCAGACCGTCTCCTATTTCATTTAAAACTCTGAACTGAAATGAAAGTCACAGCTGATTTGTAAGATCTTGGTTAAAAGAGAAATAATCGTGTACTCATCGATAAACAACGAATTGAGAAAACAAGTGAAGTTTTTAGCAAGTGGAAAAGATTGTAAAAGTTTAGTTATCGAATTTACATTAATGCTTTTCTTCCATAATGCTATCTATATATATACACAAAACATGATACGAATCACGCGCAGATTAGGGGAGATGTGTGTGTGGGGGGGGGGGGGGATGACCTCACACGAAAAGACTTAAAGTAGTTATTAGCATATTGCGGTTTGACATTATTATAGACCAACTTAATAAATTATGCCTCAAATACACGATTTTAGATTTAAAATTTGATTAACATTTTTCTGGAGGAGGATGCGCAGATCCCCACCTTACATGAGAGATGGTTTCAACGACCCCAGGGCCACATACCGTCCTTTATATATAAACAAAATGCAATAATAAAAATCCTTTCATTCGTAATGGTCATGACTTGAAATACGTACAAATTGTACCTTGCTTTACTGTCATAGCTATACAACCGTATTGTATCGATAGCTAAAGTATATGCTATTAATAATTGTATCACATGTTACAGCTGCCTCATCGTGTGTAATTCAATCAACCTATTTTGAGTAATAAATGTAATTGCTTCATATCGAGTTTAAGTTAATTAAATCATTACAGCACTTAACACCTTTTGTCATCTATATATATTTTACCTGTTTATATAAGTTTTAGTGTATATATAGTTATATATATATATATATATATATATATATATATATATATATATATATATATGTATATATATATATATATGTGTATATATATATATATATATATATATATATATATATATATAAACTTAACCTTACCCTAAGGCACCAACCTAGAATAATTTGTTAACTTCCTACAATGGTATAAAGCCTATATATACCTATCATTCCGCTGTCACTTTTGCGACTGTATATATCTTTTGTAACTCTTGGGTATTCCCCCTCAAATCTCATTACTCCAGATTTCCAAGCATTCGTCATGGAACTAAACACGCACGGCCACAGTTTATTGCTAGATTAATAAATTGGTTTTTCTATACAGTAATCCCCTTCCCTTTCTTTTGTAAACCAATTTTTCATTTAATTTAGTTCATTGCCACAGTGCGTAAAGCTAATATATCACGGGTGTGATGTCTACGTTGAGCCCTACGGGGAGATAAGTTACATGTTTGACTTTCCCCATTAGATTTAATTAGATTTGTTTCTTCTTTCTTTCTTTTCCCCCCTCTATTTTTTTTTTTTTTTTTTAGCTTCTCAAGATTTTCGTAAAGTCCAAAAAAGAGACATAATTGTGATTAAGTGGAAACAATTACAAGAAAGTTATAACTCAGGTTATAAACTCAATGTGTAAAAGTTATATATGTGTGTATAAGCATACGTGTGTACAGAAAATCCCTCCCCAGGCTATTTATGTTGTTGCAATGGTCAAGTTTTTAAACTATTGACAAAATACAAAACCGCACCCTTTCAAGATTAATGGCCCTGAAAATTTCATTTAATCAACGTCTTTTAAACACGTCACTTGTTTGTCTTCTTTTCGCGCGCGCGCGCTTTCTCTCTATCTGTAAAAAGGTAGGGCAAGTTCAATTTTGTAACAGAATTTAAACTTTTATTATGATTTCATAGTAAGCGTTTTCGAGTTTATAGCGTTCGTTTAATTTACAAATTTTGTAATATAATAATATGAACCATCCGGACTATTTATAGCTATACAATAGTGGTCAGATAAAGTAACAAATTATTAGAGAACAACTCGCAGAATCACACATGGCCTGCAGGTACTTCTTTGTTTAATACCATTTATAAAGTTTCTTGTTCCTTTTCTAAATAAATATGAAAGGTTTAGGCTGTTCTTTTTCTTTGGAGGGGGGGGGGGGGTTGAGCGGGGGCTGAAGATATGATAGGAGGAATGTGTGTGCGTAAACGTGTGTGTGTTAGAAGAGAGAGGGAGGGGGTGTAATGGCCTGCTTATACCTTTCAGTTTGCAATATTACATTTATGTCATTTCCACAGTTTTCCATACTTATTTGAATCCTTTGCATGCGAATTAGTTTCTCGTGATATAACATTACGTAACATTACATAATATACGTAACGTTACGTAGCATTGCGTGAAAGAACATTACACGGCATGTCGGTCGCCATTGGAGACATGGTACGATATAAAATAACATAACCTACTGCAAACATAACATTAAATAACAGAATAAAACAGAATATAACATTGGAAATTGCCATTACGTAACATCAGACAAAACTCACAACACATTAAATTGCACAATAAAACAACGTTACATGACATAACATTATCATATATCATAAATAAGATACTGGTTCTATTCGTTAGGCTTATAGTGATAGATTCAACGAAACCATGACATTAGTACTATTTGCAAGATAAGGATTTTCACCCAATCTTTTTAAAGTATATATCTGGGCGATAAAAATTCTTGACTAATTAATTATCAAATTGAGCAAAACGATCTTTCGCATTGTTGCAAAAGTATACATGTAATATATTCCCGAAAACGTATCCGTTCCGAAGTATTGGAGCAAAAACGTAAAATAATTTTTTTTAACAAAGCGACACCTGTGTACTTCAATATTGATGAAGACCTATTCTAAACAGTTAGTATTCCAAACGAACAAGCCGCTTGCAATGTTCTACTACGTAACATGACGTCACCAATATCAATCCCGTGATGCTTAGCATTTTGATTTACTTCATTTGAAAATGAAGCTATTAAAAAAGTGAGCATCGCCTTACTGGTGATTTCTCCGAGGAGTTAGGGGGCAGATTACAAATTAAATTCTCCATCATGTCCAATTATAAGGACGCGGCCTCCTGCTAATGCCGTTGTACGCTGGTAGTATAAAAGGCATCGACAAGGCAGCCTAAACTGTTTTCATTTTTTACTGTTGATCTCTATATGGACTAGTATCACTGACAAAACCCTCACCGAAGCAACAATTCGCGGAGACACAAATTGAGGAGGAATGTAGAAAAATGAAAGATGAGGCGTTTCTTATACAAGTTTGACGATATTTAGTCATATTATGTGGCTTTAATTAACATTCGCCCTTGCATAAGAAACGATAACAAACATCAGATGTTTGTTGACCATGATATGCTTAGTAAAATTGAAAGAAACATAAAAAAAACCATATTATATTTGTATCCTAACACGGCTAAAGGGATCAAATGTAACCACGTGAGAGATGCCAATTAATATACCTTAATATTGTTAACAAGAACGTACAGTAAATGCAACAGCTTGAGACGATTTAACATACACCAATTTGATCATAAGTATAGATATGTTAGAAACATGAGTGGTGATACCGTGTAATTTCATATAGCAGCCTATGCCACCGTCTGTCAATCAGTTAACGTATGCCTAGAATATGACTTAACTCTCGTTAACTCTCTCATTTTACGCTTTGTTTAACTTGTCATTTGAGCCAAATTCATGTTACAGCGGTCTCAAATTTGAAATCTGTCAGTACGTCAAACTTTAACTTTCGGAAACTTATGTAACAATGGATAGAGATGCCTTGCTAAATATGTATATAGTTAGCTATAGGTGTATGCATGTGACGGATCGCAGGCGTTGCGAACATGAAACCGAATTCTAATTGGACAAAATTGACAATGTTTGCATATTTGTCTGAAATAAAGCACCCATGGTTAAGACAAACGTTCTTAATTACAAATAACAAAAACAAAATATTTTGATGAAAAAACAATATTTCTTCTTTTTAATTTTAAAATGATGTCATTTTCAACATTTCTTTATATTTGGAACTATTAAATATCATCTTTAACGTAAATCTCTTACCGTCTCAGTGTTCTACTGTGACTCTTCGAAATGTAAATTTTGTTAGATCTGTTCGTTAGTTTATCACCACTCTATCGTACGAATTTGCTCTTTTTTTTCAATTTCCAATTTCATTGGAAAATAAATGCCCAAACTCTACACACCAAACACTGACAATTTCATGTTAACTTTTCTTAATTAATCAATATTTTTATGAAAGTTATTATTATGCTTTCATAAACCATATATTTCGTAATTAAATCACCTATCCCCCTTTCTTGGGTGGGATGGGGTGTTAATTTTGGTGAATTCGACAACCACTGTATCATCATCTATATGTTTCTGTATTTTACAGGACACCAACAACCAACGGTACTCGGCAAGACTAGACGTCCTCGCACGGCATTCACAAGTCAACAATTACTGGAGCTGGAACAACAATTCAAAAGAAATAAATACTTGTCCAGACCAAAGAGATTTGAAGTAGCCACGTCACTGATGTTAACAGAGACGCAGGTAATTATTATCAACAATTATGATATTTCTAACTTTAGGACATTATATTCTCTAATTTCCTTATATTATAATTTACATTTTTTGCTTTTAAATTGCTATACAAATTGATGATACCATGTCTGGTCTTGAAAGGAAAGATAAGGCGCATGAAAACTATTTTTTTAAAGGGATATGCTGGTGGCCGAAGTTGATTGCTTAACAAAACTGGTGATAATTGTCACAACCACATCCCCATTGCGTTTTATATGGCGAAGATATTATTTAATTTAATTTTTAACTACATATATACTATACATATATAAATATAACTATGTATACATATAACTTTATTTATATATATATAACTATATATATATTACTATATATATAACTATATATATAACTATATGTATATAAATATATATAGTTATATATATATATAGATAACTATTATAACTATATATATAGATAACTATATATGTAACTATATATATTACTATATATGTAACTATATATATAACTATATATATATAACTATATATATATAACTATATATATGTATCACATATTTATCACATAATTTACTAATTATTTTTTAACAATCAGTATTTATTTGTTTGTTTCCCATCAGGTCAAAATTTGGTTTCAAAATCGAAGGATGAAATGGAAAAGAAGTAAGAAAGCAAAAGAACAACAACAACTGGATAATAATTCCAACAACTCCGGAGAGAAAGAGAAAGTTGTGAGATCTGAAAGCATCAGCAGATCGTCTACAACTTTCACAAAGGAGAGTCAATCGAAGGAAGCCAATCCCGATTTATCCGTAACATCGGAAAAAATCGAGAAGTTAAAAACAGAGAGATTTATCGGCAGTGAATCATGTAAACTGATGGCACGGCCATTGGAAGCAACTGTGATAAAGAGAGAACTGACTGCAGACGCAGTAGCAATAAACAATATGCACGATGAATATTCAATGTCCATGGACGAGGAGGAAGAATTAGAAGAAGAGGAAGAGGAGGAAGAAGAAGATGAAGATGGGAAATAATGCTCCGCTGAAATAATATAGTTCTGCATTGATCTGGAGGCTCTGTATTGTATGTCTGGACGGAAGACTGACGAATGAAACTTCAAACCAACGAATGGTTATAAACTAGAATGTTAATAGTCTTTTGGGATGCAGGAATCCTATAACATCGTGAGCGAGGAAATTACCATTCTTTCTGTGACGAAAAAGCCATTTAAACTAGAGAAAATTTCATTGGAACGTCTTGAGCAGACAGGTTGAAAGATTTCTAATGGAAAATAAGAACTGTGTTGACTTCTTCTTGAAAACAAAGAAAATCCATAGAAACATCAAGAACAAGAAAACTAAAAAAGATTTTTTTGGTGCGAAAAAGAGCTTCGTTTATTTATTCATTAAAACGACGAAGAAAATACATCGGAAGGGTAGATATTAACATTCGCTACAATAAAAATTATTATAGTTCGAGTATATATAGTAACGAGTTATACTGTTGCTATAAAAGCATTGCGCAAACTCAGACCTGTGTCAGATATATCTCGAGACAGTTTCACTATATATTCCAAAAAGAGAAGAAAAAAAAAGGGAGAATTGTTCTTAAATATCGAGACAGTTTCTATATATATATCCCCCCCCACACCCCAGGAAAAATATTGTTCTTAAGTCTGAACTATTTGTAAAATGACAAACATTCTACATTCAGGAAAATTGCATCTTTCTTTACTTTTACAGCCTTTTGATCAAGTTAGGTCAAACCTAAGAGGCATATGTATATCACCAGAATATTTTATTCTATTAGAAATTATGTACTCATCACGACCCGACAACTTGTTTAAAACTAAAAAAATCGAATAAATGCTACCGAACATGTTGGTAGGAGTTGATAGGAACTTTTTTTTATTTCGTTGCAACTCCTTAAATCAAATGTATGTGGTTCATTTCTAAAATTACACAACTCATGTCACCTTCTTCCCCTCACCCCACCCACCTCACCCCACCGCTCCATCGCCCCACCCTCACCCTTACCCCTCCCCGAAATACCTTATTCATTCTAGTATAAGTAATTTGTTGTATCGTACGTAAGTTATAACGGGCTTTATTTTTCTGATCCACATCGAGTTCTGACGAGAGTGGACTACAGCCTCTGGGGAGGGGGAGGGGCAATTAGTGGGTACGGGGAAATTTAATATCCGGAGATAAAGAGTATGTGTCCTCTGTTTCAGAACAAAAATATTGATTCATCCATAAACATACCATGAATCACAAAGACTTCAAAAGGGGGGTGCATAAGGGGGCATAAGGGGGCATAACTGGCACTGGGACTCGATCTGGGTCTCGAAACCCCTCTGTTAAGGGATGAATGAAATTTTGTTGTCGCTACAAATAACAGCTGTGTCCCGACTGTTATATGCAAAATAGTCTAGTCCTAAGATACGTCTATTAGAAAGGGTTATCGACTTATAAGTGTTGCGGTTGCTTGTTTCGATATTACAGATAATGTTTAATATTTCGATGCATAATACATGCAACAAATAAATATATAAAAGTTTGTTCAAAGTTGTTACTTGGCGCATAGTGAGAGACAGTACGTTAAAATTGGGTATATAGATTAAATATTTCAATCGACTTTGTGATTGAAAGCTGTCTCGGTTATTTCTCTGGCGTCATGATTGAGAGACATATCTATAAGACCAAATGAAAGCATCATGGGAACTAGACTGATTGTTGACAATACTGTCATTTCTTATCATATCATTGATATAAACCCCCCCCCACCCCCAACACCCCACCCACCCTCTCCCGGCCGAAAAAAAGGAAAACTATAATACTAATAAAAAATATCAAAACTTTTTCAATTTGAGTAGACGAGTCGCCGATTGGGAAAGGTTGTACTTCAGACTTAGATTGAATTAGATTGAACTTTCAATCTTTCAATTTTAAAGAGTATATGAAATATTCACATTCACCTAAGTTTAATAAGAGAGATAGAGTGAGATAGAGTGGGAGGGGGGGGGGGTGTGGGAAGAGAAAACTTTTGTCAAAAGGCTTTAAAAAATTCGACAATAATCCGATAAGTATTGTAATGTTTCAAGTTTTTCACTTACAATTTTTTTCAATTGAATATTTTCATTGTGACTGTTTTTTTTTCTGTTCGTTTGTTTATCGTTTGCAGGGCATTCGCTACAAACAATCTTCATATATGAACGGTGTTTTGTATATATGTATATATACGAGTTGAAGTTTCCCTACGCAAAAATTTCTTGGTTATCTTTTGAATAAATATAAATGTTTATCACCGAAACAATTGATGTTGTCCTTTTCTGATACCATCTTGTACCTCCTCTTGGTTAACGTTACAAACTTATGCTTCGTAGAACGTAGCATCAAGTGACCCGAAAGGCATGCCGGGCCTGTGCGGTGGGGTAAGAGAAAGTATGGTGAAGGGGGGCGAGTGTAAGAGGCAAGGGGAAGTTGGCTGGAACAAGGGACATACCAGATTAGCTGGAAAAATTTAGGGAGAACTATGTTTATTTAATCAAGAGACATTCTAATCAGGACCACAGCTACGAGGGGGGGGGGGGGGCGAGGGGGGAGGTTGATTGGCGTGTTTTATCCATATTGTTTCACATAGATGCCAACACGTGCTTTACTGGTCAGGATGCAAATCCCTCGAGTTTGTATATGAAATTTCATTAAGAGTGATGATGTTGTGTGTGTTTGTGTGATTGGTATACACGCCCCTTCCCCATTCAACTTCCACGGATGGAAATGCTTATGCATGGTTTCAATCTGTGCATATCTAGCGAGATTCCAAAATATGTATACCTTACGAATGAACTCCAGTAATGATGATAAGTCAACAATTGTTCATTTTTGGATAATGCTGCCCTCTCGCTGGCTCAACAGCTCAGGGTAAAAATTATCTCGATTTTGTCTCTATTTGAGGCCTGTCATGGCTTTAGACTTGCTATGGATGAGCTTGGCTGGTATATACTGCATAATTACTTCGGAGAGGAACAACCTCCACCTCTACTCCACCCCACATCCCCACACCAACGCACACATAGCCTCGGTGGTTCCTGCTCCCCACCCTCACTCCACCCCTGAACCCACGCACACATATGTCCTCGCTCCAATCAATAAAATCCAGTTTGCGATCGAATAAGGTCCCTTTAATAACGTTTGCATCGGTGATCAAATACTTGCCCTCAGTGTTATGTCGATGCCCCCCCCCCCACACCTTTAAAGCTCTCCTTTAACTTACCCTAATATGTACTGTTATGACCGTACTCCTTCCACATCCCTGCCGCCCTCTCTTTGCAGTGAGATGATGAAAACTTTGTTTCATCACCTCTCTCAATTTCCACTCGTCCACCTCCAACCGCTGTCACTTGTCATAACTCTCGCCAAATATCAAACCCACTTTTCCTTCTTTACCTATAAATTCAGCTACACAAAAATCCAGCTAAAACGGTCAGCCGCATATCGTTTCTAGTTAATGAATATTAATGAATTAGAATTTATTGATATTCAAATATGATCATTCTTTTTGACGGATGTTATAGAAGTATTTAATACACGATATGGCAAGCTGCATGTCAGGTGGAAGGAACAGTATAGAGCTATTCGTCCAAGGTCAGCGTTTGTCTCTCTCGCTATCACTTTCTATCAAAAGTCCGGCGTATCAATCGTTTAACCTTCACGCAACGGAGAGTTTAATTGCCGAAAATGTGCTGATATTATAATCGGCTTATATGTGCATGTCCCTGCATACAGCTAATTCCAGTCGTTTGTGATCTCAAATAATTATGAGGCCCACGTCATATAGTTTGGTAAAAAAAAAAAAAATGAAAATCTGTATTTTAAGCAAAATAATTTAATTTTATGACAGAAGTGTGAACTTCATTATCAGCTTATGTTCTTAATTCAATATATTAAAGTCACTAGAGCGATTGCCAAATAGGAAAGAAAGAATACAAAAATCGTATAAGCAATACCGAACAAAAGAGATATGAAGATCATAGGATTTAATATTTAATTACGATATGTAATTTGACTGCACCATTGCATTTTTTTTTATTAACTCTTTTTTGGCGATAAAACCCTAAATGACCTCGCCCTTTTCAAATCTTTGAAGAATACAATTTCTAGATGTAATATATATATATATATAACTTTCGCATTCTTTTTAATTGGGATACGATTTCACGATTGGTCAAAGGAATAAAATTATCGGTAAAAATCTAAGAAATTTTTCCCCCTTTCAATTTTTAACTAGATACGAGCAATGTTCATGGATAGCGTTTCCACAGCTGCATGCTCAGACGCCGCAAAGGGAAATATTGTAAATGATACGACCGTTTGCTCTTTCTTTCGGAATAGTTATTTCCTTAGTCTCGAGCAAAAAAAAAAGAGAAAAAAAAAAACAAGGAAAAGATCAGAAACCGACGGAATAAGCAAGAACAAAGTTGTAGAAAGATATGCGATTACTACTGAACCATGAAGATGTTAAGATATGTTAAGAGATATTGTCTTTATTTGATATAGTTATAATGAATATTTCTTTCTATGTCTTTCTTTCTATGTCTTTCTTCCTTTCTATGTCTTTCTTTCTATGTTTTTCTATGTATATCTATGTCTTTCTTTCTTTCTTTCTATGTCTTTCTTTCTATGTCTTTCTATGTCTTTCTGTGTTTTTCTATGTCTTTCTATGTCTTCCTTTCTATGTCTTTCGATGCCTTTCTTTCTATGTTTTTCTATGTATATCTATATATTTCTTTCTATGTCTTTCTTCTATGTCTTTCTATGCCTTTCTTTCTATGTTTTTCTATGTATATCTATGTCTTTCTTTCTTTCTATGTCTTTCTTTCTATGTCTTTCTTCTATGTCTTTCTTTCTATGTCTTTCTATGTCTTTCTTTCTGTGTTTTTCTATGTCTTTCTATGTCTTCCTTTCTATATCTTTCTATGCCTTTTTTTCTATGTTTTTCTATGTATATCTATGTCTTTCTTTCTATGTCTTTCTATGTCTTTCTTTCTATGTCTTTCTTTCTATGTCTTTCTTTCTATTTCTTTCTTTCTGTGTTTTTCTATGTCTTCCTTTCTATGTCTTTCTATGCCTTTCTTTCTATGTTTTTCTATGTATTTCTATATATTTCTTTCTATGTCTTTCTTTCCATGCCTTTCTTTCCATGCCTTTCTTTCTATGTCTTTCTTTCTATGCCCCTATCTCCCTCTATGTCTTTCTTCCTATGTCTTTCTATATCTTTCTTTCTATGTCTTTCGTTCTTTCCTTTGTTTCTTTGTCTTTTCTCTGTCATTCTTTTTTTCTTTCTTAACAGTAGAAGTTTTGAAATGAGTCGCCAAAATTATTTACCATAACGCCCCCCCACCTCCGGTGTACGCATTCTGCTCACCTCACGCTCTCCTCTAAACTGAAATAACTTAAACTTTAAAAGTTCAGAGTAACGTTGCAGAGGCAAGGAATGACATCTCTTGAAACTTAGGCACTGTCCACGGCTGACAAAATAAGACATTTGAAAATTATGTAAAAACCAGCCAAAACTATCAGACCAGTTTTAAACATGGTTTTACGTGCTTTTAGGTAATGCAGTAATTAATAGAAATAATCATAAATAATAAACAATATATTAAATAAGAAAAAAAGCTGCCGAAACCCGGGAAAGTTCAGAACTCTTTGTGAGTTCTCCGGACATGATTTGAACCAGGGACCTTTAGATCTTCAGTCTAACGCTCTCCCAACTGAGCTATTTCGGCAGACAGCATTATACGCACACTTTGTTTATTATCTTCCTTTTGTTTGTGAGTTACTTACCGGTGGTGACTTTGGACCTGTATTCAGTGCATATGCCGAGCGCATGATATGTTCTGATAGATAACTTGTACCCACGTGATTGATAACAAAGTACCTCAATTGTAGAGAATCATTTGAAGTTGAATAATTGTAATGGTTATGGCTGAAAATGAACTTCATTTGTTTTCATTACATTAACTTAGCTGTATAGGTCTATACAGAGTATGAGAGGGCGTAGTAACACGTAATGAATTGTGTTGATATCATAACTTCCAATATGAGCTCATTAGCGGTACCCATTGATTTTCGGGCTTTGTACACTTCCTCTAAAACAGATAACGAAGTTGCCTGTATGTCCAGTCGCCGTGTGGCTTTTGGTCAATAAAATATCTCTCACTGATTTCAGTTTCGTTTACAGTTCGATCTTCCAAACAACATTTACCCTAATTAGCCATTAATCGATAAACAATGCCCCGTACTCTGGCATACACATATCTTTTCTTTAAGGGATTCGTTCGGGATTGGACGCTAATTAATATCTTAGTCATTGGTCTATGCTCATTTAAAAACTTGTAGACTAAATGTCTGCTAAAGTATCTATATCTTCTGTTAATACAGGACTGATGGAGAAAAGCCAAATCGATAAAAGAAGAAACTTTTAGCTCAGGATCAGATTCGGAGTATGTTTGGTGATGTGATTTTATGATTTAATTAGACTATACGATGACCATTGGTAAATGTAATCGATATAGTAAATAGTAGCATGCCCGCATACCGGAAACACGTTTTAACACAGCTTATAACTGTTTAGACTTTGTACAGTAGTGCGTGTATAGTGCGTGTGATGAAAGACCACTGATTTAGAACCGTATAGCCCGGAATTTTGAGTTGGGGGCATGAATAATTCTGAGTTGGGGGCATGAATAATTCTGAGTTGGGGGCATCAATCATTTTGAGTTGGGGACATGAATAATTCTGAGTTGGGGGCATGAATAATTACGAGGGAGGGGGAGGGGGAGGGGGAGGGGCATACTTTTCTTCTTTCCTGCAACTTGTTAAGTTATGGTTGCTACGGTGCTTCATCGTTATAATATGCGGTGAAACAAATCCAGATTGGTGCATCAGGCCATTCGGCAAGCTGTACAGTTTGCTATGACTGGTATAGCTCATAATAATACGGTAGGTTTTTATGCCTTGGTGCTAGCTCATTCATCACCATCACAAGCACGGTGCTGTGCCTGTACCACCGTTACATATAAAATACTGCAGGGAAACAGAATAACTATATTGACAGTTTTGTCAAATGAGGTGTGCATTAGTGGGTGGGGTAGGGTTGGGGTAGCATGGGGTAGGGTGGGAAGGGTGGGGTAGGGTGGGAAGTTTGGGAAGAGTTCCCGTGTCCCAGCCTGGCTACGTACCAGCTAAGAAATTTGTAAAACAATTCACGTGTCGCTAAATGTGTGCTTTGGATTCGTTGGACTGAAAACTAGAGATGTAGCCAAACGGCTATACAGATAAAGTTAACTCTTGTGTCTGTTTAAATAAACATAATGTCGTATTATCTTAAAACCATCCAGATTACTTTACAAGCATTGCTCTGGTGTTCTATTTTACTGAAATTCGACGATTAAAGTCTGTTTATGCCTCAATTTAAAAAACAAAAACATATTTTAAATAGTTTTAAGGGGCACTGTAGGCGCTCTGCAAAATATCTGTTTGTTTCTCTCATGTGGTAAATAACTCTTAGCATTCCGTCCGATAAAAATTGCACTTTATCCCTTCAAGTAGACTTTTTAACGCTCATGAAGTCCAGAGTGTTTGCACTAATAAAATTCCCCATTAGTTTCTCATGACAATACCTAGGAATCATTTGTGCTTTTTTTTGTGCGATGTATCTCTTCTTTGGGTTGTTATTTTGCCGCAGATCCGCTTAAAAGACTTTTTAATTATCGACAAATTTTAAGTCAAGTGGGTGCTATTTCGATACTTCATAGAAGGCATATCGTGGAGGGTCTCGCCGTCTGTTACGTTTCTTTTATTTCATTCCCATCTGATTTATGGAATCCAAGCCACTCGATATATATTTAGCGAAATTTACTTAACGTCTTTACCCACCCTAACTCTCTCTCTATGCTTGAACGTAGTGATCCGACGCGCTTCTCAAGTGTTATGTGTGAGAGTGACCCCGTTACTCAGTAAAACTACGCGAAGTGAAGTAGCACTTCAACAGTTAACTGAATGCATTTCAAGCAAGAAACACAAATGGAAAATAGAGTGATTGTTCAAACAGAGGGCTAAGGCTGCTAATCTCTTACAAAATATTGACGTTGAAGAAGGAAGGTAAAAGTTATTAATTTGTATCTACAGAGCTTGATTTAGTCTCGAAAACCTAATTAGCACACGGAGTGCTTGCTAATTCGCTCAGTCCAAAGGTTGAGAAGCCTTTTCCCGTTCGGTTTTACTTTCAACGAAAAACGAGTCCGATATTGGCAGTAAAAATTTGGGTGAATTTTTTTTCGGCAATAAGATTCTTTGGAATAGGATAATGTATACAGTAATGATCTTAAAATGTTTCACCTAAATATTTATTTATTATTATTATAATTATTATTTCGTCTGGTACTGATATTTGTTTACAATGATTCCATTCTTTTTGCAATTAACTTATAAAAGTCACAATAAATATAGATTGGAAATTGAAATCCTTCATTTTGTTGAATCGATGCTCATATTAGTATACGAACTAGTGAAACGTATGTATGTGTGAAGCATATATATTGTTACCTTATCATGTACTTATTACCGAAGTATATTATTATTATTATTACGACTTAACGTATACCATTTCACGCAATAATGTGAACGCATGGAAGTCAAACGTTCAATTGAATGATGAGCGAAGGACTAGGTTTAAACTATTCAAGGCATAGACTGAAAAATTGTTTTGTTCGACAAATTAATGTTCACATTGGTATTAAAAGTATAAATATGTCTTCATGAAATCTTGATTGTTTGTAAGTATTGGAGGTGAACAAACCAATCAGGTATTTATCTGCATTCTATAAAATAAATTAAAACAATGTAAACGCAAATAAATCGACGTTTAATCAAATGATAAGGTTAAATCAGGTTTTAGGTCGTTTGTCAGTAATTTGCATAAGGGGGGGGGGGAGAATTAAGTTCTTCCCAGTAGTTTTGCAATTTTCAAACGTTTCTGGAAAACAGTTGAGTTATCTACTCACTTACTGACTCATTTCACTTCACTCACCGACTCACTTAACTGACTGACTCAGTCAGTCAGTCAATGACTCAGTCAGTCACTGACTCACTCAGTCAGTCAGTCACTGACTCACTCAGTCACTCAGTCACTTACTCACGTCACTCACTGACTCACTCCACCTTCTCAATTCACTTACTCACGTCACTCACTAATTCACTCACTTCACTCATCGACTCACTTAACTGACTGACTCAGTCACTACTGACTCACGTCACTCACTCCACCGACTCAATTCACTGACTCACGTCACTCAATAATTCACTCAGACACTCAATAACTCACTTCACTCACTGACTCACTTAACTGACTGACTCACTTAACTGACTGACTCAGCCGCTCACTGACTCACTCACTTACTCACGTCACTCACTGAGCCACTCCACTGACTTAATTCACTGACTCACGTCACTCACTTCACTCACGCATTCAACACTTTGTGCAATATAGACATTGATCCACTAATTTACCTCTGTATTTGCTGAAATGACCGCTTTGTTACAAAATGAAGATCTTTTAAATATTTAAACATTATGCTGTTAACTCGAAGTGATTCGATACATATTTGATAATTTCAGCGTTTTTGTTTCACGTAATTGTAAAATACTCACTTGTTAAAACAATTTCTTTAAATTATAAAATTGCCTTTAGCGACAATTTTATAAGTTATTAAACTACATACTTAGCATGAAAATAAGGAATTTATCAATTTGTTGAAAAAAATAATGTCAACAACCTAATCGATCAAATTAGCATTTCTTGCTGCTGTTCTTTCCAATAATTCCCTCCCTCTGTAAATAAGCGTACGCAGTGGACGGCAACATAAGATAGGGAACCACCTGTAACGCGAAGGTGTGCATGTAGTCTATGTTAGTCTATGTTTGGCCTAGATCGGTAGATCGGATATGAACATAAATCGTCTGCAAAATATAGAGTATGCTCTACTTTCTTCTCCCATATCGTCCCCTTGCCCCTTTCCCCCTTCGGTAAACCGGCGAGTACCTCCATAATGCATCAACCAACTCGTCACTGAATGTTGAAGGGGGTAGGGGAGGGGTGGGTTAGGTCATCATCCCGTCCACCCGTGGCGGTGAAAGATGTTATCGAACAAACGGCAAGTTAAAACAGTTCACATAAAGGTTACAACATTGAATTATATACCACGCATGCACATGCATGGCTATTTTCATTATACCGCATAGAAATACATTTAATTTCTTTGTTTGATGATCAACGAATATAGGAGATATCTCAAGTGTTTTTTTTTTTTCTTACATTTTTTTTTATACTTATTTTGTACTCGTGAATTCTACGAAGTTCATGGTAAGCGTTAACAAAGAACAACAACTCCTATATTATTTTTCATCGATAAGTACAAAAGACTAATGTTTCATATTATTATAACTGACCCAGCTGCGTCAACTAAACCTGGCCACAAGATAATATTAAAATATTATTTATGGTATAATATCAACATGAGGGAGGGCCTTTAACATTACATGGAGCGAAACATCCAAACAAAAGAAAAAGACCACCCGTTTATAATAATTGGGTTATGAGAACATGAGAAACAAAAGTAATGTAGGTTGCTTTAGTGAAGGTCATCTCTTTGTTTATCAAAACTCAACTGATCGGCAAGTAAAAGAAAAGCTTTGTATTTGACTTAGGTTTGCCTGCAGTTGTATTGATGTTAAATTTAAGTTAATTCTTAATTGAAAAGTAATATGAATAAAAAACGATACTCATAATAATAATAATAATAATAATAATAAATATTATTATTAATAATAATAATAATAATGACAATAACATAAAATAATAGTAATAAAAACAATCATAATGATAAATATAGGTCGCACTTGACCTAATATTGACCTTAATGTGACTGTCATAAAACAGCATCTCTTACGATCAATAAATAATAGTTGTTGAGTTTTATTTAACAAAATACTGTGATGCCATCTACATAAGCTGCGTGTGTTATGAGTTTTTACATATCGGTTTTTTTGTGTTTGCTGGCACGCCTATGTTTGTTATGGTTAAGATGTTAACAATTTGGTTCTATATGTTTCGCTTATCTGGGTCCTATATGAATAGGCCACGTGTGTTTATCATTGAACTGCAGTATTCACTATAAACTATATGCAGGCTTATATGGCGTTATGTAAGCCTGTTCTTTATTTTCTTGGGCAACAAAGCCCCTTCTGACGGGCACTCGAAATTCGTCACTTTTTAACTCGTGATTTTTTCATTATCCTTGTTTATACCGCTTCAAAGATTCAATTTCGTAAGTCTTCAGGGTTGATCATGTGATATTCATAAAAGATAGATTTAGCACAAATTTAACCGAGTGTAGGTGCTCGAGCCATGTTGACACAACTCCGTCACTATGTTACGTGTATTGCCTGTGCTTAGTTACATAGGTATTGGACGGTCGCACAGTTCCGGGTCATCACATGGCATGGGGAGAGACAAGTTTGACAAACAGTCAACCTCTCAAGTAGTTGATGGATGGTGGTATTATTTTAAGCTAATCTGATCGAAATGAACACAGGTAAAAAATAATCATGAACTGAAAAAAAGACAAGCTTTTGCCAGACGTTTGGAAGAGTTTTGTATGCATTACAGGTTAAAATACAGCTAGTCACCGCGTGGCATTCTAAAGAAAAACAAGTAGAATTATCCCGTAATCTTTAACAACCCCCACTATAGTAGGCCCTACTCAGAATTAAAGGGGAAAATATAAACCGTATTTCACGTAATTAGCAAATTTGAACAATAAAGTGATTACTAAATCCATCGGGGGAGGGAGCCAGGGTGATAAGTCGTCCAGGGAGGGGGCTAAGAAAGTGGTGCCCCCCCCCACCCACTTTGAGAAATTTTGTTTTGCAACATTTGAAATGTTAAAGAATTTTCGACTGTATAGGTAGTACGGTACCGCAAATACATGTTATCTGTTTATATACTGTACACGAGGAATTCTTTGTAACATTGTCTGCTAGTTGGGCGGGGGGGGGGGGTAGAGTACCCTGTTAAAGCCCCCGCCCCTTCCAGCAGTATATGCATGTTGCGCCCTGTCATAAAGTAACGCTTTCCGTGCATATTTTATCACATGGTACCTAACAGTATTCTTTAAGGCTCGAAAATGCACTTTCATAAATTAGAAGTGCTCCTTTTTTTGGAAAGGAATAAGGGGGGGGGGTGGGGGTGATTAAATAACTTTAAAGCGCTAAAAGTAATAAAAAATATGCAAGTTCCAGCTATAACCTACACACGCACAATCAAATACAGCTACCCTAGCTGACATAATTTAGCAAAACATAAATAAACATTAAAAAAAAAACGATGCCGGCCTGGATATAGTACAATAGGTTGACACAAAATATGATTGGCTCGTATATGTCACATGACCATGCAATTTCCACTCGCTCCAATTTTATCGCTAGTAAATGTTGAATAGATTATCCTGCCCGCGTGGATTATACCCTTACAATAACAAAGTTAATTAAATATTTATCGTTTGGTTGAAATAATCTATCAAAACAGTTCAAAGTCGAAAACACCCCAAGATTTGTTTTCATTTTCTCTTTTATACCGATAACTGATACCCATAATTAATAAATTTCTAGCGCATGGATGTGATTTGATAAACTAATCATCAGCTAAAAGGTGACATTAAAAAATATCACATCTTTTAAAAACACAATGTATGTATTTTTTGAAGAAGTAGCTCGCGGCTCCAAGTCCGCGCACATCCTGCAAAAAGATTCGGCAATAACTCGACGTTTTTGCCTAAACTCCTTCGTTTTTTTTTTCTTTTCTCAAAGTAACTGCACGTTACCTGGGTAAAAAAAATATATATAAATAATAAAAAAAAGGAGGGGAAAATTATTAGAAAATCGCCAAAGAAATTGAAGAAAATCACCCGGAAATTAACGACTGATCGTCAATTCCTGATTTTATCCCCTATAGAAAATACTCGCCGCTCAATTTAAAACGTTGTGTTTTGAAGACAATAATCAATAAAGTTGGGCTTCTTTCTGTTATTCGAGATGAGTATTATTTGAAAATTTGTCTCCAATTAATTTCCATGGAATTTTCTAGCGAGTGGTTTGGGGAAAAGGGAGAAGAAGAAATAAGAAGAAAATTATGACATGACTTCTCTCATGAGTGCAGAATGAACGTGTTTCTAGGCTACACACAACCGCTGTTTAAACATTCGATTTTTTCTTTCGGCCTTTGGTTTTCCACTTCTTCTTCTTCTTCTTTTTCTCTTTAGTCTAACTGATAAGATTTACCTAAAATGTCTTATTGAGTTTTTTTTTTTTGGCAGAGGAGAGGATGCGTTCGATACAGGGAATACCCTCGGGAGGATATATAGATCTAGTGTTGTTTTCCCTTGGTTTCGGGAGGAGAAATGAATTTCGTAATATCGTCGCTTAATTATTGCACGACTTTGCCGGTAATCTTAAAATGGCAAAAAAGGGTTGTGTTAAGCCCGAGGGTGAAGGAGGGTGTTTAAACAGCTAAACGGGGAGAGAACGTAGTCATTAAACCCTTTAAGAACTCATCCTGATCTTTTAATTGAATTTTTCAGCCATTTCTAATAAAATACCCATCTCTTCTATCTTTGACTGTTCCAAAAGAGGAGAAGAAAGTTAGTTTCTTATAGCAAGATATTGAGTTAAAAACCCGTCCCTCGAGGGTCTAGTCTCGTTCATGTTATTCCTAAAGATTTTCTATAAAAACCTGATAATCTTAACGGAATTATAATAAGTTGATTTCTTTTAAGTATGATATGATAAAAGCACGGATTGTCTATACAAAGATAATAAGTCTCTGTATATATATATATATATATATATATATATATATATATATATATATATATATATATACACTCGAGAGAAGAGGCACAATATGACTTCTTGGAGATGTTGATTATATTATGGTGATATGAAAACGGAATAAGTATATTTGTTTAGGGCGTATATATATAGCGATAAAGTATACATAGGAAAAGTAGCATTCTGGTGAATAGTATAGGCCACGACCTAAGTTATAGCCTAACGTTTAATTAGGCTATATATGTTGATGATTGTCGCTATGTTCATTTATAGGCCTACTATATAGAGAATTAGAATTTGTGATTTAATTCATTAAATTTCAGAGTTTATGCTTTTATTTGTAACTAATGACTAATGTTTTGATTTGCAATCTCTCCATTGTTTTAATCAGGAAATTTAATCTCTATTTTCTTGTTTTATTTGGCTTTATTATAATTCTAAGTAATATACAAAGATGTTATATGATTACTACGCAAAAATAATTGAAAATTAAAATGTCAAATTGTTGAATTTAATAAATGAGAACTTTATTTAATTTAATTAGCTTAACTCGTTAAGTTCTTAAGCAATGGCTAATTAATTCATATTTCATCAGTTTGAATACTGACATAAAAGTGAAGAAACAAGTTGCAGAACGATCATCTTAGAAACAGAAAGTTTTGTGGTTTATTTTTGTAATAAGGGTTAACTTAACATGTATAATATATATATATATATATATATATATATTTACTGTAATCCGGTTTTCTGTCTGTTCTGATCACTTCTGAACTTTGTCGGCCTTTTTTCTTTCTATTTTTATAATTTTTTTGTCAACCGGCTCCCTTTTCATACCCTCTGAGTTAAATTTGTTCAAGTGTAATGCCTTCTCCCACCCCCCCCCCTTTTTTTATATCTCAACTTGTAAAGTGATAACGAACTGTTGGATACACACAAACAATATAATAAAAGAGAGAAAAAAGAGAGAGAAACTTATAAACATTAAAACAAGGTCTCTTATAATAGCTCTATTGATTTTATCTACCATTTTGATTAAAATGGTAAACGCTTTTAGTGGAATGATCACCCCACGAGACCCGAAGAAGCATATCGGGACAGGTAGTACCATAATTGGCCACCAAATCGTCCAGTATCAGTTTCTGGAGTAAATTGGAATGGGGCTTGATCGGGGCTTTAATTCCCCTTCATTGGGGATGGCTTCATCAAGTCAGAAATTGTTTCGCTTCAACAGTTTTAACTTGAAGAGTGTTTCGGAGAGTCTGTAACTTGACGCTTAAAAGGACCCATCGGTACACCTTGAAATTATCCGTGACCGGGTAGGTATAAACCGTCGGTGTTTAGAGAGATATTTATACAAAGAAGAGAAGATAGCTAGAAAAGTAACAAGTTACTCCTAAATTTGTGGAAATCATCACGGTGAAATATCAATGAGGCGGAAGAGGAGATGTCTTCCCAAGGGGGGTGGGGATGTATTGATGCCTTCAGCATCTGAACCTAGGGAGAAAGAGAGATGGGAGTCCAACAGGTGATAACGTGATGGCATGATGCTGCTGAGTAATACTCGACGAAATGTAAGCTAAAAGAAGAAGAAGCTAAAAGAAGCTATACACGCCCTGTTGTATACTTCTTGTTTGAGGTGATTTATGGTCATTCCGCTTCACTTGAGGTCACGTGATAGGTTTAAGCCTATGCACTACTAAACTGAACGTATAGGCTATATCAGAACAACAATGATTCAAGATTGCTCTTGCGTTTATATACAATAAGCTGAGGGACAGAAGGACAACATGCACACCCTATCTTTCACCTATGCACAAAATATCTGGATTTCCTTATATACCAATGGAAAGAAATGTTTCCACAAATGAATGTCTGTCAAACTCGCTTAGGAAAGCCTATATATATCTCTGGTTTAAAGCTTTATTGGTCCCTGGTTTTAAGCTTTATTGGACCCTGGTTTAAAGCTTGTTGATCCCTAGTTTAAAGCTTTATTGGTCCCTGGTTTAATGCTTTATTGGTTCCTAGCTTAAAGCTTGATTTAACCCTGGTTTAAAGCCTCCTGGTCCCTGGTTGAGATGTCCCGAAGAACACACAGAAAGTTCTGATCTTTTACCGTTTTTTAAACAATATTTCATATATTTGTTTATTCTTCTTACTTTAGAATTCTTGAATTTATTATTACCTCAATGATTTTTCAAGACAAGCCTTTTGCCGAAAAGTTCTTGTTTGGGATGAATTTATGAATATACCTTATAAGTATAGGATATCGCTTATACTTAATCCTAAGCATAAACTCCCCATGCAGTATGTTAATGAGCCGTTGAAACTTCTACCCCGTCTAAATAAAGTACCGTACCATACCCTTCTTTCAAATAGATTTTGTATATTTTCTTGTCCAACAAGGTTTATATTGTAATGTTAGGTGTTTGCATAATTCATAAAATACCTTTCTTTTTAATGGTATGTACAGAAATACCGTAATAAATGCATAGGGGGAAAACAACAACGCTCTTCATTTTTCAAGTTTTGTACATGTAAACAAACAGAATATTTACAATCATTTACATAATTCAGTAGGATACTTCGTAAGTAGTTCTTCCTTTAAAGCGGGCTACCGTATGCGTTACAGAAAAAAAAGAAATGACATATGACTTTATACTGAGAAAACACATAACCAAATATCGGTTAACTTCAGATTCCCGTATATGTAAAACTTACGTGTAATGATGTATTTCTCCTTATCAAATGTTGCAGCTCTTTTACAGTTACCTTCTCGAATTTAACTCCTAATCAAATAAAATTAAAATGCCAAAAATTGCTAGATATTTCCAAAAGTACTTTTCTGGTTATTGTTAACCCTCCATACACCCTACCCACCCCCACCCCACCCCACTCCCGCCAATTTACTTCCAGACATTGAGGGAAAATAATTGTCTCAGCCAGGAAGCATATATACTTTCATCAGAGTGGTAGCGAAATGCATGTTGAGGTAGGAGAAAGTGTGACCATTATCTGCGGACAATCTAGCGTATTTTGGACCAATTCTATTGACCTTTAACGCATGCTACAACAGAAGCATTAATAGATATATAGAAGTCCATTGTTGTCGTGGTGGTCTCTGGGTATATTTCTTTAATATTTTTCGGGGGTCGGTTTCAGCTTTGCTTCTAACGGGTTAGGTTTGTTTAACTTTCTACTCAGACTGACTCAGTTGAATTGTGTTCATAAGAGCCCTTGTAAACCCGTCAAATCTTAGCTAGAGGGTGCATAAAATCTCACAAGCTAAGGTAACACTCGACTCCAAATTTCAAATGATTGTCAATTTTTAACGGCTTAAAAGATATTTGCTCGATACTAAATTTAGAAAAGATAAAAAAATGATAATAATATGCCAGAGATAGATATTTTAACTAAACCAATTGTATAAAGAGTTATCACAGAAGTGTTTATACGCTAATAGTAGACTGCCAATCACTCTTAAGAACTTTTAAAGTTGTTTTTATTTGAAAAACATGTGACACTGAAGGGAATTTATTGAGGTTGTGTCGCCATCTTGGTACCTTCAAGCGAATATAGATGCACTTTACCCCACTCTCATTCAAAAAGGGAAAAAAAAAATATGTTTGTGAAATTCGAGAATTTGTCTCATCTTTTGTAGCCTATTTTAATTTCACTCTAGCATTAGTTTAAGTATAATTATAGCATTATAACCTGCTTTATGTAGCTATATCTTGACATAAGGAGATTTCAAAATCTCATTTGTGGAAAAGCAGCCCCTCCCCACCCCCTCTCCCTCCCCTTCCCCCTTGTGACCCCACTTCACCCTTCACCATACACTTCACACCTTTAACCAGCAATATTCTCATCCTATCACATGTATTGATTCTGGTATGGATTCAATGTTATTACACGGATTTACACATCACGGAGTGATGAACTATAAATAGAGGATTATAATCATGTAATGGTTTCCGAGTATAATCATTTTACTCCCATCAACTCCAACCAAAAAGCTTGACTGGCTTTATACCTGTGACACTGACCGGTGATGACATATATATTGATCTTACGTGGGACAGAGCGTAACAACGGGGGGGGGGGGGGGGATGGGGGAAAATTCAGACTTACTTCCTGGTGTCTTAAATTTATAATGCACGCACGTAAACTTTTATACACTGGCCACATTTAAGCTTGGCACAAGTTTCGTTAAAAATAATGGAAATGGTAGCACCATTTTGCATGTAATCCCCATTACAACGATTTCAGAAAGGGGAGGGAAACCCCTCCCCGCAATCCCCTTCCCTTGGATCCCAGACGCCGGCCTGGGATTTGGACCCCTCCCCCACCCTTAAAACAAGACAATCGAACTCTGGCTACGGGCCTGCCGTAGAGCAATGACCTAACATATGATGTATTTATGTTTAACATTGACACTCAAAAATGTGTGACAGGTTAAATATGTGTTTTTAACCTTTATCAGCATGTTTGGAATAGTCATTTGAGAACACGTGACAGTTTCTGAGACGACAAACTTGACGACAAGTGGATATATATATGATATATATTAAAAGTCACTTTCATAAATCTGCATTGACAGTTACAGGCTATCATTCCATATACTGTGTTCGTACGTTATGCTGTTTAGACCTTTATATACGCTTGTTTGATAACTGTGGCAAGGAAGAACATACTTTAATTGATCAGAAGGTCAAAGGCTGTACGAGGAAAATGAAAAAAACTTCGTTTATTTGAGAATGAGACGAAAATGATAGTCATTCTCAATTCCAAAAGAACGTTTCGTAAAAGAACGTTTCGTAAAAGAACGTTTCGTAAAAGAACGTTTCGTAAAAGAACGTTGCGTCAAAGAATGTTGCGTCAAAGAACGTTTCGTAAAAGAACGTTCATAAAAGAACGTTTCGTAAAAGAATGTTTCGTAAAAAAACGTTTCGTAAAAGAACGTGTCGTAAAAGAACGTTGCGTCAAAGAACGTTGCGTCACAGAACGTTTGCGTAAAAGGCGTTGCATGAACTATTCTTGCGTAGTCTGGACTCATCTTGTATACAATAATTAGTTAACAATGTTAGAAATACAAACTTGCTCATGAATAGTTTAGCGCGAACTGTATGAAAAACACTTAATATAAACTATAACACTAATTTCAGTTTTAACAGTATCTTCAAATTTAAAAAAAACAATGGGTAAACATTAATAAAAGAATGGGTTTGAAAAGGGTTGGTGAAGTCATAATTAACGTTATCTATAAATAAACCATGAGGATAACCTTGCAATACAAACTAAATAGGCAGGAGCATGTTTCGTATACACTGCTGTTGTGTTGTCGTTCTGTTTTAGACGAGTCGTTGGCTGCTATGTTAGTTCTTAGTCACACCAATTGCTTTCTTGTGTACAGGTGAGGCTATCTAGTATACAGGTGGCGCTATCTTATCTAGAGGTGGCGCTATCTTGTTTATCTTGTCGATCAATCAAAGCAATAATTGTCCAATATACGGGATATGAGATTTTTTCTTTATTAAAGTTTATCATTTTTATATAAATAGGACACCCTGTTGTATTCCTTTGTTTTCTACACATCATGACGTCATGACGTAATTCCAAAATTAAAATTGATTTTGATATATTTAATTTTTCCGACCGTCGAACACGCTCCACACGCTTCAAAGCCTGGTATGTTCTTTACCTATATATATTCACATACGCCTGTGAGCTCCAGACATCAGACAACCGAGTAAATTTCCGTAAGCAACTAAGAAAACCTATGTTTCCGCCCAACAACATTCTCAACTAATTTTGATACCAAAACTAAAGCATTTTTGCCTCAGAAATTGATGAATAAATCCATATTAAAAACAAAAAAACTTCTCTCCAGGTGAAGTATCTAAATAAGACTTCTGATTAATGAGTAATCATGCATTTAAACAATCAATTAATCAATCGTTAAGTTAAGTCAACACATGTGTGTACACAGGAGAAAGAGAGTCAATACTTCACGGCGGATTTTGAAGGTAAAAGTGATCGATGGTTAAAGATGCCATGGTTACCTTCAAGAGGTCGTATTGGTAGATATGTGAATCGAATTTGGACAACACGTTACCGATATAGCGGGGTATGGACGATGAGTGTGGCCTAAATGTAATCAGAATTTATTACCTTTAAGTTGATTTATTTTGTACATTCTCAAAAATTATTGAATTTAACGCCCTCTCCCACCCGACCCACACCCATATAGTGGGATACCCCACATAGAGTTGGTATTAATCCGGTCGGGTTTTTCTTCCACAGGAAAATTGCCGCAAAGAAGAACATCTTTTTCGTTTTTTTTTTTTTTTTTTGAGTCTTGGGTGTCATAATAACATAAGTAATATCATTCAGATTACTTTGCATATACCAATCTGGGCTGAAGTGGTTTAATATGGTGAAACCAATCGGTATGCGAGAAAAAATATTTTATATACACAGTATACTATGTTAGTACGGAATTTTCGGCTTTTACCATAACCAGTTTGTGGAAATTAAACGTGTCTCTTAATTTCTTTGAACCAAAGGATTCATGCAACATTTTTTCTTATCCCTAAATATCATTTTTAATAAGGTACCGTATATACACAGGCGATATTAACTTAGCTAAAGGCTGCTGAAGTTAGAAATTACTGTTAACTTTCGGTACGGACAAATAAGATGGTTATCCGACCCCAACCCCTTCCCCTTTCGTAGCTGATGTGCGCATGCGTACTGTAAACGTACATCGCGCGTGCATAATGTGTGTATATTGCAGTTACAACCATAACGAGATTGGTTAACTAATTATAGACGCTGTGCGATAAACGTATTAAGTTACAAAGATTTCACCACTAATGAATTAATAACCCGGAAAAAGTGTAAATTTGTGTGAATATATGTATATATCTATATGACCTTTCTACTTTCAGTATGAAAATCTCGTTAATATTTATTCAGCGATACTTCTGAAAATCATAAAACACAATTAAATACCCTCTGAACTAATTGAAGGTTTCTGTGTTATTTTATTATTTTTTTATTTTCTCATGAATCTGTTTGTCTTAATAAACAAAATTGGCTTAAATCTGTCCTTTTTTTGTGACTGAAACGGTAAAAAAAAAAAAAAAATCAAGGAAAAAAGGAACAAAAAATCGTCGTTGGTTAAACTGGTATATATTTGAATGACTTCGTCAAGGTTGCACATGTCTTAACGCCTTTCACGTTAGATCTCTGCAGTGACTGCATTGTTACGACAGTCAACTGCGATAATTCCTCACTTCTTTTTATTAAAGTTTATTACGTGTACCTAATCAGTGGAAACATGCTTAAAATGAACGGTTGAGCAATTATTATACTTTGCAGCTGAAAGAGATCGTGGCTGATAGATTGGCCAAAGAAACAAGGTTTAAAAAGCAGCAAATAGAATTCCACTCTTGTTTAAATAAATTAAAGTATTAAATAGATTAATGGCGCAAATCTCACGTGGCATTTTTTTAAATACACGTCGAGTTTTAAGAAGTGTGCAAATATAAATTGTGATAGAGAACTCGCTGCTTCACTGCGGAGAAAGCACTGGGAGCTAGTAAAAACGTCTGGAAACAGGCAAAATAATAGAGGGGGCTCTCCAATATTCGGTTTAACAGCAATATCTCTCGTAAATAGCTACGTATATTTTTGTTAAAGTGAAATGCATAGCTACACAAGTAACTCTTTCAAGGGGGATCTGAGGGTAACGATCTGGGGGTAAGGGGTCTGAGGTTGAGATTGGATAAATTTGTTTCATTTTCATACGCAAGGCTTTATGATGGGTTTTCATAAAAAAAAAATTAAAAAAAAAAGACCTAAGTGGGCCTGAAATCGTCAGGTTATTAAAAAAAAAATTCTCTTTCGAGCTTTCATATTTTTTAACGAGTACAATACGTATCACTCCATTCCATAAATCAAACTTATTCCAAATTTACATGGATTTTTACAATTATTTTGCCCCCACCCCCTAGTTATGTTTTATAATATTCTTAATGATTCAAGTTAAATTCATAAGCGTATGAGAATATATATATTAAAATGAACGGTTGTGCAAGTTTACTCTTCAGCTGAAAGAGATCGTGGCTGATAGATTGGCCAAAAAACAAGGTTTAAAACAGCAAATAGAATTCCAAGAATAAATAGAATAAATTACGGTATTAAATAGATTAATGGCGCAATTCTCACGTGGCAATTTTCAATACACGTCGAGTTTTAAGAAGTGTACAAATATAAATTGTGATAGAGAACTTGCTGCTTTACTGCGGAGAAAGAACTGCGATTAACGTCTGGAAACAGGCAAAATAATAAAGGGGGCTCTGCAATAATCGGTTAAACAGCCACGTCTCTCGTAAATAGCTTCCTATATATTTTCTAAGTGAGAGGCATAGCTACATAAGTCGCTCTGTTATATGAAAGGCGGTAAGTAGCGCGTAACGACCAATCATGTGTAGTGTCTTTTCCCTTTCCAGGGGGTCTGGGGGTAAGGGGTGAGTGGTATGGGGTGAGGGGTAAGGGGTCTGGGTTCAACGGGTCTGGGGTTGAGAGTGGATAAAGTTGTTAAAATTTCCTGCGCCAGGCTCCGATATCTTGGGTGACTTTGCATGAAAAAGGAAAAGGACCGAAAAAAAAAAATTTGTTTCGAGTTATTCATATTTTTTTGGACGATTACAATACGTACAACTCCATACCATAAATCAAACTTATTACAAGTTTGCATTCGTTTTTTTAATTTGTTCTCTATAGTATCACAACTTCAACCAGGGGATTCGAAAGTATATCGAGCCCCAGGACAATTATTTTGCCCCCCCCCTCCCCTCCTAGGTTTGAATACTTTTAAATTCAAGTTACATTCATACGCGTATGAGAATATATTACTATTTATACCATATTTGCCTGCCCTCTTTCAAATGACACGTGTTAAGGATACGTCATTAAGTCGGGAATAAGAAAGTCAAGTATTTTGTAGACCAGGCTCCCAGAACTCACACACGTGATCTTAGCCAAAAAGATTTAAAGTTGTCTTTACTTCCTTGCAGTTAATTTTTATTCTGTTTGATCAACTCTTTGTTTGCAATAGCATTGTATACGTACTGCCACTTTAATTTTACAGCTATAACCATTACAATTTTCCAGTAATAGAAACATGCGCTAAAACGAAATTTAATACACTGAACGACTATCATAAGTGATTAGATATAATTATGTACATCATAGTTAATTAATAATTAATCAATTATGTACATATAATTATGTACATAATTATGCATCGAAATCACGAGAAAACAGTCCACAGAAATATCAGTAACACCTAAACAGACAATGAATATGCAAATTAAAACGCTGTGCCGTATCCGATACAAAACGACCATAACATTGTACTTTCACAATCACCCCCCAAAAAGGGTGAAATAATGGGTGTCACGTTAGTCTTGGTCAAGACGTTTGTAATGTTCGTTTCTCTTGCGTATTTTTCTCTCTCACGAAGCTTCCACGATACCGGTTACATGTTTGCGCGATCGGTGGCGCTCGTCCGCTCCATTGTAGAAGCGTATTTCCATACACAGTTATAGTCTCTATGCATTGTATGGTATACCTACACAGCTGAGTTTATGGTGGCATACTCCTATTGGAGTCTATATCCATCCGCTCGATTGTTCTCCTTCAGGAAAAGTGCCAAAAAGCAACAGGAGAACATCTTTTGTGACCTGTTATCAATCATGATCTAGTTTTTTTGTGGCTTTTTTAGACCCCTTTAGGCCTCCCAGGAGCAGCGTAGGAAAATTGTTTACCACTGAGTGAAGAGGTTTGTTTACAAGTGACGAAAACTTCCGGCTCGGATAGCAAAAAATCTACGCGGTCATGATACGGAAAATTGATGGTGCCATGAACGGCCAACTTGTCAGCTATCCGGTGATGGGTAGCGTTTAGCTAGTGAAAACTTCTATCTAGACTTAAAGACCACATTACTTTTGTGATTTAGTGTGTAAGTCAATGGAGCTTTTAATTGGCGTATGCTACCTTATGTATGTTACGAGGGCGCTTGTCCACTAAATTAATTTAAGCTTGCCCGAGTATCTGTCCGTTACAAAAAGTATCGAAAAGAAACGAGGAAAACTGGGGGCGTACTATAAGCAAACACCACATAGCCAACATAAAGGTGCTTTCGGCTGGCCTATACTGAAGCAGTTGGTTATTATATTAATATATGAATATAGTATAATAGGGTCTTAACAACACTAGTGTCACGTACGTCACTACGCCCATCTATTAAGAGTTTCTTAAAGAACTCGACAAAATGGTTCAGTCGAAATTCTTTTACATTTAGTCGGGAAGGGTTAGACCACTCTTATGAGTGTACATCCACCTTTATCAACCTAAAAGAAACATTAAAGAGCAGCTTTAAAACACCCTTGCTTATTATAGACCTAATTATCTTTGTTGACCTCAACCGACATTTTGATCCACCAATCAAAAGAGTTCTTGTTCCCCGTAAGTAGGATCTACATTGCAGGTATCAACTTCAACCACGGATGCACGTTTTGACTTAACGTGTTTTACAATTTAGCGTTACACACACACGGTCACAACGCATCGCTTGTGCTTTCGTCAAGGAATACAAAGGGAAAGGGTGGAGAGTGGGGCAAACACATGTAATAACATAAATCATCTCACATATGTACATTAAAAGGGGTTCGAATCTCTACATATTTATTCATGCAATATTCAGTGCGTTAAAACAAAAGGCTCACTGGGTTTTATTGTTCGCTGTGTTTCTGCGATACATATTGTCAAACTTCGGTAAACGGATACATTTAAATACACAGATAGAACAATGCCAGTAAATCTTGCTTGCGTATCACGTGATGGCATCCAGCGTTAGTTTGTATTGATGGAATGACTCAATTCAACATTTGAACTCAAATTTGGGATCTATTCTTACCCACAGCATTTATAAGACTATTTCGTTGGGGATTTGAGAGCTAATTAATATGTCCTGTTCAAGATCTGAGAAAGGTTAATAATAGTATTGATAGCCCAAATTAGAATGCTTTCATCAGTTTTTAGGTTTAAAGTTTGAAAGAACCCCATTTTAAAATTCGTAACAAGACCTCAACCAACTAAGGTATGATTGGATTCTGCTTCTTGTAATTTGACCAGGGATTTGTACCACCGGTGCCACAAGCTGCCAAAAAGATGCTGGAGAAATGGGATGAAATGGCACTGGAAGATGTTATTCTCTTTGCTGATAAGATGAGATGTGTTTTGGAAACAGTTCTTACTGGAATACCTCAGTATCTTTCAACGGATAGAGTGATTATTTCCCTATAGTTATGTATGTAATTTAAGTGGATAATCAAGTAAGGTGGAATAGAATAAATATGGTCCTTGACACTGCTTTCAAGTGCTTTGCTTAGTTTGTATTGTTGTTTGGGAAGCCTGTCTGTTCCCAAAATATAACAAATTGCTTCCGAATATTGTTTGAAGGACTCATGGAGGAATTGTTCATCCACATGAATATGTCATAGAAATAATAAACAGTACAGTGTTATGAGGTTAATTACAGAGTTCCATTAGCAGGGTATGGCATAATGATAGCACCTCTCCACATATTATTTAACCGATCGTTTCACTGAATTCTGGAGAATCTACCATTATAACTGTTTTTGAAGTATTTGTTCTTTTAATTTGTTAAATAGTTCAGGACTTCAACAAATAAGAACATTAGTGGCATAGTTTTTAAAACATGTCTTGATTCAGAAACTTCTGCTCTTAATTAATTTGATTGAATTTATATCTTGGTATTATTCTTTGCCTTTCCTTCAGCTGAGGAATGGAACCTTGTCTTTCACCTCTTACCAGTTCTGTTTTGTTTCCAAAGTGGGAAGATAGACAAGTATACCTGGCTGGATTCAGTGCATGCAGAGGGGGGGGGGGGGGTAGGAAGCTTCCAAAAAGTGGGGGGCACAACATCAGAGGGGCACTCTCTCATTCCACAACCACCACTCGTGCCCCCAGTGCCCTCGGCTCCTACCCCCCCCCCGAGTGCATATGTGTTAATCCAATTGTGGTAAATGTGGAATAGTATTTGAGCAGTGCACAACGATAATGATTAAATATTAGATTTAACCATTTTTAATATAACTCATTCAGCAATGTCATCACGTATACGCAGTGATGACATATCTGGGTGAATGGGGTGGAATTTCTAAACCCTGTTGGAAAAAATAAGTAATACAAATTTCTTACCTCCAAGTTATTGTTCGTTAGTCTCCATGGCGGGTAGTTACGTAATATGAAGTCTTCGAATTCCATGAGAAGGGAATCCATTGATGGGCTTGACCCTGTTTCCATCTTTAGTTCGAAATAGCCATCAAACAATCGACGAAATAAAATAATCCAATCAGAAAATTCCCGCAGAGTCCTTGCCGTTCGTACAAAAAATATGAAGAAATGGGAAAAGATTTGGGTATATTTAATTAAGTTTTCTGTGATTGTAAATTGAGTCGTATACTTACGATAGGGTTAACCGCAGCATAGAGTTTAGAATTAACCTAACGTAGAAAACGTCACACGCGTAACATGTCGTTACATGGTAGGAATTCCCCTCACAAATAAATCGCATGAGTTAAAAGTTTAGGTTAAAATAATGTTCCACTTACACAAAATATCGATGAAATAAATCGCTCTACGCTCTCCCTTATTCGTAAAAAGAGAAATATCTTGAGCGAATCCGGTGGATTTACCAGAAGATCGTTCCTCTTCTTATTGCGTCCGACTGCCGACCGAGAGAGAGAAACTGATGGCGCACTTTCACAAAGATAATAAGATACTTTTTAAGGAAAAGTCGCCCAGAAAAGAACCTGGGCAAGAAAACCAAACTACCGAACGACTGATCCGCTCTCAACCCCAGTCCCCTTGCATCGGGACTGTGACTGTGTGATCATCGTCAGGTGTGTATCACCATTCCCTGAAAGAACAGATACTACACATGATCTTAGCCAAAATGCCGAGAAGCCTATTATAAGATAATAAGATTGCGCTCTATAACCCTTCAAGTCATTATCCTTTAGTCTGAAAAGTTGAGAAAACATTCAAGGTCTGCTTCAAAACTGTGGACTACACAGAAATAAAATAGGATGCTGTTATTAGAAGATGTTGTCCATCCTTGACCAACCTCATTTTCATTATCTCGTTCTCCTAATGTGAAGTGTAATGTAACAGTGACTGTTCCACAGATAAGCAGAAGTCTTGATTTTGTATTTTACCGAAGGTCATGAAGCTGTTGATCATGATTATAACGATGCAGAAAGTTGAGAAAATGTAAAACCTATTTTTCGGAAGCAACCAAAACCATTTCTAATTGATGATTTAAATTTGATTACTGAATAAAACACGTTTCCACATTCAGACCCACTTCTTTTAGGATTATCATGGTTTTCTCCTCATTTTTTATAACATCGTATTTAAGGCTGTTTTGGAAAGATGACATGAATTTCCCCTTTTCTTCAAATTTCAGGTTGTTACTAGTGTAGCAGAGTATAACACTTTCATACGAAGACCATCCATCCACAACCTTTTGTTCTGGCATTCGACTCGGAGCGGTATAAACCGAAGCAAGCACTTGTAATAATTCAACGGAAGCCCATCCCCCAGCATGAGCACTGTAACCACAGCTGTTGACTTATGTTGTCATTCTCGATATGCACTGGATATCGAGTACCAACATTAATGTTAGGGTACATGGGAGTTTATACAAGGTGAGATGTATGGTCATGGTTTTGTAAGAGGCAGTGGTCTCAGCTCCTTACTAGTTTTCGTGGTAGCAAAGTGATCAGAACAGTGTAACGATACTTTTGTTTTACTTCGATTATAGTTTTTTGTTGGTGATTAAACCATTGTCTAAAGGGTCTTTCTGGATCCATGTAATTTAATCTGAAAGAAACAAAATATCGAGAACAGGCATTAGTAACAAAATCTTAGAATTTATTTCTTCAAATATTATCAGTTCCCCTGGTTACACCGTCATTTAACCCCCTTCTCAAACACCCACACACCGATACTGTTGAATCCTAAGGCAGCGGGTTTCCACGTGACACACAGCACGCATCTTCTTTGTTATTTCCTGAACGTATTAATGCATGGAGCAACTCCCAGCTTTAAGCATATTTCGAAGTTTCCCACAATGGAATTACAGTACATACTTTTACACGTTGTAAAAATGTCGTTACACGGCATCCGTAGGGACATCGTTTTTTAGCCCAATTTCCATTTCAATCATGCCTTAAATCTGCTTTCCAAAGTTATCTTTTAGAATGGTTGTAATAATGATAACATCTAAAGACTTCTGAGTTGTATTTCTGTTTCGTGTGAAATTGTCTCACTGAGATATTAATGAATGAATTTCCCGTACGTTTTCACGGTAGGCCCCTCTGTTCAAGATCAATGGACGACTATAACATTAGGTCAAAATATTCCAATTCTGGTCCACCGTTTGCGACTTTTACAGAGACAAAGCCTCGCTACGTATCTACGGTGTCTTCTAAACGACATCAGCATAGACAATGTTTTACAGCATCGATAAGCTTTGGATATCTGATCTTGCTTAGGATTTCCTTGAATAATAGAATAGCTTATATATCTTTGAGGAAACAATTTTCACAGCTAAGTTCAATATCACTGTTGTATTAAAGCATTTCTTTTCTTAAAAAACAAAAAATATTATTTATAGACTTAGAAAATCATCAAATCTGAGCGCAAAATGGCTGTTTTCAAATTTTGGTCAGGATGCTTCGAATAGCATCTCCGAGCTCGGATAATTGTTTCTGTCATTACCATATATGGTATTCAACACTTTAGGATTCTGATGTTACCATAATTTATAACTGTTTTCCATGCCTAAACTTTGCTTTATAACGATAGTCTCCTGGAAACAGATGTTCATAAAAAAAAAGTTTGGATATCTGATCATTCTTCGATTTTCCTTCGCGCATTTCATGAATAATAATCTTTGAGGAAGCAAATGTCACAGTTATTGTTCTTAGAGTTGGTGAGGCGTTAACTTGTATATTACCTCTTTTCCTAGGAGTAAGAAATATTGTCCTAACCTGCTCCTTTTCTTGCCAGGAATGCGTGATTTCAAAGCAGTCAAATCAAACCCTTTGTTATTCATAAATGTTTTCCGCGTTTTGCAATGTTCCTCGGAAGTTGTAGCCTTTGCTCAGCGATTGACTTGTTCAATGTTTTAATCGTACTGTTTTTTATTAAAAAATGGATCGGAGTGTGATAAAATTCTGTCCGATACTGTTTGTTTTAACTGGCTGTGGAATATTAATATCTTTCATATGCGTCGAGCGCCCTCTTTCCCAAGCTTCACCAAACAACCAGTGACAATTTTGACAGGGTGTTGTCGGGCAAATGGGACTTCTCCGGAAATTAACAACTCGATTATTTTCACTTTTAGTCCTTAAAACGATCGTAAATTATCTTTAAGATATTCTTATGGAATGATTACCATCGAAAATTTCGGCCGAATCTTTCGTGGAACTCTATAAACTGAGGAATTTGTGCCAAAAAAGTAACATGTTTGGATTTCTTCTAGGCTTGAACGACAGAAAATATCTTTCTCGGGACGGTTCATTTCGAGCCTATAAATATTGACAAAACGCCGTTATCTTAGATAGGAGGCATATCTACATATACAGATATAAAATTTTGCTTACCTCTTACTCGTATTTTAAAAATAAAAACAAGGGTTTTCGTTACAATTTGAAAGTCACCTCATAGGAATCAGCATTGGCCTTCGGAGGCTAAAGCATGTCAGGGTGAAAAATAACAATTTTATCCCTTCTATATAATCAGAAGGACATGCATGAATTTGGCAAGAATGTGTAGCTTTAATGCCATAAAACATGTTTTTATAAGGTAACATTAAACAATAGCAACCTTTATCTAATCTATATCACATTCACTTTACGAGTGAGATAAATTTTTGTTTTTACTAATGACCAAAGAGAACCTTGAGAAATGACTGACATTGTGTTCTTATTCCATCTACCTTGAAGTTTTATTTTCTAACATTGTTACAAAAGCCTTGACATGATCATATTAATAACATATTATTAGAAATATAACCCTGAGTGTCTCTCTTTCTGCTGTCTAGTTTAAATATCAAGAATACACCTCAAGTTATACAGCATCACAAATATTTCTTAATAGTAGCAAGGGTAGCAAACACATATTCTTGTGACTTCTCTGTCAATACACATGTCATAACTATGCTTCCAAATATAACATAAAATTAAACTTTCAATTTACAGGATTTTGCCCTTGGTATGACCTATTTTCTTAATCTGTTATTGCATTTATAAGTACATACCATTCTTGTGTGAACTTCACACCATATTAAACAAAAAGAGAAAGTTCTTGTAACTGAAAAATGTCTGAGATATATTCTACATGAGTCTCATCCCAAGGTAACATTTTCTAAATTTAGACAAAGGCTAAAAATATCAGAAATGATTTAATGTACTCATTTGAACCGCTTACCAAGTAAATGTCTTCAGTAAAAATTCAGAGTAAAGTAAACTCTTCTGTGGATAAATATTTACATCACGATTAATCAAATAACTTGAACAGAAACCTAGATGATATTAATATCATTAATGTGTTAAAATAAAGGCATAATCTCATCTGATCTTTTCAAATATTAACAATGGCAGTGGTGGTCTCATCAACATATATAGCCTTGCAACACCTGGCAAATTTATGGAAAAGTGAAATTCTCAACTTTTCGTCCGGAAATGGTAATTATCATGGGTTCCCAAAGCCTCGGTTAAAAATGGAGTTTACCAACTTTGTATCTTTAAGAGGCATAAAAACATCATATAATACAAATTCAATCTTTTTTGTTAAAAGTGTCTCTTTATCTAACATAGGGACTTCTGATAACAATATTATGAGTGGTATTTAATCAGAAGAATGCTCCCTAATCTCTTTGCATGATTTCAGTAAGTATTAGAAAAGTCGTGATTTTGGTTCAAAAATTTCAAACGAAATTCATAAAATCACAACATTGTCAAATTTCGGGGCTAAAAATTAAATTCCTCAAATTTGGTCAGGTTACTCTCTATGATCTCCCAGATGAGGTGTCATCACAAATTCAAATGAGGTTCTATCAAATTTTTACAGAACTAAAGCTTTGATTAATTATTTAATGGCCTCCATTATGTTCAAACTCGTGATTGGCTTTTTAGATGTACTGTATATGGGTGGTGTTGTTTCTGGACTATTGTGATGATTTAGTACTGGTCCATTCCTATCTAGGCCGTTTAGCCTAGCCTTCTGAGGAAATGGGGCTCTGTGTGTTCACCAAAGAGGGCTGCTTGAGGTCCCCACTGGGGTCCTGAGCATTCACTTCCAAGGGCTGGTTTGGGGTTGCTCTAGGTTCCTCTAGTGTTTTATTAGCTACAGGGGTTGGTTGCTCTCTGAGTGGTATATCCAAGCCTGGGTTTTCATACTGCTTCTGTGACTGCCAGATAAATATACAAATGTGAAAAATGAAATATTAATGTCTGTGTGATTAGGTCTCTCATGTGTGCTATTGGTGAAAAAAAGCTGATACTTGAATATGAATAAAATCCAAAGTTGAGGTTTAACTATCCACTGTCACAAATTCATCTATAACTTGTCAACATGACTTCCTCTGTGTACACTGCTGCATCACTTAATAATGAGCAGATTGATATTCTGCATGTAGGATTAAAACCACATTATTAGCCAATTGAACTACATGGCAGTTTGCTGCATTACTCATAACATACATAACACTTGGCATAGGGTGTAGCACCGTCAACATTATGCAGATAATGAGTTTTTCAAGACTCCCAGATTCAGTGAATCATGATGTCATGAGACATACAAAGCTAATAAAGCTAGCCATATAACCCACAGGTAGTCTCATTGACACACAATCACACTACTTGTCACACCAGATCTCACTTACATTGAAGAGTTGAGATGTTTGCTTTCCTTCCTCCCACGAAGTTGATATGACACTCTCCATGTTATTCATATACAGCTGGCACTGTGGATTAACCGCATAACTCCTGAGAGATTGACAGTTGACCAATGTCTGGAGGGAGCTGTTTCTATTGGTGTTGTTGTGTTTTCTTTGCACACAGCAGAAAGAGATGATGGATACAAAGATGATAGTGACAACAGGGATGCCAAAGAGCACCCATCCAAACCAGTACAAATCTGGAGGCAGGATTCAGAATGTAGTAATTGTTATAGTAGTGTAAAAGTAAGCTGGCCTGACATTTCGATCCTAGCAGGATCTTCTTCAAAGGCTAAATGACAAGCAAGGGCGGTGGAACCGGGGGGGCACAGGGGGCACATGCCCCCCCGCTTTTCCTCAGGTTAAAAATGTGCCCTTTTTCTACATAAAAATTTCTAAATAAAAAAGAGTTTACAAAGCGAAACCCACGTCGAAATGAAATATTTCGGGAAGTTTTAAATGTTTACTACCACTGGCGTAGGAGCCCAATTTGATTGGGGAGGGGGGCTGTAACGACTTGCCCGAAAAATATTACCAAAATTTTTCGCGCGCTACGCGCGCGTTTAACATGTTGATGTGCATATCATATAGGCATGCGTTGGTTATTACATTGCATGCCAATAACATACAATCATTTGCCGTGTTATAACCCTTCCAAATTGGTTAGAATTATTGGCAAAGTCGTTACAATAATGATGATCATAATAATATCAGTTTAACCATTAAAAAACACATAGAAAATTATTTTTCTTTCAGTATTTTGACATATTTCATTTGCTTTCATGCATGTATCGATCGCGTGTGCAGGGACTTGGACTTTATAATGATTTCACCTCATTTTGTCTTTTTCCTTGTTTCCCAATTTGCACATAGATAGTGTAGTGCTAGTATGCATTGTTTCCTTGAGGGGGGGGTGGCGTTGATGGAGTGATGTTTATACGCAAATAAGATAATACAATAAGAGTTATAAAGGGTAGTAAATATCAGGCTGCATCAGTCCAATCGAATTTCTGCAAAGTGCCCTTCGACGTTGGTGCCCCCCCAGATTAAAAGTGCTTCCGCCGCCCTTGATGACAAGTAACAGTAACAGAAGGGACAAAAACATGCACAGAATACAGACAGGAATTATGAGCATGGTGAACACAAAGAGATAGATGTAGTTTAGTTATTTAGTTATAGTTGTGTTAGTTTTGAGAGTCGTGAATTAAGTCACTGGTAACTTGTCACACCCAAATCCCCCCTGAGATCCATTCTGGTCAACACACTATTGATACAAACATTCTGAATATACACACACTTTGAACACAAAAACTATAATTTGAGAAATCTGAGATGAAAAACAGTGAGATGAGAAAAGTGCTAGAATTAAAATATGAACTAATAATAAGAAAACTCAGGCAGTGTTATGAACCTGTGGCATTTTAAGGTAACTGCCTATAACAATTGTTAATCTCAATACATGTTTGTGGGGCTGAAAGGAATTCAGTAAGCATAACTTCAACATTGTTTAAATTATGGTTGCATATGTATTTCTGATTTATTATTCATCCAATATTTACTGTGTTTTACATGTTACAACAATGCACCAGTGAATAAATCATGTCACAGACCAGGTCTCTTACAATCTTCCACATTCTTATTTAACGTATTGACAACTGAAACAAGGATACTCACGGATTGGGATTTCACAGAAATCTCCCCCAACTCCATATGGACATCTGTTGAATTAGTAAAGGCAAACTTGAATTAAATACATACAAGTCAATCCCAGTAATGAATTTATCAATCTAGAAGAGTTACACAGTGTTGAACATCAACCTGCTATTGAAAATATTGTGAACAAAAGGTGTCAAGTTCTGCATTGTAAAAAGGAGCTACATGAAGGTTAGGAATTATCTCTGTCATTAATCAAAACCAGTCCTAAGAAAATGTCAGAAGTTTGGTCTCACTCGCAGTAGCCACTCCCATCAGCTGCCCTGACATAGCAAACACCGTTATTGAGGCAAGTAATCCTGTCACAGTCATCTGTGAAAGAGAAAAACATAAATGAAACTAATGCATATGCATCAAAATGAAAAATTATATTTGGAAGCATTTAGATAGGTAACCTTGTCATTGTCACTGTGTGAAGCTTAGAGCAGAGTTACCAGTTTTGCATATTATGCTAAAAGTGACAAATTTTGAGTTTTTCAAAGTTCATTGGCTGAAAAAAAAGGAAAATGTCTAAGCAAACAGTAATGTGGCATTTTTTGAGTGACCTACCAATTTAAGAGATATAGTAAATGAAAATCCCCCAATGAACATTGATTTCAACCATTTCAAGTTGTTCAGTAAAACTCAAAGTTGCATATGGGCCGACATGCCCTTAAAGCCTTCAAATTTGTTACCAATTTCCACTCCATAATGTTCATAGAAAAGACCCCGAAATGCAACAGGTTGCAAACCCACACAACTCCTACCCAAACACATGGTTGAATTGTCATAAAATATCAGCAAATTCATATTCTGGCTAATATGAGCAAATATGGGAAAGAACTCCTGATTATCAAAGTAAGGCACAAATTAAAGGGAAACTCTATAATCTTTGAACAAACACATTGTCTTTGCATATATATCATTTAAAAACAAGAACATTTCCTATGTGCATTTGAGAGGGAGAGGTACAGATAACTAGGTGCAAAGAAACATGAACTCATACATATGCATCACAATATATGAATATTAATCACAACAAATGTAAAACATCCATTACATTGTTAAATTGTTAAGAACTTGCGAATAAGAATCAGTGGATTGATTATAAGCAAATAGGTCTGTTATAGTTAAACTGAGGAGTTTACAATTACATGTGAATATTATTTGGATCTAAGTAAAGCTAAGTTAATCACCCAAAATACAGCTTATCATCATAACAACCTGATTATTTTACCCATTTAATCCTTTTACCTTTGGCTTGGGAATGCATTGATATGGGAGATGGGGAGGATGAGTAGGGGAGGGGGGACTTTAAATAATGGTTATTTTGTTTGACCTCTGATGATTTTGGCGATAGCAATATTGCCTGTGCCATCTATGGTTCTTAGTATCTGTGGCATTTGATGGTAACTGCCTATAACAATTGTTAATCTCAATAGATGTTTGTGGGGCTGAAAGGAATTCAGTAAACATAGCTTCAACATTGTTTGAATTATGGTTGCATATGTATATTTATTTTCTTCATCCAGTATTTACTGTGTTTACATGTTACAACAATGCACCAGTGAATAAATCATGTCACAGACCAGGTCTCTTACAATCTTCCACATACTTATTTAACGTATTGACAACTGAAACAAGGAAACTTACCGGTTAGAATTTCACAGAAATCTCCCCCAACTCCATATGGACATCTGTTGAATTAGTAAAGGCAAACTTGAATTAAATACATCTTTTCATAACTTAATGCCAAATTTTAATCAGTTTATTGAAACATGCAAATGTTTCCTAATGTTGGTCTGAGTAGAGCTAAATGCCAACTGTTACCAAAGTTGAATGATTGGTGAAACATGACTATTAATTAAATCTGTGTTAGATATTAAGGACAAGAAGTAACAAGTTATATTCTTACTTATAGTCAGGCATTGTATGTAAGATACTGCAGTGCTTTATTTTCAATGTTGGCTATACTTTAGTTTGTGAGTAGCTCTTACTAAAACAATTTGATTTAAAATAACGTCAAAAACCTATAACAGCTGGAAACATGTGACTTTGTATATTCGTTTGGCTTGAAAATGTCAGAAGTTTGGTCTTACTCGCAGTAGCCAATCCCATCAACTGCCCGGACCAGGCAAACACCGTTATTGAGGCAAGTAATCCTGTCACAGTCATCTGTGAAAGAGAAAAACATAAGTGAAACTAATGCATATGCATAAATATGAAAAATTATATTTGGAAGCATTTAGATAGGTAACATTGTCATTGTCAGTTACCCAAAAGTGACAAATTTTGAATTTTTGAAAATTGTGAAAATTGTGAAATTTTGAATATACAATAAAAGAATATTCATCACAACGAATGTAAAACAACCATTAAATCTGTAAGTTACAAAATTTTTGTATTGAATTAATAACTTGCGAATAAGAAGCAGTGGATTGATTATAAACAAATATGTCTTTTATAGTTAAAATGAGGAGTATCCAGTTATATATGTGCATATTACCTGGCCTTAAGTTATGCTAAGTTAATCACCCACAATACAGCTTCATCATCATGACAACCTGATTATTTAATCCTTTTACCTTGTGTTGTTTTTGTTGGTTAGAAAAGTAGTTAATATAACATAGAATATTGTATTTCAGGCAAGTATAGCTTCTTCCATAATTTAATCTCAATACTAACATATTACATGCACTGGGTCTTTAGAGGGGATAGGGGGGGGGGGGGGAATGGGAGCTTGGGAATGCATTGATATGTGAGATGGAGAGGATGAGTAGGGGAGGGGGGACCTTTAAGTAATGATTTTTTACTTTACCTCTGATGACTTTAGCGATGGCAATATTTCCTGTGCCATCTCTGGTTGTTAGTATCTGTTCTTTTTCTGTAACAATCTCCATTAAAGTATTTTCAAACCTCATGATGGAGTCTGCAGCGGCCGTTGGTGTCTCTTCACCTACCCTTACCCGGTATGCAGCTATGATGGACCCGGACTCAAAAGTAGATACTACACAGTCAGTCTCCAATGGAGTCGATGTTGTAGTTAAGGCATTCAATAACTGATGACACAAAGGCAAAAGAGAAGATTTTAGTACAGGCTAAAACGAATGTATATTTAATCTCACACAGATAGTTACAATCTAATATGCTTCTAGTGCTTAACTACTCTCTTATCAAAATTTGAAGTTGTAGATGTATCCTTTGACGTCAACCATAGCAAACAGTTTGTAATCTAAGAATTCAGGCTTGCAGAGTCTTAAAAGTTATCAATGTTGTTTCCAAAATGTGGCGTGTTTATGTTTCTGAAGTACTGTAAAGAGGTATTAACCAACCCTCAATTAGTCTTTCCAGATATTGAGGAGATTGTTAAATTTATAACCTTGTCTCAGTGAGTCAAAGCTCTACATTATAAGTATTGCAAAATTAACTTCATCTAAGATCGGAGTGACAGTACGAGGTTTCAGAAATAATTTCTATGTTTGCATTGAAGTGATTGCTTAAATCCTGGGACTGGTTAAACTTATACAAAGAGAGTGTTTTAGAGTTTCATGATTATTCATGTACATGGCCAAAGTCCTGCCTCTAGGATAGTTTTCTTAGACTTTTCAAGATCTTTCACTGTTTGTCCACCTGGGGAGAATGTGTATGGTGGGGGGGGGGGAGAAAGTTAGGGATTTTGTGTCAGAAGCCATCAGTAATACGCTCTGACATATGGATGATGTTGCTACTGTAGATGATGTATAAGTCTAGTGTTAGTACTCACAGTACATCAGGATCACAGTTAGGACACATCTGTATGCCCATGCAGTACATTAGGGTATGTGGTAAATCCTCATACCGATAAATCTGCACTCCAACACATATAACATGGTGGGGTATATACAATAAGAGTGGACCGTACTTTGATAATGCAGACTACTCAATGCATAGATATTAACTCAGAGTTAAAGATCATAAAACTTACTGCATCACAAAAAAAGCCTTCAAGTTGCTTAAATTCTGAAGTAGATGGGTCTGATATTGGTCTTGTGAAGCTGGCCAGGGTATTGTTGATAGATAACATCTTGATTTCACTTTCAATGGCTTCAGTGTCTAAAGACAGATTCATTACAAAGAGAAGAGTAAAACAAAAGGAAAAGAGTTTGTTGGTGTAATTCACTAAATATGTTTGCATGAGACATAAATAAAACAGGCATACACAAGTCAGGCACACTTATGATAATTTCAAGCCTGCTGGTGGACATTATTTGATCTTGTCTGTGTAACCATCAAACTCTGAGGTCAACAAGATATGTAATGGCTCAACTTCTTTAAATAATCCACTAAATCAAATTTGTTAATAATTGTAGCAATGGCTAAATTATTACACTCTGGATTCTGAATACAAGTGTTTGCATAACTGTCCTCTGAACAGGCACAACCAATTAATATCTAAATGTACAGATCCCTCTCCACCTAATACTGCTCAACATAAGTAGTACATTAATATACCTACACCAATAAACTAGATACTAATGAACATGTGTTGTCTAGCATATGTTTTAACAGAGTATCTCTAGTTTTTGCATGGGTAACTTAGCATTCATTTGAAAGTCTATTTTGAAAGAGCAATGCTATCTAGAACAAAGTTTGAAGCAGTGACCTAAGATGAACAAATTCTGTCATTCACCTAAACAACTTATCAAGACCAGCTAAGTTGTTAGAGATCCCTATAAATCACTTACAGGGTACTATCAGAAGCCACCATATGTTCCTACTCAAATGTTCATTCATCTGGGTTCTGTTATTTAACGTGGATAAAATTTGTTAATGAAAGAGGTCTATATTACTTACAAAGACATCTGCCATTGATCTGTTGTGTGCTTGCTTTACAGTTACATATGTATGACTGAGGAGTGTCCACACACACTTGGTTCAGCTCTTGATCACATGGCTGCACATACCCACACATCCCCTTGCATGCTAGAGAAGCAAGTTGTAACAAAAATATATTTAGTGTTTAATTATTATTACTGGCCTAGTTAGGCTCCAATAACTAAGCATTATGAATAGATATTATACTCAATTATTTCAAATGTAAAAAAAAACTTGCAAAATTTGCAAACAAAGGGAAAAAAAGAGAAAGTAAGAAAGAAAATGCAAGAAAGACAGTCTGTTACTTTTGACTTCATTGTTGACTTCAGATCGGGCCAAGGAGAAATGAAAAAGTTAAATCTATTATTTCACTTGTATTGTAAATTAGAGTGGTGAGACATCATACAATATATATATATATTAATTGTGTTACATCTTACAACAAAACACCAAAAAAAGGGTTGGCATGGAAATTGTGATTTGATTACATACTTATTGCATCTGGTGGATCAACACAACGTATGTTCTGGTACTGGCAGAGAAATCGACTGGGTAGATCACATCTGACGCTGGTCCACGCCAAATTGAGATCAATTGCAACACAGGGATTAACAGGATTGATACCACGCCAACTCCTGAAAACAATAACATGGATTCACAGGGAATGATTTTGAGTTCAAAGTTTGTGTAGCAGTTTGATGGCTCTAATTATCAGTTATACAATAATGAAGTTCCAATGTGCAAAAGCTGCCATACATCTTTGCACTTGTATAGCCATTTGCCCATGTTACATATGCGTTATGCAACGCGATACCGAATAAATTAACCCTGGTTCAGTTAGATGAATTCAAATATGGATTCAATAACATGGATTCAATAAGATGGATTCAATAAGATGGATTCAAAGATGGATTCAATAAGATCTAACAGTTGGTGAAGTCTAAGCACACAGATGGTCATGTTACTGGACATCACCCATATATAACAAGTTGGTAAAGTCTTAACACACAGATGGTCATGTTATTGGACATCACTCATATCTAACAAGTTGGTAAAGTCTAAGCACACAGATGGTCATGTTATTGGACATCACCCATATCTAACAAGTTGGTAAAGTCTTAACACACAGATGGTCATGTTATTGAACATGTAATTGGACATCACCCATATCTAACAAGTGGGTAAAGTCTTAACACACAGATGGTCATGTTATTGGACATCACTCATATCTAACAAGTTGTAAAGTCTTAACACACAGATGGTCATGTTATTGGACATCACCCATATCTAACAAGTTGGTAAAGTCTTAACACACAGATGGCCATGTTATTGAACATGTAATTGGACATCACCCATATCTAACAAGTGGGTAAAGTCTTAACACACAGATGGTCATGTTATTGGACATCACCCATATCTAACAAGTTGTAAAGTCTTAACACACAGATGGTCATGTTATTGGACATCACCCATATCTAACAAGTTGGTAAAGTCTTAACACACAGATGGCCATGTTATTGGACATCACCCATATCTAACAAGTTGTAAAGTCTTAACACACAGATGGTCATGTTATTGGACATCACCCATATCTAACAAGTTGGTAAAGTCTTAACACACAGATGGCCATGCTATTGGACATCACCCATATCTAACAAGTTGTAACGTCTTAACACACAGATGGCCATATTATTGGACATCACCCATATCTAACATGTTGGTAAAGTCTTAACACACAGATGGTTATGTTATTGGACATCACCCATATCTAACATGTTGGTAAAGTCTTAACACACAGATGGTCATGTTATTGGACATCACCCATATCTAACATGTTGGTAAAGTCTTAACACACAGATGGTTATGTTATTGGACATCAACCCTACCACACTCCATTCAAACAAAAGTCTAAACTTACGGATGATTTCGAGGGACTGTTAGCCTATCAGATAGCCAAGTATACTGGTTGTCAAGGACACCCCACTCTTGGCTGCTGGTCAGTCCAATCCAGGCAAAAAACAAATCTAGTTGTTGAATACCCTGTCGCATGAAGGTCTTTAAATGAAGAGTTAAAGATGATGCAGTTATTACAGTTATATACAGTATAAGGGCTTTAATACAGTGAGTGATAAAATAGCACTGAATAGTGCACATAGAACTAGTATGGAATCGGCCATATAGAAGTAACATTGAATCGGGCATCAAGAACTAACACGGAATCATGCACCAATAACTAACACGGAATCAGGTATATAGAACTGAGGCAGCTACAACAAATGAGATTTATATAAGTCTGGTACAGATGAGTCAGCTGTAACAAGTCAGATATATGAGTCTGGTACAGATGAGTTGGCTGTTACAAGTCAGATATATATGAATCCGGTACAGATGAGGGTAGGAGTTTCAGAAGAGGAAGATCTACTTGTCCAGTTAAGGAAGAGCAAGCTGTCCATGTATGGACATTGGAAGCGCCGATCAGATAGCCTAATTCAGATGACAGTAGAGGGAGAAGTAGAAGGGAAGGCCAGGCCAGGACGTAGGAAAACAGGATGGATCGATAACATCAGGAAGTGGACAGATGGAGGAATGGCCGTGGCAAGAGCAAAGGCAAACAAGAGAATGCCGACGGTTCTATGAGGACTATGGCAATACAGCAGCAGCAGCAACAGATGAGTCAGCTGTAACAACTCAGATATATATGAGTCAGTTACAGATGAGTTGGGAACAGATGAAGCTGTAACAAATAAGATAAGTCTGTTACAGATAAGTCAGCTGTAACAAGTCAGATATATATATGAATCAGGTACAGATGAGTCAGGTACAGATGAAACTGTAACAAGTGAGACATATATGAGCAAGGTACAAATGAATCAAATCTATACTAATCACAGATGACCATTGTGGCATTCGGATGTTAATTGTGTCTCGTATTTACAAACAATTCCTATAGAAACTGCCTCAAAAAATAAACATGATAACATATCAAAGCATTATCTAGAAACTTCTACACATGTCCCTTTTAATTGCTAGCAATCTAAGTTTACTCAACAATGCTTAAACCATTGCAGTCTATTCTTGTTGGGGTAGGACGGGGTGGGGAATGAGGGGTGAATTGGCACCAAATACAGTGCGAAGGATAAATTGTTCAGAGATGAAGGGAACGATGACTACTCACCTCAAGTGCCTGGTTTGGTAATACTTTAGCCAAATGTCCTGCTGTAGCAGCCAGAGAACAGTTACCCTGAGCCTCTGCAAAAGTTACTTCAACGTTGAAAAACTTGTAGCAGATTCCATCAATGTAAGTTCCTTCAATTGGGCAGCAATCTAACCTGACTGTTATGGCAGAAATAATGACAGAGAAAAAACCCAAAAAATGTTCTATTTTATTTGATGATATTTATAGTGCACACAAAAAAACCTCACCAAAGGCTGAGGTCTGTTTATACATATCAACCACCATATTGCTTTTATTTTTTGTTTAATGGGTGTGTGAGTGTCCCACGAACATGTTACAATTATGTCTCTCAAAAATATACGATTTTTCCGCCATTTGGTAGTCGAAATAATCAAAATTGGAGAACTGCTAGTTACTAGATTGCACGAACGATTCATTTTATTTAATTGCTGGGTAAATTGAAATTGGAACACAGTTTGAAAGGAAACTCTTTTACAAAATTGGCAGCTGCATCTTTTGGTGCAAGTCAGCCCTTCACTACAGATATGGGTTCTGCTAATTCTAGCCACAATTCACCTGTTAGTATGGAGCAACGGCAGAAAATCAACAACCTGAAGGAGAATAGCATAAAAATAATTGATTGCTCGTTTAACGCTATTGATGTAATAAATGCTATCTCAATTGACGTCAGAAGGAAGAACATCATCGGATGTGTTAAAGTTTCTGGGCAATGGATTGTCACACTTAAAAACGTGAAGGATGCTGAATTGTTACATGAGTCAGGTTTACAAATTGGGAAAGAAGATTGCGCCGTGATGGGTGTAACAAGACATATATTGACTGTAAGTTTATTCAACGTCCCTCTTTTTTTTTTTATGATTCTGAACTAACCGAGAAATTAACAGAACTTGGCTGCAAAACTCGATCTGAATGGACCCATTAATTCTACAATGATTTTCCCAACATCCAAAAGGCGACACGATTTGTGCGTCTTGAATTACCAAGCAAGGTAAAAAGTCTACCATATGCTGTTGTTATTGGAGGCATTCATATAAGACTCAAACACAATAGCCAAAGTAGGGTTTGCAACAATTGCTTGGGAGAGGATCATCTAATGAGGAACTGCCCAAACTATAGATGTAAACAATGTCATGAGCTGGGACACTCCGAATCAAGATGCCCAACAATAGAGTGCTTTAACTGTCATCGCTTTGGCCACAAAAGCTTCAACTGCACTGAATATTCATGAAGAAGATTACGAGCAAGAGACGATGGAGGATCAGCAAGACAGGCGTGTAGCCGAGGGGGTGGGGGGCGAAGGGGGCAGCCGCCCCCACCTTGAGCATATTTTTTTTGTATGTTTTTATGATATCGCTAGTAATTTCAAAAGAGAAAATGCTAAGATGCAACTCTCAAGGCCTGGGAAGTGCCATTTCCAGCGATCTGGAAAGCATTTTCAGCCAAAATTTTCTTGTCCGCTTCGCGCCAACTCATGGTAGCGCTACGCTTAGATAGTTTGCAATGCCCTATCTACGGCTCTAATAGTTTGCTTACAGTTTTGCCCCTCCCTTGGCAAATTCCTCGCTACGCGCCTGCAGCAAGACAAAGAGACAACAAGAGAATCCGATCAAGGGAACAATGATGAAGTTCATCAACAACCTAACCTTAAAGGAGACACCAGAAAAGACAGTCAAGTGACAGATCAGGCCACTAGATCAAACTTAGATACATGTGAAAGTGCAACTTCGATCGTCTTGGACGCAGAAAGCAAACATTTACCAAAGCAAAGACATAGTGTACATAGTAATAACAAACAGACCAAACCAGCAGATAAATATCATAAAACGCAGAAAGAAAACCTTCCTACAAGTTCATCAAATTCCCAACCCACACGAACTCGATCCTCGGCAACAGAAAACACAAGAATGAAGAAAGCAGTTTCAACCGATGAAGTCTGCACTGTACCGAAGAAGTTAACCAGTCAACAAAAGAAAACCACACAACTGGCGATTGAGAAAACCTACAATTTCCGCACTAAGGAGAAAGGACAGACAGGAACTGCTAATAAAGGAGGCCATAGAAACTAACTGAAATTACTATTGGACTCAATTCATTTCAGTGAAAATGGCAATCAAACTTTACTTTCTACTAGCCATTATGCTTTTAACACTAATTCCACGGAAGATATGAGCGAAAATAATGAATCTTGTAAGTACTATGACATCGATTCTTTAATAACTCACCACCCCATAAGTGTGTATCATTACTTCATCACAACAGACTTGGTCTAAAGAAACATTTTCCCGATATTGCTACTTTTATCTCTTTGTTAAATCAAGATTTTTCCATAATTGGTTTTACAGAAACCTGGTTTACGAATGATATATCTCCTCTTATTAAGATTGACAATTACACACTAATTGAACAGCATCGTAATGAAAGAAGGGGTGGTGGTGTTTGCCTTTTTATAAATAATGACTCTAATTTTAAACACTGTACAGATTTGTCTATTTTAAACAATTCTATCAAAGCGATATTCATTGAAACGAATACACCTAGTAACGAGAAGCTTATCGTTGGATGGGTATACAGACCTCCCAACAGTTCAAATGATGATTTTAATTTAAATATGGAGCTTATCCTTAGCACCATTGCTAATGATCACTGCAGTACCTATATTATGGGAGATTTTAATATTGATTTATCTAAAGCAAGCATATCTACTGACTTTCTTAACCTTATTTATTCGAGCGGGTTTTACCCCACAATAACTAAACCTACTCGGGTTAGTCCATCTTCTGCCACCATAATTGACAACATTTTAACCAATGTTGATTCTCTAATGACATCTTGAATACTTAATAGAGATATTAGTGACCATTTTCCTATTTTCCCTCTGTTAGTCCATAATTATAGCAATAAGAACATTAATAAGTTTATTTCTGAAATTAAAAGTAAAACAGAGGCACACCCTGTCACACTAACCAGCCATTTAATTAAACAGAGTTGTGTTGGGGAGAAAAATAGTGAAATTACCGGTGCAAACACCTTCCACCCTATGATAGAATTCTTCACAATCACATCGATAAGTACCAGTGTCTAATAGATCAACACAAACTTCAAACATTCCTGCGCATGGGTTTGGATCAGAGCTGCATGTGGGACTCACTAGTTAAGAGAAATAGGAGGAAAGAAATAGAAACCAAGTTTAAAAAGATAAATAATTTTTCCAAACATAATGCATTATTGGATGGTAGTTATAGTATGAAACATTACATAAAGTGTTCATGGTATAAATCATACAGACTGTTAGCTGCATTCAGTAATTCTCTTGGCTTAGAAGGAACAAGACGTACATTGGACTCACTCTCGTTCATCTTTCCTGTAAATTTAAAAATGGGGGATGAAGAGCAGCTACGGTACCACCAGCCCTGAACTTTGGTTCAGCACCAAACATACTCTTGTAAAGAGATTACCTCCTGGCTACAGATGGTTAATTATTCTATGACCTCTGTGAAATCTTCTTCGTTTAAGACTTACCAAAGCATCTGCCTTCATGTTTGATGTGGCCAAAGTGACAGTCACACCTATACTTGATGGTATTGTCCAAAGTCTCAATGCAGTCAGCATTCTCTCCACATAGCTCAACAACCCCTACTGCACAGGTAGCTGATAAAAAAGGTGAATGTAAGTTCACTTCAGATAAAAAATCTGGTGCTTTGACTTTTAATGGCAAAATTGATTGGCCTAAGCAAATGGAAATATTGCTGCAAGAATGACCCATTCCTCTGTTTACAAGTTTTTCAGAGATAAATCTGAACCCATCATAATTTGAAAATTGATGGTGGTTTGGTGTCTTTTCAGTTCTGTTAATAATCTGAAGGCCATATGTGGCTTGCACTGTTTTTCTTTAACACTTGGCTCGTAAATCTTTGGCCTGTAGGTAATCGCAACGCTCCGGTAACATATCAAATCTGACCCAAAGTATGTACCTACAGTGTGAACAAAAGGACATCGTATTCTTATAACATCTCTATATTATTCACAGCCAAAAAAGGGCAAACTACATAAATAGCCAGTGTTTTGCATGTCAATCCAATACTGCTGATTCACATGTCAGCAATGTGTCAATCTAAGCAAGTACGAACAATTCTCCAGGGACCTCTACACAGATATGAGATGGGGGCGGGGGAGGGGGGTACAGTCTGAGCATTATGTTTTGAAATTATCTGCATGGAAAACATTGCTGCAAAAACTAACTCCTATCCCACCAACACCACATGCTTGAGGCCCTGCTGTTACCTTCCACCCCACCCACACCCTATGCTTGCAGCCTGCTTTTGCCTTCTTCCCCACCCACACCCCATGCTTGGGGCCCTGCTGTTGCATCCTACCCAACCAGCATCCCATGCTTGGGGCCCTGCTGTTGCCTTCTACCCCACCCACACCCTATGCTTGCAGCCTGCTGTTGCCTTCTTCCCCACCCACACCCCATGCTTGGGGCCCTGCTGTTGCATCCTACCCAACCAGCATCCCATGCTTGCGGCCCTGCTGTTGCCTTCTACCCCACCCACACCCCATGCTTGGGGCCCAGCTGTTGCAATGTGACAAGTACATCTGTACTACATCAGTTCACACACACATTCATGTCTTACAAGTTGCCAAGAATATAAACGTTAGGTTGGTGTAATTGGGGTTGTATTCTCATTAATTGTGTTACCTTCAAGATATTTTAATGTCATAGATTAAAGTATTAGAGAACACATTATCCTTGCAATGATGCATGTTTACAAATGAATCCTCATTGTTCAATTGTAAATGGTCCATGGAGCAATTTACTTCTGAAATTTCCTGGCCTGTGTTAAAAAATGGTTGCCAATCACTACTCTAATGAAATCTGATTTTATCAGACCTATATGTGTGGTCTGTAATATTTAATCATTCTTGTCTGTAATGGTATTTAGTCATCCTAGCAGCTCTTCAAATGGTCTGTAATAATGATATTTAGTTAACCCTAGACCTTTAAATGGTCTGTAATGATATTTAGTTAACCCTAGACCTTTAAATGGTCTGTAATGGTATTCAGTCATCCTAGCAGCTCTTCAAATGGTCTGTAAAAATGATATTTAGTTAAACCTAGACCTTTAAATGGTCTGTAATGATATTTAGTTAACCCTAGACCTTTAAATGGTCTGTAATGATATTTAGTTAACCCTAGACCTTTAAATGGTCTGTAATGGTATTCAGTCATCCTAGCAGCTCTTCAAATGGTCTGTAAAAATGATATTTAGTTAAACCTAGACCTTTAAATGGTCTGTAATGATATTTAGTTAATCCTAGACTTTAAATGGTCTGTAATGATATTTAGTTAACCCTAGACCTTTAAATGGTCTGTAATGATATTTAGTTAACCCTAGACCTTTAAATGGTCTGTAATGGTATTCAGTCATCCTAGCAGCTCTTCAAATGGTCTGTAAAAATGATATTTAGTTAAACCTAGACCTTTAAATGGTCTGTAATGATATTTAGTTAACCCTAGACCTTTAAATGGTCTGTAATGGTATTTAGTCATCCTAGCAGCTCTTCAAATGGTCTGTAAAAATGATATTTAGTTAAACCTAGACCTTTAAATGGTCTGTAATGATATTTAGTTAATCCTAGACTTTAAATGGTCTGTAATGATATTTAGTTAATCCTAGACTTTAAATGGTCTGTAATGATATTTAGTTAATCCTAGACTTTAAATGGTCTGTAATGATATTTAGTCATCCTAGCAGCTCTTTAAATGGTCTGTAATGATATTTAGTCAATCCTAGACCTTTAAATGGTCTGTAATGATATAGTCATTCTTGAAGACCCATACGTGGTATAATAGTCATCCTTGCAGACCTATACGTGGTCTGTAATACTAGTCATCCTTGCTGACCTGTAAATGATCTGTAATGATATTTAGTTAATCCTAGACTTTAAATGTCTGTAATGATATTTAGTCATCCTAGCAGCTCTTCAAATGGTCTGTAATGATATTTAGTTAAACCTAGACCTTTAAATGGTCTGTAATGATATTTAGTTAATCCTAGACTTTAAATGGTCTGTAATGATATTTAGTTAATCCTAGACTTTAAATGGTCTGTAATGATATTTAGTCATCCTAGCAGCTCTTTAAATGGTCTGTAATGATATTTAGTCAATCCTAGACCTTTAAATGGTCTGTAATGATATAGTCATTCTTGAAGACCCATACGTGGTATAATAGTCATCCTTGCAGACCTATACGTGGTCTGTAATACTAGTCATCCTTGCTGACCTGTAAATGATCTGTAATGATATTTAGTCAATCCTACAAGACCTTTAAATGGTCTGTAATGATATAGTCAATCCTAGAAGACCTTTAAGAAGGTCTGTAATAATAGTCATCCTTGCAGACCTGTAGGTGGTCTGTAATGATATTTACTCAGTCCTTGCAGACTTCTCCTATGATGACAGCCGACATGGAGCACTGACATTGTAAAGACTGTTATCTTTGCAGATCTGCTGCAGATACAGTTATCCCTACAGACCAGTTGCATATACAACAACCACCATTGCTTACTGTTATGCAAATGTTTTCAGTCTATCAGACTTATCACATTACTGAAACTTGAAGTACATTAATATGGCAAGCTGGCTTCTCAGACCTCTTATTTCAGACCTGTTATTAGTCTACCTGTCGTTGCAGACCATCAGGCACACAATGAAAGGGATCATGGACCACTGCTGTGGTTTTAATACTCAGACCTATTATTAGTCTACCTGTCTTTGCAGACCATCAGGCACACAACGAAAGGGATCATGGACCACTGCTGTGGTTTTAATACTCAGACCTGTTGCAGGTCTGAACAAAGCATACATCCCTCCTCACATACCTTTACATTCTCCATCTGGGAATCTTACATGTCCTGGAGCACAGTCACACTTATGTTCACCGTCTGGTGTGTCGATACAAACCTCGTTGACCCCAAGACAGAGATCAAGTAACACATTACACCTAGTGAGCATAAAAACTGTGGAGAAAAACAAATTGAGATTGCAGGCATCAATAGCATACCAAATTTTCTGAAAGTTTCATTATGTACTATGTTTCCAATAGTAACTTCTTGTAAGTACAACCATATGAAGAGTTGCCAGGCTTTCTGACAGTGACATAGTCAGGACTCAATGTATGTGGGAGGGAACCATCATCATGTACAGAGATTTCTAAAGTGTGTCATCTACAACAATTAAAAACAATGCAATGTGTACATTAACATGTTAATTGATTGAGGTATGAATTCCACCCCAGCCCCACTAACCAGCTGCCAAGGATATGCCTTTGAAAAAAGTGTCTACTCTCTAGTAATATATAAATATTAAACCAATTAAACAACTGCCTTATCCTATTATTGTTAAACTAGCTGCAAAATGTATTTAATTTGGCACACTGTGTATTTTCTATACTATGGAACTTTTTTCACTTATAACCACTTTGTAAAGTTTGATTTAAAGATTTTCCATTTCTCTATTTTTGTCTTTGTAAATGTGAATAAATATAAACCACAATCTTGCAGCTGTTTGTCACTTGTTGAGCTGTTGAGCTGAATACTGCGTCCAACTCACCGGTACATATGCCATTCCTTCTGGTGTATCTGGCAGCACAGTCACACCTATATCTTCCCTCTGGTAAATCTACACACACTTCACTATCTACTGTACAGGGGCTGCCAACACAGGCTGCTTGCTCTGGAAATAAAGAAATGTCCAGTAAAACTTTAATTTAGTTCATTATTATACAATAAGGGAACTTTAAGTGCAGTGGTAATACAATATACTTATTTTCATTACAACTATGATTTGTTGAGGTTTAACACTTTAATATGAAACACTTTTGTATAAAAAGTAATAAAATTCAACATTCTGTAAATTGCATCTCTATCCTGAGCCACATTTGTGGGAGAGTTGACTTTGGTAGGAAGCAGATTATCTTGAAGAGCAGTCAGACAGTTGGTTAGAATATCAAACATTGCCAAGAACAGTAACATGGTTATTGAATCAATTTACTGCTACTTACCAGTGCAAACACCATTGACATATGCATATCCTCCTTGACATACACACATGTAAGATCCTGTTAGTTTGCCGTTGACACACTGCTCGCGGAATCCGTTGCAGAACTCAGGATTCAAAGCGCAAGTGCTGACAGAGTTCAAGAAGGATGACTCTTCAAGAGAAAGAATTAATAAATTTGTAAGAATCATGTAACAAATGCAAATATGCAGAACTGGGTAGATTAATATGAACAACAAACAAATCTAAAAAAATAATCATAAAAAAGCAATTAAACAACAGCAAAATGCTAAACCATTACAGCTTGCCAGTTAATTCCACTTTTACACAGACTGTCATCATCCTACATTTCACAATACTGTCAAATCAACAAAAATCTTAATTCTACCAGTTTCTATCAGAGCTTACTTCACATGGCTTATTCTGTATGCTAGCATAATGAACCAAGGGTTTTTGGCAGCTGATACCAATTCTAATGCTTAATGATATTATCATGATAGGGTTGATTTCAAAATGGACTTCATTGATTTGGAATACTAAATTCATAGACTGCATTGGATTATCAAAGATATGCTATCACAATGCTGAACAAGTCAAAATGATTTCAGCACAGAGAGTAACATTTCATTGTAATTACAGTATTAAAACTTCTTTATAAAGCAAACTGCTACTGCATATCAATAATATTAATTTTAATCTTTACCGATACAGTTGCCTGTAGAGGTTTCCCTGACAAATCCCTGGATGCATTCACAACGATACTCTCCGACGGTGGTGCCATCTTGGCATATCAAGTCAGCTGTGTTACACAAATCTGAATTAGATGTGCATGTTTCATCCACATTAGCAGCTGTTGGAGGGAAGAGTAGTTACAAGTCACTGTCAATCAAGGTATGAGTCAGTTAAAATCAAACATTGTTATTACTTGCACAAAACAAAGATCTACATAGAGAACATGATATGTAAATATGTAGCTTTTGAAATTAATATTGCTTTTAAGTAGTTTTCACACATTGATCTATGTTGACCTTAAGTGACATTTGACCTCAACCAACCACAAGTTGGCTTTTAGTGTAAAAAGTAAAAAATATCAAGGTTTTATACCATGCTGGTAAATGAAATTTTACCTACACCCAACACATGAACAAACCTTTTCATTAAACCATATTTTCCTACATTTGCTTAACTAGAGGTATTTTTTCTTATACCTATATTTGCAATACATTGAACATGAACACAAGGCAATGGACTTTTGCAGAATATACTTATCCATACACATTTTAGAAACATTTTGTCAATTAAACACCACGTCTCAGAACCTTAACTTTGTGTTCCTCAGTGTCAAGCACTGTATCATTACAAGGTTGTGGACTACTTTGCACTATATTAAACTTACAAACACAATGAAGACCATCATTAGTGCGTACAAATCCAGGCAGGCATTCACAAGAGTCATCATTAGGAGGACCTCTAGTCAAGCAAAACTCATTTTGCCCAGAACACATGACATCACAGGCTATCTCTGAAAATAAAGAAGATAAAATATAAAATGTAACAGACTGAGGGAGGATTCAAGATAAAAACTTTATGCAAACCAAAACTACCCTCTGATTGGTATACAACCAAACAATTGTGTGAGGTTGGGCGATGGCACCCAACCAAACTATCTCCAAAGGTGAAACGACATCCAGTGAATAGTAACCAATGAGGTTGGGCAACATTTCTTAACCAAATGACTCTCTGGGTTAGGGCAATGGTGTGGTAGCAAGACTAACAGTAGAATACAATACACACCTCAATGTCATACTTGGTAGGTAGATGCCCTATGATATGTAGATGTGCCCTATTGTTTTCGGTTCCAATCTCATGAATACTAATGAGTGAGCAGGTTTTACCATGAAATTTTTAAATATGTCAATATCTCTGCAACCATATGTCTGCATATAGCTGCATCTTCACAGAAGTCATTAGGGCCCAAACAGATAAGCTCTGCTGCTCCTGTCAATAACACAAGAGAAGATTTTCTCTTTGCTTCACCCTACAATGTTTGTATTCATGACAGAATCTAATATTATGCATGCTTTGTCTTCTGAATAAACAATCACACACTGATCAGCTATAAGTTTACTGTCAGACTATAGTGTAGCCTGGAGTTAATAAAATTAGCAACAGGGGTGGTGGCAGCATAATAGCTTCAATTTGTAATTCACTAGAAAACTGAAGGTAATATATGTTTAATGATACAAAGAGGTGTCCTCTGAACGGTTTAAAATGCACAGTGTTAAATGGTGTAAGAGACTACTCAACATGTTTTGCAATAAGATTATCTATCAAGTCATATTGTCAACAGAAATAACAAAGGATCAATGAGACAGTTTATCGTCTCTGTATGTATGTTACATAAGTTGCTTAACCAACAAAATATTCGGTCTTGGTATCATAATATGAACTATGCGATGCTTGTATTTAATTACAGGAAGTGGCCTCCAATGTACCAGCATGGTAAAGCCTTTGCAGCTGTTTTAATAACATCCTCCTCATACAAACATTAAACGGTCATCAGTAAAGATGGCAAATTTTCTAGAATGTCAAATAATGACCAGTCGATAATGCTCAACAAATCAACAAGTATTCTATACTGCCACCATTCAAAGCATTTCACTTCTTTGAGACATTTAATTGTCAAATTGAAACACTTCTGAATTTCTGAGAATTGTTTCCATGATCAAACCCTCCATGAAGACTCCTATTTTGTCATTTTTAGGCAAGAGTTGCATCCTAAATTGCAGAGCTAATTCTGGTGACTTTTCACCTCTCAACTTTGGTCATCATCTTAATCATGAATTAGACATTTCAGGATATATTACTGGTGGGAAATAATCCTGCAATATTTGGCAGTTTAACATTTTGGGTGATTACAGAGGTCACATTTTTATCTAGTTACCTTCACACTGATTGTTGTCATTCTTCCTATAGCCAGGGATGCAAACACAGTGATAGCCTGCAGCTGCATCTTCACAGAAGTCATTAGGACCCAAACAGATCTGTTCTGCTGCTCCTGGTGCAGTACATTCATTGAATTCTGAATCATAAAGTTAATCAATATACTTTATACTTGACAAAATTAAATGAGGTGATGATGATGATGGCATAAATGAATGTGGGAGGATCCTTCTGAATAAAAAAAAAACATACTTTCAATTGTCGTCCACATTATGGCAGCTTGGGCAATTTGTACAACCTTGCCACAACTGTACAATAAACCATCACAATTCAATATTAAAATGAAACCCTTTGTGATCTCAAAAAAACCTAGTACTTAGTCAACCTGTTCTTTCAACACATTTACTTGATAATAACCTCTGACCTCAAGTTAACATCCAATAGATTACCTGGTACTGCATTACACTTGTTTTGATCAGTACATACAATGTATAAATATCCTGAAATAAACCGCATCTAGTGTCAAAGCAGTTATCGTTATGAAAGAAAAATCAATATTATAAATCAGTTCCCAATTCACAGGTGTAGAAATAATATCTTTCCAAGGTCAACTTTCCTTTGCTACGTATAAAGAGAACACAATTATTTAGCTGAGTTCCTGGAACCAGTACAGACTAATTAACATGAAAAAACAATCACAAAGAAAATGTTGCTAAAGAAAAATATTCTGAGATATTTTTTTGGATTTTCTTGCCTGTATTGTTTCAATTTTCTTTTGATTTCTTTAATTTTTACAGTTTACTCAGGACTGTTATTCTTTCGTAAGGGAAGGTTCATTCTTACAACTTAAGCTCACCTGAAGCTTGAGTCCCTCCCATATCAAACTCTGTATTGTACATAACAATCGTTATTATACTTCCAGTTTTAATTTACATAAATGTGAACAGGAAATCTTTTATACACTTGTCTAGTTCGATACCAACTATTACCTAATTGTTTTCAATACTTAGTTTGAGAGTCTACTCTTATCTCTATGCTGGCCTAGGTTCCTATCAAAAGTAGTGAAACCCTGATTTCAGTTTAATATTAAAAAACCCAGAAATTCACTGGATAGAACACTAAGAAAAGAGTTTTTTTACAAAGTTTGTAAAAGCAGAAAATAGTTGTGCTGACTATTTGTCTGCTTTGAGCCAACCTCTCTTAACTGATTCTTTGCTCTTGGAGGGAAAAAGGACACAAAATGTTCCATTTCTTAACTGCTTTCTCACAAAAGTAATCCATAGGTAGAAGAAAACAGCCAAGATAAAACTTGCTTGGAATGCTGTAATTACAAAAGTTGGTAATGTGACATCATGTTTGTTTCTACTGGAAGTAAAGGTTTAAGAAATGTAGGCATGTCTAATATGAAAAATGTAGCAAATATTATCAACGGTAACATTTCCTCTCTTAAAAAGTTTACCATTTTTGGGTTAGAATATTCTTTGCTACCAAATTGGAAGCTGATAACATCTATTTTCAAGTGACCTACCAGTTCCTGGTACTGTTCCATCTAGCACAGCACATACAAAACTGTATGACTGAATGCATTGGACTGATTCCCACTGACCGGCATCATTGATGATTACACAATCCAGACGATCTTCGACCTCTCTGCTTATACGCACTGGATGGCCCTCTGCCCAATTGCTTTAAACAAGAATGGATGGCAATAGAAAGGAAAATGGTATTTACTTAGAAGAGTAAAGAGAAAAAGGCAAAGCAATTCTACAGTACAAAAAAAACCCACACAAACAAATAATCACATTAACCTTAAATTTCTTTAAGGGCATAAAAAGTGACTTTCCACAGAAAGGAACAGCACAAAACTAGGAGAGTACTGCACGGTTTTCATCTGGACTCAAAATTGAAAATCAGACATGTTCATAAAGTAAACTTACACTTCAGTTGGCCAGGTGCCATCAAGCCACCTGAACTCCCCTTCTGTTACAGTATCAGACAATCCAATTAAGAATTGTGGAGCAAATATTCCTGTCAGTGGCCTACTCTCTAGGAACAGGCGCTGTGGAAGGAAAATAAGTCAAATTTAAGTTTGAAACTGGTCTCATAGAGTCCACAGCTGTCCCATTGAAATGTTTACGCTACACAATGTTTATACATTATACATATAATCAGCCTGGAATGCAGTTATTATACAATGCTATGCAGCCACATATGCATGGGTGGGAGAAATAATAAGGGTTTAATAATTCCTATTGGGTGGCAATCCACTATACAGTTTGAGTTTAATTTTTTTTTTTTTTTAAGATTTTGGAAGACTGTTTCAGATGGGAGAAGTGTGGATTTCTCCTGGATGAAAATCCCATCTTAATATTTCTATCCAGGACTCTAACCCACTACCTCCCAGATGCAAAGTGTCATTGCTTCTAATGCCACCATCTTTTGCCACTTGACCATAGCACTATTTCTAAAACAACTCTCATGGAAAAGGTACTTACAATCATGTTATCCATTTCATTACTTATTTCTAATTTACTAATTTCATTACTAACACACACAAACTGATACCTATATCCTTGTGGTATAAATTGAGTCTATAAGTACTGTAGTAGTCGGTTGCTTGCTATCACACTAAAATGATGAGATAATTTTGCCCAACATTTTGACCACTTTGTGAAAGATGAGCAAATGAAAATGTAAACACTGCAGCAAACTGTCTTGCCATTATGCAAACAGTGAAACGGCTTTTTGGATTTGGTAAAGCTTAACCAATTTCTGCAACTTCAACCAACCAACAAAAACACCTTACAGAAGTTTGAGGGAGGAGCAGTGGGAGTCAATGTTTCCACATTTTACATTTCATATCATTCCCATTATAACAAAAACAATATAACTGTACTCACATATTTAGGATCAACAGGATTGATTTTTGCCAAAACTGCAAACTCAGCTTGATGTTGACAAGTTATTTCTGCATCTTGGAAAGTAGCAGAAGGAGTAACTACAAACAGAAAACAGTCTCCTTCAATGTTGAACCACCTCTGGTCTGGGCATTCTTCAAGTGCATCTGATGAAGAAATGTTGATTCATTTATGAGAGAAGTTTCTCAACTCAGTTCGCAATGTTCACAGAATTGCAAAATCCATGTTATTTTACCCTCTTTTTTGTTTCTGTTGCTTGATGGGATTGGTGCCACCTTACAAAGACATTTGACAACCCTTACCCATAACAATCACTAAGATGATCGGTAACACTGATTTTCAGATATTAAACTGTCTTGGTATTTCTACTTTGCTGAATTGCTGGTGTGCACTCCACAAATTTTCTGAGTAAAACTTTCATTAATAGAAAACAATCAAGTGCGAGCATCTATACTTAGTATAGCCTATAGGCCTAGTACTACTACACCATATAGCCTGGTCAAACGTACAATTTCACTCGTAAATCTCTAGAGTCTAGGGCCTACAGTGCCTTCGTTAGTACAAGCAGACTAGGGCTACACTGAGGATGGGTATTGTATTAATAAATTCCTGATAGCATGTAGATGCCGAAATGATAGTCTTTATCTGACGTTTGTGTCGAGACCGCAGCAAATCTGTTGTGAAGTAACAAAATAGTCTACCGTACAGTCTAGAAAGTGCCAACCTGCATGTATTGCGAACGCAAGTTCATGCAGGCACCACACACTGCACATGATTTCGAGCAGACGACCATCGACGTAAATAAATCGTACCGATGGAACGCTATGAGTGCCAATAGTTCACTTTGTTTTATCACTTTGTTTTAACGAGCCGTGCATGTCGGAAATGTGTCCAGTGACATGCACAGGATTTCAAAGGTGGGGGTGGGGCGGGTGTTAGAAGTAATATAAACTGGGTCTATAATTAGCTTGTAAGGCAAGGTCGTGCTAATAAAAATGTTTTGTGTGAGGTTCAAGAGGGGAAAAATTAACACCCGTATAGCAGTGGTCTAATTATTCCTCGGCTGAATGTATAAGTGGCTCCAGACAGTGCGAGACAATTCCCCCGATTGACGACGTAGGGTGAGGCCATAGTCAATGCTCTCACTCCATTTGCCCACGCAATCGCAATGTTCAGGACTAAACCAAACGTTCTTTGTACTTACGAATTCACAAGTGGGGGAAGGGATGGGATCAACTTAAAAAAAGACGTTCACCCACGTCATAAAATGGTATATACAAGGGAAGGTCCATGCAGATGTCAAAATGTTTACCCGGCCCACGACACACCTCCCCCCCCCCCTCCCCTCCTCAAACCTTTAGATCGAAAACTTCACAGGTTGTAATTTTTCAAATATAGCGGACATTTTGTGATAATTTAATCAACATTTTCTAATAGAATGGTAAAAATGAGATGTCGATTAGCTCCTACTTATTCGACTTTAATATCGAGACTTAGCCTAGAGAAAAAACTTATACAAAATGCGGGAGTTTGAGTTAAGAGTTGAAATTTCGATAAAAAAATCGTTGAAATTTGACACAAAGAGTTGATATTTTGGTGTAATGTCGGAATATTACGAAAATAGCCGAAATTAGACGATGATAAGTTGATTTAACATTAAGTCGAAATTTCGGGGCAAATTTTTTTGATAAAAAAGCCCAAATTTCAATATGAAGTTTGAGATAAATCATTGCAATTTTGGAACGAACAAGTCCCTTTGGGCCGTACACACCATATTATCTAAGCCACGAACTCCCTGTGGAGGTCAGAGTTGGCACGAACCCCAAATTTTCGAGACACGATCTGAGTCATTATTATACTATAACAGCCTGTGGCTGTTTTACTGTACGGTACTTCTATGGCAACATATGCGTATGGAACGCGAAAAGAGTTTGTCGATAGGTACGACTTTTGTACATTACTAAATTATACGGTATATCAGATTTTAGTTAAACAAAAAGTACTCGTTTTGACTTTCAGAAATGTCTCACGAATCCCCTGGGATGGACTCACGCACCCCTGGGGGTTCCGTGCACCCCAGTTAGGGAACCCCTGATCTAAGCGAAAGAATACTTACGAAAACCAGGGTAGAGCGATAGCACCAGCGCTAAAACAATTAAAATCCTTTTATGGTTCCCCTCCATCTCTTTGGCGACACCAGCAGAAGGGATAATCTATATCATTCTTCTTGTGAAGGTAAAAACTGTCTGCATTTGCCACTGACGGGTAAATTGTACATAAATGATAAACTTTCAGCAGATATAACATACATGCAAAACAAAAGGTTTCTTCCAATACTCGTTTGTGAAATATCTCCAACAAAAGTTCAGTATTGTTATAGCTGGCGTGGAAATTTACTGCACAGCCGAGGCTATCGTATATAAACTACACACATGTCTTATCTGTATGTCAGTGTATTGATATTGCATCTCTCTATTTCCATAGGCCTACAGATTTTTTTAAAATTTTTTTTTTTAAAACAATTACTGATCGGTAGGTGAGAGCAACTGGGTGTACATAAAGGAAAGATATTGATTTTTTTTCAGTTTTTCGTAATAAGTTGTGTGCACAGATTGACTCACAAATACACGCATGATCGTTAAATAGTTATAGCAAAATCAATTAGATCGAATTTAACATTATTTCGTAAGATAATAAAAACATACGATAATGTTTACCTTGATAAGTTCGTATAGAAGGAACAGTACATCTTGATTTCGAAATGAAGTTTGCACGTCACGTGATTGCCTTAACTTCGCAACTCTCATAAAAAAATTGGGCAAATATTTTACCCTACACTGTGGGTACGTATATAGGCTATGTATACAACTAAATTTGGGTAAAGTTAGTTCTGTCACAAGGCAAGTAAAATACAGGCGGCTTTGGAGGAGACCAGTGGAGGGCATAGTATTTCCAAGGTGTGTGTAAAGGGTAGGGGGAGGGATTCTTAATTTAAAAAAATGCTTGGGTGTGGCCCTGGGCTTCCTCCTCCAGAAAAATAATAACAAAGGTTAGTAATCAAATAATGAATTCTGAGGAATATTTAGACTGTAAATTAAGGTCTTTAAAAAGTTCTAAGCGCAAGGATATCTAAAACAAAATACTCTTGAACTTGATGTGAGTTTACACTCAAAGGTGGTCTAAGCCTTAACGTCTGAATGTAAAATATTCCCGACTGAACCACCCGCCCCCCCCCCTTCGGCTGACTATGGTATGTGGGGTATTGTAGCAGCCATTCTAAGTATGATTTTGGCAGAAACTTGAAAAATGCATAAGGCCTTACAAACTTATAAACAATGAGCAAAAAATGCTAATTCTCAAATAGCGGTCGTGTTGGTCCAACTGGATTTTCCGACCTCGGATAAAAGCTTGCGTGAAGTCAAAAGTAGAAGTAAAATATGATATTCCAATTTTGCTTCACCATCATGCCAGGACGCTGTAATCGCCATGCATGATTAAAACAAGAACTGAGGTCGCATGGGCAAAGCTTTTAACAAGCAAAGTTGATAAAATTTGTGATAAATGTCAGATTTCACAAATTTTGTCAGGATGCTCTCTATGGCCTCCCAGATAAGGTCTTATAACTAATTTAAAGAGGGGTTCTTTCAAACTTTAAACCCCAAAACTGATAAAAGCATTCTAATTTGAACTATTAACATTTTTCAAATCTTGAACAGAAAAAATTGTGTTGGGTTTTAAAGTCACCAAACATGGGGGTTTCTCTTCAAGATAATAATTTGGCTAAGATATGAAGAAAATTCAGGCGTGTAGCGAGGAATTTGCCAAGGAAGGAGCGAACCTATGGGCAAATTATCAGAGCCGTAGATTCGGCATTGGAAACTATCTAAGCGTAGCGCCATCACGAGTTAGCGCGAAGCGTACAAGAAAATTTTGGCCAAAAATGCCTCCTAGATCGCTGGAAGTGGCACTTCCCAGGCCTTGCAAGTTGCTTCTAAGCATTTTCTATTTGAAATCACTAGCGATATCATAAAAACGTACAAAAAAAAATATGCTCAGGGGGGGCGGGGCGGTTCCCCCCTCCCTGGCTACGCGCCTGAGAAAATTCAAACTGTTGATCACTACGTATCTAAAGGTCTTCAAAGCTGATCGGAATTTTTCAATTATTTGGCATATGATACTACACTTGCAATTAAAATTTACCATTCGTCACCATTTTTTCTATGTTAACACTTGGAAATAGCAATATGCTTGGAAAATAAAAATAATCATAAGGCTACATCTGAAAGAAAAACAAGGTAAAAAATGGAAATTTCTCTACTTTCGGTCGAGACAAAATTCTTGCTTCCCAAATACCCATATATGGTTTTCTCTAAGATTACAGGTGAAGCCTTATCATACTTTTTATGTCAAACTTGGACCCAGGAATTGGAATTTCAGTCAGGACGGTAGGATAATTACTCGTTCTCAAAGGCCCGCATGGCAAAGAAATGAGGGGGCGGGGCAGGGGAGAGGGCGGGGCAGGGGCAGAGGGCGGTGCATGTGATGGTAACACTGAGACAACAGAAAGAAGACTTGACAAGAAGAGATGGATCACATGATTATTGATTATTACATAATACGCAAAATAATAATAATAATAATAATAAACAACAATAAAATGATTGTGCTAGTATTAAAAAGCTACAGGGGAAAAAAACAAATCATGGCATGTTGTTAAACAACATACACATCAACATTTTGATATCAATTGTTTATTAAGCACCTATTTTCCTTTGTGGGACAGCAAACAATGCCAATGGGAAAAAACATTGACATATAACGTCCCAATATAAATAATGCAAAAAAAAAAATAACCCCAACTCTAGTCTGTGTACTAGATTTAACATGAATGGAAAATGGTGAACAATCAATGTTCTGAAGGAATATATTTCTGGTTATTTTTAACTCTTAGCATCATCAAATGCATAGGATACCAAATATGTTTTGCCAAATGACATTTGTACAGTCACCAACTGTTATACAACTAGTTGTGCTGATTTCAGTCCAACACAGAGACTTAGGGTTGCTGGTTGAATATGACATTACATACATTTAACCCCAAACCCCATAATGCACACACAATTAGTTGTCTTTTTTTTTGTTTCCTTTCTTTTCTATTTTGGGAAAATGTTTTGGATTGGATTGTTTCAGATTCTCTGTAGGCTTAAATTTCCGCCTCCTTTTTTTCATTTCTGACACCGATTGGTCAAATTAAATGTGGAAGAAAAAAAATATAGCCTCATTTTTCAAATTTGTAATGTTACAAATACATTGCATTATCAATTTCGTATTCTTCAATATTCATCAATCGTTCATAAATCTTCTTCTCCGTAACTATAAACAACCCCACCCCCTCCCACCGACCCGACCCCCAATTTTAATTTAAAAAATATCTTAGATCTTACTTTTATTATAACAACTTCTAAAAAAGGACATTTCAGGAATCCACGAATATGCGTCATCGTGGAGATGAAAATCCACAAATGACGACGATTGAAATTGAGAAGTGAAATATTCCGACATTGGCAAAAAATAGTACAACAAATCCAGCTGCACCTGCAGTACTGAGGAAATAATCTGTGGATATGATGACCAAACCCGTTGAGATATTACAATTAACAGCCACGAACTTATCGTATACCTCCCAATAGCATCCGATGCTATAGGAATATAATTGGCAAACGGCATGGTGGAAAATTAAAAGCTTCCCCCCTTCCTCCCCTAATTCAATATTCAACTGTACAAAAAAAAAAAAGTGCTTGAATGTTATGCTCACCTTCAAAAGCCCATCTTGAATCTTTGTAGCCATTCACACTATTGTATTTCAAACATCAAATAACTTTGTTCTATTTACACACCCCCAACTTGACAAAAAAAAATGTAATAAGAAACCCCCCCCCCCCAAACCTGGCTGAGTACATGACAGAATTTTAATGCTTTGTTATCGATAGTGCAAAGTTAACAAGAGAGGCGAATGTCTACCGTGCTCATCCTTCCCACCCCCCCACCCCTCACCCCCCAACAAATCCACACCAACTCCAACACACACACCACCCTGTACTCTGAAGAAGGGTTCTGGCAATCAGAAAAACTTGACCTACTTAACTCTGCTTTTTTTTTAATAACCCGTGCAAATTGATATCAGCTTATCTTGGAAGTCATTAAATATAAAATATTGAAATAATTTGGCTGTGAGGTATGTACCAGAGATTGCATACTAAGTGTTTTCACTTACCTATTAAACATGGCAGTCTGACATATCGGTAATGGAAGAAGGGTTCTTTCGTTGGGGAGGGTTGACCTCGAGTAATTAAGACACACAATGCAATTTTTAATGAAAGAAACAGAAACATCTGCAGCACTTCACATTTCGAAAAGAATTTTCCAGCAAAAAGTAATTTGGTAATTTTTTCTCTAAACTGCTCAAAAAAAGTGCCTAATATGAACTCTCATAGAAACAAATAAATGTGTGTGTAGAATTGTGAAACATCTTCCACTGAAACTTTGTTTTTGGACAAAACCAAAACAATCTAGGTTGGAACTGCCAAGATTATATCAAAGAGGCAGATCAGTACCCCCCCCGTACCCTCCCCCTTTAAGAATTATAACAGTACCCCCACTTTAAAACATCAAACCCAATGTTTGATAAACTTAGTCCAAAGGGAAGATGGCTTTCCTATCGTTTACAACTGGAGTAGGGGAAAGAAACCCGGAGCATTAAATTTATAAATTGAACACAGTGGTAAGACTTTTCCATCACAAATGCCAGCAAAATCAGACATGCAACTTTGTACAAATAAGTATTATTTAGTCAAAAAAATAAATGGAAATTTATACAAAGTACAAATCAATCTGTCTTCATTATCAAAAGCCGCGGTGTAGCCTGTCGTAGCAGAAAAAACGAGCACAGACTACCGCAACGTATCAAATGTCGACGCTTTCGTCTCGACCTTCCGGCGTCCCTGACGAAAAAAAACACCCCGCGAATGTCACTCCGGCAGACCGCTTTTGACGATAAAGACCTCAGATGACGAGATAAAAAAAGGGGATAGAGGGGGTGGGAGGCTCGAAGAGAGGTATTAAAGTTCCAGAATAGAAGAGGGGAAAAAAAAAAGATAATGAAACACAGAATGAATGGCATAGGACGAGTTAGTCCACAATCTCGTAGAAATTACAAAAAAGCTCTGCCACAGTTTTTTCTTTTTTGACACAAACACACGATGAGTACCACAAGGCTTAAGCACGAGGAAAGCAGGGAAGGGGCCGGGCCCGCATCATCATCAGGTACTGTTGCTGGGGACGTTGGCAATGGGTATCCCACTCAGGATGCTATCCAGGTTCAGGCCCGGACCTTCGTCGTATTCGTCCAGCATCTGAGAGATGTCGGCTTCGTCCATCGTGTTGTCCACACTGAAACCGAAAACGAGCAAAAGACAGGTGAGAATATGGAAAGACTCGGGGTATCATCGATATAACCATTCTTAGCCCGAGTTACGTCAGGACTGAGTGCGAATGACCGACGTGAGATGCAAGGTAACCGACTGGTCTGGCAGCAGTGATGAGTGTGGCACAGATTAGTGTTCCACTGTTGAACTAGTGACTAGTTAGAGCCTTTAATTTAGCAATACCACTTTTATTGATATGATCACACTGTTGAACTAGTGACTGGTAGAGCCTATCAATTAGCAATACCACTTTTATTGACACCATCACACATAGTATCTAATTCAACCTTCTGGGCGTGATACCAACATATTGACCGTGTCCAGTGTTAGGGGAGACTGGGATGGCAGAGACTGTATCACTACTGGTCGGTCTGACGTCCAGGGCTCTGTCTCTGACGACTCGTTAAAGTATCCCTTAGCAATATCTTGTAATTACTGGGTACGACCTGTACTCATAAGAATATTAGCTATCAGAACTCACTTCTACAATCTTGGTCTTTGCCAAGTTAAAAAAAAAACAAAAAAAAACAAAGGCGATACAATAAAGGAAACCCACTGGCTTAGTACCAATCCTGACCAATATTTATATCAGAACGAAAACATTTGTTATCCTTTCTAACAACTCACTGGTCAGAGGCAGAAACCTTCTAAGGGGGGATGAGGTAAACTAAACCAAGCTGTTATGTCACAAGGCCATACACCACCACCCCCCCCCACCCCCATGATGACTGTGTCATTCCGTGAGAAATCAAAATAAGGCAGACAGACAGACAGGTAACAAGACTTCCTCACTGACATGGAGGTGAATTTCTTTTGACAAGAAATTTATTGATGGTCTTAAAAGTCTTTTGTGTATGAACTAATGATTACAGCCAAATTTGACTGACAATCTTCTTGGGAGAGGGAGGGGGAGGTGGGGGGGGCAGAATAGGGTAGGCAGATACTACATGGACTTGACGATAGGTGATGATAACATGGCCCACCTGGAAACCTCTCGAATGACATCAGCAGCGCCTTGACCAAGGTCATCACTATTTTGTGATGGTGGAGAGAATGGCTGGTCACTCATAGTCATGTGGATTCTAAAACACAAAAAAAAAAAAGAAAAAAAAAAGAAGACAATAAATAAATGTTTATGTTTTTTTTTCCCTTCTGCAACATTGCCTCTCCACCATTCCTCTCAGACGAGAAAAATTACACTTTTGATTTTCACCGGGAGACAACAAAATAGTGTACACAGATTTCCAGAGTGATGACGTTTTGACCTAGTAAGGAGAACCTTTTCATCCCATCTTACTTGCTTATTTAAATTTGAAGAAACAATAGAGCAATTAAATCTGTCTGAGTGGTGTTTGTTGCATAACACACCATCTCAACGATGAATCGGTTTCATCCTCTTAACACTGACGGCCCATTGCCAGCTGCTGGCGACATGACCAATGATGATCAATACATTACAAGCACTTAATCAAACTAACCCCCCCCCCACACTAGACTTTGGCAAATGCAACAAACATTAATCCCTTGCTGGTGGTTAACGACTCCATATGATTATAAATTCTACCGAGACATGCAAAACAAACAATTTTTTTTTTCAAATGTTTAGTTTCACTGTGTTTTTTCTTGTTTCTTCAAGTAAACCCTAACTAAGGAAGTAACATGCAAGCAAACTTCTGAGTCACAAAATTATCAAAATTTAGCTGCCATTGAGGGCTGGTTTTTAAGTGAGGTTTCCTTACCCCTCTCCGGGTATCGTGGGGATGGTGGCCTTGATGCTGGCTGGAACGTAACCCTCGTCTTTAGCCGCCGCAGTCTCTGTGTAAACAGGAGAACGAGTGTTCAGACACATCATCATTTTTACAAACAATGGAAACAATGGAAAGGTTTATCAGAGAGTTGTATAAAGGTTGACCACCCAACATTACAGCATCGTTGCCATGACAATCGTTAGTGTCTAGAACGGCTATGTTTTGTTTGCAAATTTTCAATTTTTTATTTTTTTCATTTTTTTTTTGGCAGGCTTCTGGATTAAATTCAACACTGAGCATCTCTGAAATATGACTGCAAAAAAACTGATGCACTTAACAAAAGAGCCAACATTGCAAATATTTTTTCAACAAATTTGAAGTCATTGTTAATAGTTTTACCATGTTTTGCAGGGGGAGCACTGAATGAGGATATTTTGTATGATCAGTGAGTGTAACATCACCCTGAATGGAACTGTAGTGAGTTAGGATACGCACATTCAACAGAGGAATAGTAAAGATGAAAAGATGGCAGGGGGGAGGAAGGAGGGGGCAGGTGGAAGGAGGAGGAGGCAGGTGGAAGGAGGGGGAGGGGGGCAGGAAGGAGGAGGGGGCAGGGGGAGGAAGGAGGGGGCAGGGGAACGAAGGAGGAGGGGACAGGGGGAAGGTAGGAAGAGGGGGAAGGGGGAAGGTAGGAGGAGGGGGGCCGGGATGTGACTTACGTTCGATGTTAGAGTAATAAGTATGAAATGCGACGTGTTTGGGGATGTCAGGATACAGGTAGACAAGCTGTCCGAGGTCCTTGATTCTATCGGCCAAGGAGCGGATGTTGAAGTCATCTCCAGTGTATGGCTGTAGATTGAGTACCACCCTCTCACCTGCAAAACGATAAAGAACTCCAAATTCATAACACTGTTGCAACCATACAGTCGCATATAAATTGAGTACCACAATCTCTCCTGGAAACAATATAAAAACACCAAATTCATTACAGTTTCAAACGTACATTCACATTAAATTGAGTACCACAATCTCTACTGGAAACAATAAAAGAACTCCAAATTCATTACACCGTTTCAACCATACAGTCACATATAAATTGAGTACCACAATCTCTCCTGGAAACAATAAAAGAACTCCAAATTCAATACACTATTTCAACCATACAGTCATATAAATTGAGTACCACAATCTCTCCTGGAAACCATGAAAGAACTCCAAATTCATAACACTGTTTCAACCATACAGTCATATAAATTGAGTACCACAATCTCTCCTGGAAACAATGAAAGATCACTCCATTCACACTGTTTCAACCTGATAGTCATGTTAATAGAGTTGTACCCTCCCTCTTGAAGCAGCTTATGACATATTCCTGTAGGACGGCACAATGGTGGGGTAGGTGTTGTAGCTTTGCCTTCGATTTCAAGGCAAAGCAGATTATTTCCACATGAGATATAACAAATGTTAATCACATAATATTTGAAAGATCGAATAGAAGATGGGTATTGAAAGCACGCTGGACAATACAAAAGACTTATGAATAATTAAAAATGTCTCTAACTTCACCTCTGTCATTTTCGCCAACCCAAGCGATTGTGATCCCTCCGATCTCTGAGTCGCTGAATCGAAGTAAGAATGTGCCGACTGGTTTGGTCATTAGCAGTTCCTGGGCCTGGTGTCTGCTGACGAACCCCATTATGGATCTAAAAGAAAAGAATAAACCAGTGAAAGATTAAAAAATAGCAGTATAAATCTATAAACTCTTTGTACATTATTAAGAAAAACAGAAAATTGCAGTCCGTCCATTTACAGCATACTCCAGACTATGTAACATGGTCGTTCAAAACAAAGTTTCATTCTCTTTCTTTTATCTTGGTTTTACATTTCTGTGCAAATATTTCATTCGTTGAAAGATGTAATTTGTTCCATTCAACTCGTCTGCGCCTCGTTGAATGGAACATTCCATCTTTCAACTCATGAAATATTTACACTATTGCACTCATAACCATTTATTATTTGTATACCATTCCATACCTAGGTTTGTTTGCTAGTACATTCTACACTATAAGTAAGTTTGCTTGCTATTACCTACCATGCTATAACCATGTACCATGTTATTACTAGGTTTGTTGGCTATTACCTACCATTCTATACCTAGGTTTGTTTGCTAGTACATTCTAAGCTATATAGTAGGTTTATTTGCTATAACCTACCATGCTATAACTAAGTACCGTGTTATTATTACTACGTTTGTTCAGTATTCATGCGCTATGCTATAATTTCGTTTCAATACTTTTACTGACCCATCATTCCATGGCCCTCTAAAGTGCTTCCTTGTAAGCTCCATAACTCCATGAAACCACCTCCAGAAGGTGAATGTTCGGTTTGGCATTGGATCCTACACAAATGAGAAATGCAGCATATTAACATCAGGGAAACAAATTAAAATTATCGTCTCTAAACCTGCATAGCCAGTCACCTTTACAGAGAACCCTCAGGGCTAAACTTATCAGACTGATGCTGCTTGAAACCTCTTTAAATAGCTAATTGCAGCTCAAGACTATAAACCAGTACAGATCTTAGTAGACTCAATTATCCGATTAGAGAGTATTAACTTTGGTATAAATTCTGTGAAATATTCTACTTCTGCCAAAATGGGTCAATCACCCACTAACAAAAAATCCATCCCTTAACTTCATTCCTGTGGAGTCCCTTACTTAATTCCCAAGTCTAATCCCTTAACACTTAATTCTTAGGTCTAATCTCTTATTTAGTTCTCAGGTGAAATCCATCCCTTAACTTCATTCCTGTCGAGTCCCTTACTTATTTCCCAAGTCTAATCCCTTACTCAGTTCTAGTGTCTAATCCCTTTATCGTAATAGCAGCTGAAGGCAATAATATGCAAATTAGATGAGGCCAGCTGACATCTGCCATGACAATATATTGTATATGCATTGTGCCAGTATTGTAGGAATAATATGTTAAAACACAGTTAGGATACTGTCTGGTTTCCCACTGGCTCCAAGACAACAAAGGAACACAATATTAATCCTGCTCGGATACGAGAAAGCTCTTTTGGTCTGATACATATTATTATAATATATATATATATATATTATTTGTTTGTGGTCCCGATACACATTATTATAATATGCATATATATTTGTTCATGGTCCCGATACACATTATTATAATATATATATATATATATTTGTTTGTTGTCCCAATACACATTATTATAATATGCATATATATATTGCTCGTGGTCCCGATACACATTATTATCATATATATATATTTGCTTGTGGTCCCGATACACATTATTATAATATACATATATATTTGTTCATGGTCCCGATACACATTATTATAATATATATATATTTGCTCGTGGTCCCGATACATATCATTATAATATAAATATATTTGTTCGTGGTCCAGATAAACAATATTATAATATATATATATTTGCTCGTGGTCCCGATACACATTATTATAATAAATATATATTTGTTCGTGGTCCTGATACACATTATGATAATATATATTTGTTTGTGGTCCCGATACACATTATTATCATATATATATTTGTTCCTAGTTCGTGGTAACAAAGGATAAGGAAGGGGGTGGAAGGGGGGGGGGATGGTATAGCTTACTGTCCATTATGACAAGGTTACGTGGTCACTGGGATGCGGACACAAAAATGATCGAGCATAGGAAATGCATGACGTTACTTACCCTATTAAAGTTACTCCAGGTTATCTGTAAGCTAGTGAAGTCGTCAGTATTTATACTTTGGCCTATGGAAAGGAAAAAACAGTTCATCAATGAAAACTTAAAGTCATATTAAAAGACCCTTAATCGAGACTTGGAACAGATTGAATAAGTGTTCCCATTTATAAATACTTCTCATTTTTACTGGCGAATAATAAAACGAAATGAAAATGACATACTGTGATCGAATGCTCAGTGGTCTTAAAGTAAGGAAAATTCTTGATGACACAGAAAAAAGGCAGCATCTACCATTCTGATGACAAACATAACAGTTATACAAGAACCACTTCTATTGACTTTTCTTTCTTTCCATTTCCAAATCTTCCTACCTGGAATTTAAAAGTTCTTCAGCAGATTGGGGGGAGTGATGACAGATTTGAAACAACTGCTCATTCAGTTGTTAATTATTGTTAACGAACTACGTACTTTGAAAACGTAACTTTCCCTACTCCTCACGGATTAGTCCAATGAACGGGATGACGTCTGATGTGTGATGTAGGTATTGACCTCATTATATACGTGGGTTGGTACAGATGTCTCTCATGGTTAACCTGGCAAGCCCCCTACACAACCCCACCCCAACCCCCCCCCTCCCCAATACAAAAAAAACTGATCATTAACAGTCATGAGTATTGGCTGTAACCGATAGCAAGCTAAGAAAAATTGCTAACATTGATCAAAAGTATCTTCCTGGATGCTCTGATGTTCCACATTACTTCTAGCATGATAAAGGGGTCATGGTGGGGTCATGATGACATGAAATGGGGTCATGGGGTGCCACTTACAATCATTAAACTCGGTCCTGTAAAATGCTTTGGAAATGACACTAGAATGCTGTTGACATCTGAGGACGAGTTACCACTTCTTGTAAGTGCGGCCATCACTGACCTTTTACCTAGTTGTAGCCAATATCTTAGAAAACAAGGCAACTCAAGGCAGCTCAAACCCAAGTGGAAATAGCAAATTGAGTTGCTAACTAGAAATAGCAGGTTAACTCATTCATGAACACCCCCACACAGAAGATTTCCCTATTCTTGACATGGTAATGTTTTCGGAATGAAGGGTTGGGTGGGGAGGGGAGAGAGATGAAGGGCCGGGGAGGGGCCGGTCTAGGAAGTACTTACTACTGAAGGCCTTCGCTGCCAGATACTGAAGGTTATCATTGGACAGACTCCTACCGTTGGCAGCCATAAACTTGGAATTCAATGCCTTGGCCATCGCAGGCCACAGGACTTTGTCAGGAACCACAAACGGGATACGGCCCTGTGAAAGTAAAGAAGACAAAACAGCTATTTCAGTACCCCAAAAACCTTCCACAATTTGGGACAAAAAACTTCAGTTGTAAATAAAGCACTACACTACTTCTTGTTGCATTTTTTGTTTTTGTTTTCATATTTTGGTTATCTTTCTTTCTTTTCCGCCCCACTATTTGTTCTTTATATTTTATACCTGTTCTACTAGTATTGGCTGAAGAGCAAGATATATTCATATATTAATTTGGATGGTCTCAGATTGTTCTCTATTATTGAGAGAATTTGCACAAGTCAAAGTTAGTCAAAGAGATGTCCGTCCACGGGAGCTAACTTACAGTTCATCAATTCACATCTATAACACGATTTTGACATTCACAGTGGAGAAGTCGCAACTGCTTCAGACTGCTCCATGGCAAAGACCTTTCATAGGTAGCTGATACCTACCTATAAATTACTCGGCTCTAATACTTAATGTGTGTAAAGGGGACCTAGTTGTCTTTGGAGGGGAGGAAAATGAAGGAGTGGGGAGGAAGGAAGTTTGCCTGGAAAATTGATAGTCTGTCTGATAATCTAAGCCTCCTTGAAAGGGGATGCAACAGTTTGTTTCACTCTCCTCCCCCCCCCTCCCCCACAAATAGTCTGTCACCCCTTGAGTGAATATACTCTACTTTTAGAGTGAAAATAGTACCTTTCATTCGGAATATTGAAAGGAGATGAACTCCAAGATTGGAGGGAGGGATGTGGTGGGGTGGGGGGGGGGAGAGGAAGGAGGACTGAAGGAGGAAGAGGAATACAATTATAATGTTACTATGTTTTCCCATTGCCTAAGTACTAGTAGTCCGTTAGTTTTTTGACATGAAAACTTAGAAAAAGATGAGAAAACATTTGAAATATGTTTTGCTTGTTACGACAGTAAAAAACCAAATGTTAATCTTGCAATAAGAATTAACAGATAAGAAGGCTAATAGCAAGCATTCTCCCCCCCCCCACCCACCATTCCTTGCCATGCCTCCCCTCCCCCACCCTAATACACACACATCTACTACAAGGACAAGAAATTAACTTGTACATTCAATCCCACTTTTCACATTCCATGAAACCAAGTGTTAAAAGATGAAGAATCAAACAACGGTCATGAAATTTCAACACGTTCCTTATACAAAGAAAGCAACAAAACGTATCAACCGGGTACTTACCTCCCAGGAAGGGTACCGCACTGCTCACAAGTGGGTAACCGTGGCAACTACATGCAGTAGACTGCCAGACACAAACAGCTTTGAATATAAACATGGCCGACAATTTCCACGGTCACTAATTATCGTCAACAGTGCTCAAAACTTTTTCACATGTAACTTACCATTTACTTACTTAGAATGAGTAACTTGTCAATTTTCACAAAAACAATTTGCTGAAACTTCACTCGGCATTCTATACGAGTAACCATCACGGCATGTAGTCACGGAAGCACTACTTCCAAACTTTCATAAAAAGCTTGGATTTTGAAATATCTATCCCCTTCTATGGAAAGCCAAATTACTCTTTACTTTTTAATAACGTGGAAATAATGAGTCGATAATATAGGAGGCGATCACCAATCAATAACTCAGGCCACTGGCCGATAATCCTGGCCTCTGAAAACAATTTGATCAAATTCCAAAATTTGATCAACCCACAAGTTGATTTCAAACAAATTTATTGATCCAAAATCCAAGTTGTTGGTTTAACAAACCCTAGTGAGCAATCATATGTTTTTGTTTATCAGTAATAAATCTAGTTTATGTCCGAAGACAATTTTTTTTTTAATTCGTAAAATTTCCAAGTTACCTTTCCTCTTTTAAGTAACATATTTATTTCACTTCCCTTTACAAAACAATTACCAGCTAATTTATGGATAGGGCAGGATGAAACCCCAGTTTGCAACCCCAGTTATTTTGGTCCCCCTCCCCAACCCCCCCCCCCCCCCCAAAAGGAATGATGTAATGTAAACTGACACCATATCAGGATAGCAGTTTTTTTTTCTTTAATTTTGGAAAACCAATTTAAGCCAATATTTGTATCTGTCAAAACATTGACCTTCATTAATCAAATAAACACAGAGTAGGTGCAACAGTATGAAACCAAGAGATCCTACTACCATGAAGGAGGACGGGTTGGAAGAGAGAGATCCATGACCAGCTGATCTTGACAGCGTTTTCATCGTTTCCTTGAACTTAAAGCGAGGTGGGTTGGGGGGAGGGGGAGATGAGGGGTGCATTGGAGGGCATGTAACCAAAGAGAGGTCTTTAGAGGAAGGGGGTAGTAGTAGTCACTTGACACCCCCATGAGACTTACCATCATCCTCATCCATAGGATAGAAGTATCAAATGTAGCCATGACACTGTACTTACTTGCTCTGCAAAGGCATTGTCCCACAGTACAGTAGCCATTGCATTGGATTCTTGATTGCCATGAACAATCACCACCACGGGAAGAGAAAGGGTCTACGAAACAAATATCACGGAACGGAAGAAAAAGAACATTCAAATCTCTGCACTCTGCAGCCAGCCGTGAACGACTTGGCCACCCCCTCTGAGACTGGCCCCCTCTCTGCACCCATGGAGCAATGGGGTACGTGGCAGTTTGCGCTGTGACCAACGGTAAGAGCTGACGAGCTTGGCAGAGGATGATTTAGGATGGTAGAGAGCGGTGTAGCTACTAAATTTAGAAAACTATCCCGTGTGGAGCTCGCTGCGATGTAGTTATCACATGAAGTTTGGCGGAATAAATGAACCGAACTTATTATGGGGCAGATTTGACCCATCGGTCACCACCACCAGGAGACACCATCATGGTTCTTCTAGTAAAAACTTGTTCATTAATGAGGACCCCGGGGTCAAAAAGGAGAAGTTTAAAAAGAACTACCCATAAACACCATCCTAAATCAATCTTCCAAGTTCACCAGCCGAAAGGGTACTTACTTGGTCGATCAAGCGCAAGAGAGATAGAGAGAGAGAGAGAGATGGATGGATGAAGAGTGAAAAAAAAAAACAGGGATGAGACTTTGAGAGAGACAAGCAGACGAGACAAGACGGACGGAGTGACGGACGGACGGAAGCAAGAGAGGAAAAATGAGGGCATGCTTGAAGCTGGTCACTTACTGCTTCTGAGAAGGCATTATCCCAAAGAATAGTAGCAAGCGCATTGCATTCTTGATTACCATGGGACACCACCACAACGGGAAGTGATAGGGTCTGAGGGATCAAAGAAAAGATGAAAGCAAAAACAACAAAAAATAAAAAAAAGTAATAATAGTACTAAATAAATAACTGGTTTAGAGTAACTGCAGCCAAAAATGAGAGGAAAACAGCTGTGCAAAAAGATTTTTGATGATTGATGGTAGTAGTAGTAGTCATTATAATTAAAGATAAAATAATATTAATTAGAAACAACTATAGCAAACAAAATTAAAATCGGTCCGATTATTGCTTCCAACGTATCAGATACGGTCACTGCATAGAAGCGTAGTTATTTTGTTTCCTCGCCCTGTCTAGTTTGTGGTTGATGGATGTTTTGGACTGAGTATACACAAGGGGTGTCAGGGAGGAGGGGGGGCGAGGGATTTCATATTTAAGACAGTTAATAGATTCATTGGAAAATTGATAACATAGCCTCTTCATAAATTTATTTATATATTTTTTATAATTAGATCCCACCAAAAAGTTCCTCTAGACAGAATAAATTAATTACAGTATCTTTTCAGAGCCAGTCATAATGATTAATGCAGAAATTGATGGCATCTCTTTTCTTTTCCTGCTTTTTATAACAACATGTTAATAAGTCATCTATTTGAAGCACCAGTAACCATCAAATAATTCTGTATTGACTTCTAATTACTATGACAAAAGGCATATTCTCAGTTAATTGTTGGTAAGAACAGTAGGCAATTATAAAGAAAAGTGTTTGATTTTGGGAGAGGTTTTGTTCAATTCGCCTCAGCAATCTTTAAGGATGGTTGTTACATTTTCATATCCATCCCATTTCTATCAATCCAGTACATATTTTCACAACAGGATCTTTTTGACAGGATTCAAGCCCTTTAATAAATCAATTCCACACAAACTATGAGATGGACTTCTTCTTCTCCTTCTTGTGCCATTTAGTATAATCAGTTGGTTATTAGCCCTAGTAGCTTCAGCCCAAAGTGATACATGCAGATTAGGCAAGTCCCCAGGTACAGATCCTATCAAAGCTTTGCAGATTTTTAGCAGGAGTGCTAAACATTTTTGTTGTTATTGCGAGTTCAGAAACATCTCTGTGATACCTTTTGAGCGACAAACCGTCAGACTATTTCATGCTCGTGTATTTTCTACAACGGGAGAATGAGACTAGGTTGAGACTAGGTTAAAAATGATGAAACATGAATTGATTATCTTCCTTCACAAACTTCACTCTCTAACCTGTAATTTCTTCCATCCAGATATGATAACACAATTTAACACTCTTTGCAGATTCTACAACAAAATATCACAAAATTGAAATCAATCCCCGAAACCTCTTACAGAGCTTTTTCAGAAAGTTTATACAAATGTGGCAAACAAAATTTATTTGATTTTTCTCTATTTTTTGTTTCTTCTTTTATTTCTTCCTGGCTTTTCTTTCTTCTCATCGGTATTTTCTGGAAGTCAAAACCTATTTTTTGTCAGAATTAAGTTTAAGAAAAAGGGACGAGGGAGTAAAAAATCTGACATTTTTGTGGCAAGTGGCAAGAAAAAAAACAAAAAAAGAAAATGTGTGTGCAGAATCTTATGAATGCAAAGTTTCTTTTAGTGTGTTGTAAAATACCTCCCTTAATTTTTTTTTTTCATTTTTCTTTTTTTGCAGTTCTTTACCAGCAGTGTAAACAAAAGTTATTTATGATTAGCCATCAAACCACCATAGTAAGAGCATGAACACTACAAAATGTCGGCAGAGCTTAGCTTGAATACATGCTAATATGTGAGCTAACGGCATGGTGACTAGTTGGCCCATTTAGCGATGTTCAGAATGCAGAGGCAAATGGGTACATATTTCTGTGTTTATCATTTCAAATTCACGATAAATATCAGAAGATGGGTTGAGGGAGGGGGAAAAGGGGAGGGGGGTTGGGATGACATCAATAAAGACATATTCATATCAACATGAGAGAGAAATAAATGCATAAATGTATACTATACATGAAGAAATACTTTTGTCTCTAACTTCACTTAATTAATGGCAGACAACAATGATAGCAATTTAGTAATAATTAACATTGTAGATTAAGTTAAGGAATTGCCATAACTAAATCATCATTGGATAGCTCAGTTGGTCAAGCACTCCCTCACTATTAGCAGTCTTAAACACAGTGTATTTCCCCTTCAATATAAATATTTCTTACATTTTTTTCAGTAATTGGATAAACGTTAACAATGTTTATTGTAACACATGTCTGTCTAGTAACAACCCTTGAAGTGCAATACAAAATTTACAACAAAGTCCAATCAGCCAACAGTACATTAATGGGCACCTCCACTCACACACCCCCTCCCCCCCCACTATCTCTCTTACAATCACTATTCCCCCCCCTCCCAATTGATACCAAGCTACCAATTGTTCAAAGAGAAACATTCAAAAGGACTTTTCTAAAAGGTTTCTGATATTCGGGTTCAGAAACAGAGGAGTGGTTAACTATGGAGTCAACATTCTCAGTTATTGGAAATGCTTGGAAATAACTGTTGAAGTTTGCCTGCGAGTGGCCATTATATGACCATCTAGCATATTTTGTAGCTATACTGCTGACCTCCCAAGAGCTTCATATGAGTGACGTTAACTATCAAAGGTGAACAGACATTGATTAAAATAATCATCAAATATGTCTTTTGAATTTTTTGAAAATTGTCTATGTCCTCTTTAAAGGTGATTCTGTCATAACGATCCTCCCCCCCCCCCCGGGCAAGACAGTCAGATAACCTTTGACCCAAGTATCAATACAATAAGACCATCCCTCAGCTGTGCTTATTGAGTAGCGACTGAAATTCCCTAAAACAGCATAAATCCAGCTTATAATAGTCAAGTTTGTAATCTCATTTTATAAATGTGAATTGAGGAGATGACACTTCTTCATGCTTCCATTAACTTTGTATTATTTCTGAACAACGCTGACCATTAAATAATGATCTTTGGGCCTTTTATAAAGTGGCAGATTAAAGGGCCTTTTTTAAAGGGGTGATCCACTGATTAATAGCAGTGGTCTGTTACGTATCATAATCAATTTTGCATTTCCCTTGTTTCGGCCTAAAGTTAGCAGTAACCCATTTGATATAAACCAATGACGGTTTTCTGTTCCAGAAAACAACTAAACCAACATTCACAACCTTTACCTGAACATGAAAAAAACCCAGCCAACTATTAAAGCGACTAACCGGACAAACTAATAGACACCCCACATGTAAAATCAAAGGGAGTAGTTAATCACATGATCCACACACAAAGATCCATCTACACACAACAGTTTCACCTAATAGAAAGAATAGTCATTCTACAAACACAACCAACCAGCTGATTTAATAAATTCAAAATTCAAAAGAAACATCTTTTCTTTTAACCAGAGACAGGACCCGATGTTTCAAGAATAACGAGACGATCAGAGTTAAATGTTTCTTACCCTGACATGGAAGACAAGCTCGCCGCTGGAAACTTTAAACTGGGACTGGAACAAAACTGTGAACTTCTCCTCGGTAACAAACTGTGGACATAAAAATTAGGTCCAAAAATATCATGAAACCTTTGTCCGACAGTTACAAGAGGTTAGTAACAATACGGTCAGACATGCTGAATGTTACCTGTGTGTCATTTTCTACAGCATTGTTCCAAATCCCCCCTGCCTTTCTTTGGGGTGGGGAGGGGGGTGGGGGGTGTACTTAATATCTTAACGGTGAATTGCCGCCCTTCTCCCAACTGGCATATGAAACCAAGGTTACTAGGAATGTTTTCAATAACTTGACAGCCATTTTCGGACAATTTTTAGATGTTAGTGTCCCCGCTATACTGTCCCCCCTCATATCATGCTTCCAAGCACTTGTACTGACAGTATGAACAGTTCCGAACCTTTATGTAATAGAACCAGGATATCGGTTTGTAATGGTCATACTGTCAGTACCAGTGCTTTGAAGCATGACATGAAAGTACGGCTTACAACACAATATCCCGTACCAAATGCCGTAAAGATGCTCGCATTGCACAAACAAACTCACAAATCTTTTTCTATATAGTTATGGATTTGTTTCTCATAAAAGGACTGTGAAAAACACCGCCAATCCAAGGCTTTTGTCGGTCACTAAGGATGCTAGACGGTATTTCCATGGTATCAACATTTATCTTTCACCAATATAACATCTCTACAGCATTTCTGAGAAGATATACTTCTCTTTCAAAAGCAAGAAACCAAAGCCCAAAAGCAAGCTCTGTTTTTCAACAAGAGACAATTGGTCAGAAAAGTTGACCAACCCCAACGGTTCTTACATTCACTTTCACAGTAGCATTAAATAACCCCAAGTTCAAACTTGAAAGGTGACCTTTTTTGTGCATGTTTGCAAACAACCACAAAATCTGCTTTTTCCACTCGGCTAAAGTTTGTGGCCATCAACAAATTTGATGGCACAAGATACAAGAACTACGAATCTAACAAAAACTAAAAAACATGGAAAATTGCAAGTGAAAGGCCCTCTCTTCCTGAGTGGCTACTTCCTCTTAACAAAGAGGAATACTTAAGTAGAGATAAGCACTAAAATACACCTTATGTTTCTCTCTGTGACCACAATCATATGCAGTAAACAACCTATAGATCCTCTTCACTGAGAAAAACAGCAAAAACTATATACACTGTTTCCTCTGCCTGAAGCCCTACACAATGATTTCCCGTTCAAACAAATAAACAATGGAAATGTTTCGGTAGTAACGGTTTCTATGTTGTTACATGTTCATAGTAAACTTTGTGAGTGTCGGACAATGTTTTACTAGGCAGTCTGGTTTTATTGATTACATATAAGCATTTCAACTTCTGGTGTAACTTGATTGAGTTGTGCAACTAGCAAATTTGGAAAAAAATGTGTTGTAATGAGGGGTTAATGCTTACAAGAAAAGAAAAAAAAAGTAAAAGAAAGATAAAAAAAATAATAAAAATTCAAAGAATTAACAAACAGAAATGCTAATTTTCATTAATAACACCTGTTTACATGCAAGTGTCTCTGTGTCTAAACAAGTAAAACATTTGATTTTATTTAGTAAATATTTTAGTTTATTTACATGGACATTACTCTGCTATTTCAGAATTGATTTGTTTTAAAAGTCATGGAAAGAAAACGATGAGTCACTGACCTCTGACCCCCGTCTGTCTGCCCTTCGGATCCTCTTAAGTGACTGTAAACAAACAAGTGTGAAAACAAATAAAATATAGCAAAATAATAATCATAGCTAACCTTCCTCACTATGGTTTTATTGTCTGTAAATATTGACAAGAACTTTGGCATCAGAAGAATGTCATTGCATACTCGTGTTATGGACAACGGATTAATGAATGGGTCCCACCGATGAATCAGTGGCACCGACGATTGAATAGTAGTAAGAGAGAGGGGAAAAAGGGATGCTATGGACGGAGATTAACAAATTCCAGTTGTGACCGACATCTGACCTTCACAAATATATAACCTAGCATGAACTTTTAGAAAACGTCTATTTGAATTAGTCTACGGTCTAGTGAAAATACAGCAGGACACTTTCGTTTCCATCTTTCGGAAAAATTGAAAGTAGGAATTCATCCGTACAGTGTGGCAAGACCGTAACAGATCAGAAAACGAAAATCCAGGACGTTATGATTTGACCATGAAAAACGGCGAAGGTTTTTTTTAAAACTTTTTTCCTGACTTGTTAAACATACTAGGTAGTAATATTCATTAATAAGGACTGTCAGATTAAAGAGGAAATTCAGTAAGGGATAAAAAAGGAATTGTTGCGCAAAAGTGCACAGAGGGTGAGAAGTAACAAAAAAGAGGCCAGGTACGGTTACACCTACGGTTCTCATTCGTACAGACTACAAGACCACTACGTACCATATTTCTAAATGTGACATTCAGCACCCCTGTGTCCTTGTGGTATTCCATTACGCCACAATTATTCAGGATATCTCCACTAGTTTCACTGCACAGGAAAGAAAAACAAAAGATGGAATACTCGACGTGTGTTTCCAGCTACTGAAAGTACCCCCCTGCCTTGATGTGTATCGAGCTACTGAAATACTCCTGAATTGAGGAGTTTCGAGCTACTGAAAGTACTCCTACACCGAGGTGTTTGGAGCTACTAAAAGTACTCCTACACTGAGGTTATTCAAACAATAGGCATAGGAGGCGGGGGGCTGCAGTCCCCCCAACCAAAACTTTTTGTGAAAATTCCGGCAATATGCTGAGAATTTTTCGGGCACCTACTGAAAGAAGAATAATTTGCAATGTGTTTTTCAATGGTTAAACTTATATTATTATCATCATTATTATTTTAACAACTTCCCCAATAATAGTAACCAATTTGGAAGGGTAATAACACGGAAAATGATTGTATGTTATTGGCATGCGATGTAATAACCGATTCATGCCTATATGATATGCACATTAACATGTTGAACGTGCGAAAACTTTTGGTTATATTTTTCGGGCAAGTCGTTACAGCCCCCCAAATCAAATTAGGTTCCTACGCCTATGATTCAAACACAAGTCAAATTTACTACTTAGTGAGACTAAATGCATCAAGACCAACATAGAACACCACCAGAGAGACAAGCTCATTTTACCAAAACCTGTTAAGACACTTTTGTCATTCTTTTTGTCTTCAACACAGAAGATGATAATTAGGAAATAATTTAGTGCTTGAAGTTCGCGTAGCCGCTTTGAAGGCTCCGAACGATATTTCACTGTTGTCTCCTTTCCGTCCCTCCACATTATTGAAAAGATTTCGGGGTGACCCTAAACAAGTCAAAATGAGGGGCCACTGGAGTTCAAACTGGTTCGGTGTAGATTACATTATATGAGACTGGCATGTTGTGTGATAGCAAATACTATACATGGTGTTGCAAATAGCACAGACAAACACAGAGCCAGAAACAAACACACACCAAAGTCAGAGAGACAGACAGACACATGGACACACCACTATCAGGTATTGCTTCACACTGCAACAGAATTGCATTACAGCTTGCAATAGTTGCAACAAGGGGGTGTGGTGGCAATTATTGCTAGCTGTCAACTAACTTTCTTTTTTGCTATCCTTGAGACATCTTTTCTTACTGTTAAGCAACACCTCACCACACCACACCTAACTTGACCGCAAACTATAAAGTATGCTCCATGTCCCGTTTTACTACTATCGGGCGCGAAATTACATTCACAAACAAGGAAAGTAAAACTCGCTGAGGTGGCCAATAATTGGAGGATCTGTCTTCCAGCAAAATAACCATTAAGTAGTTCCCCTATTGCGTTAAGTTACTAGTCATCTTTAATGAAACAAATTAACAAATAACAAAAGCCTAACAAACAACTGTTAGGGAACGGACAAAACATCACATCCGATGTGTGACATCATGAGCCAAATCTAGAAGTCAACGACCAGTGTAGTGGGTGGTACTCACTTCATGTTGGCGCTTTCATTCTTTAGTAAAGCCTTGGCTTGGCTCTCACTGCAAGGAAACGTTATCAGAAAGAGAAAGAGCAACAAGTTATAGATTGATAGTATTCGGTGACGTTTACGACAGAGGTGGCCGAACACCCTCTGATCTACTTCGAGATACGTGAAATGCTACAAAGAGAATCAAACTGTATATGTATTGAAACGAGGTGAACTGTTTCATCAGCAAGATAACACGATACTGACACGATGGAATAAACGGTTAGAAAAGGCACCAGAAGAAAAACAAAAATGGTTCAAAAAAAATTGTTTGGAAATTTTGCACAAAAGTTTTTCCTTCAATTAAAAAATCCTTAGAGTGAAAGGGAAGTATTCAGTTCATTTTCTTTCACTTTCATGTTTTTGGGGGAGTGGGGAGTGGGGAGGGGGTTGATGGTTCCTGTATTGTGAAATTGTGAGTAACATTAGACATTGAGGCAGTCACTCCCTACTTATGACAGCATTAGTCTCCAATTATACTGGAATGCTGAATAATGGGGAGGCTGCATTGAAAACTTCTATTATTACTTTACTGCCACCCCGCAAGGCAGCTTTCCTCTCCATTTTGGAAACATGTTTATGTTTTTAAGAACTATTAAGTTTTGGAAAAGAACTTATGAGCAATTAGAATCTCCAGAAAACTCCTTTTGAATTTTTGGTTTTTCATTCATGATAAATGAGGGCAACAGCGACCACCTGTAAATGGTGAGTTTGGGCTGGGTTTGGTCAGTCCTTAATATTAAGTCAAATTTACCTTATAATGGTAGCTTTTACTTGTGGTGGTGTCATGTGAACGTTTAGTTTCCCTCCGACCAATAATCTGTAAAAACAACACAGAAGTTATGAACTCATGCCATCGTGTATAAGCGTTGTCTTCTACACAATTCAAAACGTCATAAAACTATAGGTGTGATTGGGTGGATAGTAAATTACTTACCTAGCCAAGGCTGAAACAGAGGTATTAAAGAGGGGGGAGTGGAGGTGTGGTGGGAGTGGGGTAGGAGAGTGGGGAGGATGGGACAATGTGAATTTTGGGGGCTGCAATTCTCAACACTAAATAGGATGATGCTTCAAGCAGTCTGATCTACTGAATGAAAGTTTGGGCCTTCATTATATCAAAACGTTATTATTTGGTTAACTCCTGTCCAAGAGAGGAGAGTTACTCGTTTGTTTTCAAATATCTTCACATTTCTGTTTGGTTTATTGAACAACTACTCTTTTAAAGTAATAAAAGAATGAATAAATTCATCAATAATGCAAATAAAAAAAACCAGCATCTTGGTATAATTTTTGTACTGGTGCTAATGACGACACCTGACTCTCTCTAAATATTAAGTAATAGAATATTTGATCCAAGACATCCTTATATTAATTTTTTCTTTGGAACTACCGGTACAGTACCTTACTGACGCTGAAAATCTGGTTTCTTTCTTCAAAACTTGTGGAGGTTGCTTTTCAATTATAAAGGTGCTGCCAAGAAAGAAAAAAAAAAATAGAAGAAAAAAAAAAAATTAAACAAAACAATTAAGAAACTTTACCTTTCAAACATTTCATAATTCCAATGTAAAAGCAAGACTACTAAAAAAGCAAACAAATTTCTAGCTCACAGAAATACCATGCTGTGAAAAGTTTCACAATCATCACTGAGAAAACAAGAAAGAATCTCTACGGCATTTTCACACTCCGTTTCCCAGGGCAGTGAACTACTCAATGGATCTGAAAATCTGATGAAAACTGATAAAGCCATTTCCAAATCTACATCTGAATAATCATTTTTTTTTAATTTAAAAAAAAATTAAAATAAAGTAAAAAATAAAAATAAATAAATAAAATAAAATAAAATAAAATAAAATAAAATAAAATAAAATAAAATAAAATAAAATAAAATAAAATAAAATAAAATAAAATAAAATAAAATAAAATAAAATAAAATAAAATAAAATAAAATAAAATAAAATAAAATAAAATAAAATAAAATAAAATAAAATAAAATAAAATAAAATAAAATAAAATAAAATAAAATAAAATAAAATAAAATAAAAAGTTATAAAAAGAAAATCAATACTTGATGCTTGCAAATGCAATAGTAGTTAACACCGTACCTTGTAACCAAAGTTGACAGCAAGGTTGTAATCTTGTTGTCCAACTCGGGCAACAAGTCAAGACTATGCATATTGATAGGGAGCTGTTGTCTCAGAAGTTCTACCCTTTTGATCTGTTGTCTGTTTTGCCAGATAATTTCGGCCAGTTCTTCGCACCTGCAAGAGAGAAAGAAAGAAAGAAGAAAAATATCGACAGCTGTTACCATATGATATTAATATATATATTCATATGTTTGTACAGGACAATGGAAGAAGTACTACTGCACTTTTACCTGGATCCATCAAATCTAACAAACTGATGATAACATTGTAGCACTGTGGCACGAAGCTCAGCGCTCTCGATGGAACGTGATTTATAGAAATTAAGACTGAAATTTGAAAACCTCAAATTTTCGCCCAAATTTGATCATTTTGTAAGGCTTTATATACCCAATATGTTTTTTGCAAATTTTGGCCCCAAATCACAGTTTTAAATCTTCTCAAAATGATGCCGAGAACGCATGCTGACCCCTTTATCATGTATCAGACATTATCAGTGTGTAAAGTAGGTCAATACTGTTCAGAAAGCCAGTCTAATTGGAATGTTCAAATTGTTATATCATAATTTAATATATTGATTTTTCAATAATATCTGATACATGACAAAGGGGTCAGCATGCGTTCTCGGCAGAATTCCATTGAGGAGATATCATTGACTGCTCAATCCTCCACTGAGCAGAATTAAGATTTTATCTTGATAATTATCATATATATTTTGTTATCCATTACTGTAAAACAGCTTATTGGGCTTTGGTTGACAATTGCATCCAACGTACTGTACTTAACATCCCTCAAATATAAGAGAGACCCCATGACACCATCATCCCATCATCACACCACCATCACACCATCATGACACCATCACACACAATGACACCATCATGTGTTTTTTTTTGTTCAATTAATGATGGTTAACCAGCAAGTGATTGACAAATCCAATGTATCCCTCAGAATTTTTGTGACCAGACATTTTTTCTCTTCAAAATTTAGTAAAAACTCTCACATAAACGGGAAACATGAGATTGTCTAAGTCAGCATGCTGCCTACTGTAACTACGGAATAGTCAATTTTCGAGTGTGCTAATAACCTATGCCACCCTTAACTGCATTCCCACTGTAGACCCACTACCCACCAATGCATCACCCCCCCCACCCCCTCCAGCTGACCTCACCTTACACATGATTCCTGGTACAGTTCTATAGAACTCAACCAACCTTATTAACAACAGCAGAGATGTAAGTCATTACAATTTTCAAAAGCCATTGAATCCCACAAGCCAAAAGGTATTACTCAATAAAGAAACCTGTACCATATCAAGATGTGTGTGTGGATGAGAAAGAAAAATAAAAATAGGAAAACTTGTGTCAGATAGAGGTAATGTTGTTCATTCGGGTGAAACAATGGTCAAGTTTGAAACAAAACATATCGGACGATTTAAAGGAACGATTGTGGGCTGTCAAATTTTCCCCACATCTTCCAGGAAAAAAACGGTTTCCCTTTTTATTTGCCAATGTAATGGAAATTGAAAGTAGAGCTCGGCACGAAGTTGAATCCAGGCTGGGTTTCAACAGAACTCTCAAAAAGGGGAAAATCCCATGGTGCTAATTTCAACTGAAATGTGTCACATGCTATTCAACCATGGAATTGTTGTCAATAGAGCAGTGACAATCTAGTCACAGACAGAGAAATGGCAAGGAACCAAACAGCCATTTATATTTTACAAAGAGCTAGAGCACCATATTAAAGGCACAGTAGTAGCTCATGTCATATTTATCATAATTTGGACAAGTGTGTCTCAATGAAAGAAACTACTTGGCACCTAAATTTAGGTGGCAACGATTTTTATAACTCGCCCGCCCTCCAGACACTACCTGAAACGACCGGGTGTTTGGCATGACAGTGCATTCGGAGTATATAGTATTATGGTGTTCCCCTATTTTCATGCGACCTGTTTTTTCGTGCAGTATGCACATACAGCGTTAAGCCTACATCTAATTTAGGCTAGGCCCTAGTCTAACATCACGAAAATAGGTCTCCATCCTACCGCCATACTAGGTTACACTATAAGACTAGTCTAACCCACAAATCTTGGGGACCATGGGGAGATTGTTTGATTCCTCGTTCGCAATTCTGTTGCTTGATTCCGCGATCTTTTCACTTTCTCTGAGTATCAGTGGTCAAGTGTATATATATTAACAAAGTATCTACTATCTAACCACACACACAAATCTTGTTCAGATCGTTCTTGATTTCGACCTTCGCAAGAACGTCAAAACGACCATCTTTTCACTTTAACACATAAGTTGATGGGCCTTTTCCATTGAGTTAATTGTATGCAACGGAATCACACACTAACGGTCCTTTGACTCGGTCACGTGAAATCAGACTTGATTAAGTTGATTTAAAGTTACAGCACTCAGTTTATCACTAAAGGGAGAATGTTAATACAGAGCTCCTGAATAGAAGTAGTAACCACCACTTTGGAAATAAAATCAGTCAACAGTTAGTTGGAACAGAGAAGTGATGCATCATGTCATACGGCACATACCACGTAAGGACAGGGGGGTATACTAGCCGTATCACTTTTACCAAGCTCGACAGAAGGCTGGCAACGCAACCCATCGATCGATGCAGAAATAAACAATGGTGTCGTGTGCAAAATACTATAAACACTCTGTTTGCAGCACGACTAAAACTTACCAAAAATTTACATTCTTTCGTCGCTTCGTGATCTCTCACGAGCAAAAGAGGGAAAAGATTAATTCCACAAAACCAAGCTCACAAATTTTCAAATGAAATGAGTAAGAGACAAAAGTCACTGACAAAAATTTGAAAAATTTTGACATCTGAAACTCCATAACCTCACACACACACACATGTGTGTGAGCTATACAAATAGGAAAAGAAACAACAAAGGGCGGCCTTTGGAGAGATAAATACCTTTTCTAATTTCCAATTGTCATGTTTTTTGTTGTTGTTCTTTTCACTTCTTTCAAAATGCACGATTAATGTTGACATATGTAAGCTTAATATTAAGATGTCGGAAAACCACACTGGAAACATACAAAGCAGACAATTAAAGAAACAAGAAGGGATTTCTTTAAACCAAATATTGAACTGAAGATTATTTACCCGCATATTTCTTAGTATCAAAGCGATTTGGTTGTTGCTGTTTCCAACCTTAGATGAAAAGGTTTCCAAAAGTAGTATTGTTGACATGATCCTTGTTTTTATTTTTATTTTTTTATTGATGACACAACTAACAATGTAAAGCAACCTTGAACATAAACTAAAACATTGAGCATATGGTATGGAAAATGAAACAAATCCTGGTTAGGGGGTGGGGGGAGGGGGGTTTTCCCAAGTTATTCACAGAAGCCACATACCAGTACATGAAACGAGAGTCTACGAAACTTGCAATATGACAGTGTAATCGCTAACTTATGAGAGACTTGTTCTTTACGATGCTAATGTACGTACACAATGTGAGTCGAGTCATCACATATTAATATGGAACACCCACCACTAACTTGTTTCTAAAGGGCTTCCACCTGTATCGCATTATCAATTTCAACTTCAGCTTCCAATGTCACGTACAAGATCTTTCAGGTTGCCCGTAGCTTTCTGAATGCTGCACCACGTTTATGGAACTCTGTCCCCGTTGAAATTAGGTCTTTTAGATTCCATAATTCAATTAAATCGCGCTGTCTTAAAACTTGTCTTTTCTCTCAACTCTATTTATAGTATTTGCTTATCCAGAACCCCGTAGAGCCCATTGAACTACTTTTGTTGGAGTCTGTGCTATATAAGGCTAGTTATTATAATTGTTATTATTTCCCATCAAGAAAAAGGGCACATTTTGCATGTAGTTAAATGTCATCCTAGGGGAGTTGATAGCACGTAACATTTGGAACAAGAGAAAAGTGGAGTTTAATTAGTCTAGTTAATAGAGATTCAATATCTATTTCTACATCACTCAGCATTAGGTTATATCTAAGATCCTCCCACACATAGATACACTACTGAGGCAGGATATTCAAACTATGGGTTCCAGCAGAGACGATCCCAGCCGATCGAAGGCATTTACTCGACAGTTTCTTCAATAATCTACATACTAAATCAATCACCATATGTCTAGGAGTGTTAGCCTAGGAGTAGCTAACACCTAGGAGTGTTAGCTCAGTGGTTAACGCCGGTGCCTTCCAATCATAAGGTCCCTGATTCGAGTCACTCCAAGATTAATGTATGTCATCCAGTTACAAAATTGTTGACAAATGACAATTCATAATCATGGATGTTAAATATGAATGTAAGAGACTGACTTCGGTCAGCTTGCGGCTTTGATAAACCAATGAGGCTTCTTCGCCAGTTCCTGCTTGCAGGAGGATCTAAAATACATGCATACATACATACATATGCAGATTTTCAGAGCAGACATTCTAATCCATCAAAACGTATCTTTCTCTTTCCCTTAAATTGTTTATTTAGCGTTCAAAGAGGTAAAAGGGAGAAGAGGTTCCATAGCAGTGGGGTGACGCATGAATGCTGTATGAACGTGCAACGGAAATCCTGTGCTGTGTGCTCTTCATAAAGACTTTTGTTTACCGAATCAACAGAAGGTGCGCGGAGATAAAGGAAAACTCGATTCACTTTGGACCTCCTGTTGCATTGTTCAAATAACACTTTATGTAAGTTTCTTAAAGATAACAGAACCCATTGCATATTAAACCCTACTCCGTTAGCATAGTCCATTTTTCTTCTTTCTTTTTATTATTTTGCATACCAGCACTGGGTGGGATTCTTTGGCCAGATATGAAAATTGATAGCTTAAATATTTAAATATCATTAAATATAAAAAGTTAAAAAAAATATATAAAAATCAAAAAATTAAAATTAAAAATTAACTATAAATATATAGTTAAATATAAAAATTAAATATAATATAAGTTTAAGTTTAAGTTAATTTAAGTTTTGGGACGTACCAGCTCTGGAGGGTGTCCAGGTTACCCTCGGGTGGACCGCCGATCCCAGCCAACTGCTGCTGCCTCTTCCATCGGATCAGCTCGTCCTCCAGGACACGGTGTTGAACTTGACCCAACAGCTCAAACGTCTGCTGGTGTTTCTGGGCCAGTTCCTGTCGAGAAAACGCATGAAGGTATGTACTAATAACAGTGTAGCGGTACATACGTAGCCTACATTCTCAACTCAGGGAGTGCTAAGTGCATGCTCAGATATCCGTATTAGTCTTATCTGGACAGACTGGAGGTTAGAACAGACCAGAGATTGTGAATCCATGACGTACCTCAAAATGTTTCGTAACTTAAGGCGCGTTTTCTCGGAAATGAAACGTTTTCTACTTGAAATGGTTCTCCTGAACGTTGTCTTGTAATATTTTTTTGACTTGTTTTCCTCTGGCCTATTCTTGTAAGAATAATCACACTACATGTCCTACAGTGTACATTCAAGTTTACGTACATAGGTCTCAGTTCCACACGGTAATGTAACTTTACTTATACCACAGTTTGCTTGTAAAAACCAAAGCAGATGACATCACTTGCAGTAGTGACACAAAATTTGCTAGATATGCTGATATGGTCATATTTCTAAAATTACACCACATATTTAAGAGTTTTTATGGAGGGGGTGTGGGGAAGGGGGTTGTGGAATAATTGTTTGGATAAACTTCTTCATTGTTCTCACATGTTTCCATGGTGACACATACTGAGCAAGGCGACCCTCACTGAATTTTTAATAGCAATCCTACTGTTTGACTTTACTGTACACAGTCCCATCAAGTACATACTATTCTTATTTCCCACACATCCACCCACACGTTCACACTTACTTGTCATTCACACAGTTTCGGATAACCCATGTTCATGATGATCACAACAATTTCTCCGAGATGCTCCATGTCGACCAAGTCGTCATGGTGACGACATCAACCGAGCCAAGATCTTACGATGTGTATACATACCATACCCCTTATTTCCAACCCCCCACCGTTCTCCATCCTTCCCCCCACCTATGCCTCCCTATAAAATATTTAAAGTATAATATATACCATTCTCTTCTGTAAGACTTCCTGGGCTTCTATCTGAAGAGTACTCTCAAATTCCACTTTCTTTTGCTGTAAGTTGGTCAGTTCTTGCTGTTTGTTCTGATAGTTCTGCATGGACTGTATCATCGTCATTCTCCCTGCGGCAAAAACGGACGAGAGAAGAAACAAAACGCCGGAGTAGAATAATAAATGAGACTGTGGCACAATTTACGACGACACTGTGCAGAGTTTATACAGCCTTACATAGGACTGATCACACACAGTTGAAAGATTTAAGAAATATATAAGAATTGTTTCAACAGTCAATTTCAATATTACATTTGCTAATCAGTCTTCAGAGGTTCAGTGTTAAACCTTCTCTTGAAGGATTTTATTGGATAAAATAATGTATGCTTGATGTAAGAAGAAGGAGATGTTTTTTACTGGAGAGCTGATATATTATAGGTATTCACTACCCAATGTATCATAATATGGATGCCCACTACTTATAGGCATCATGAATGGATAGCTATATTTATGGGCATTCACTACCCAATGTTATCATAATATGGATGCCCACTACTTATAGGCATCATGAATTGAGAGCCCAATGTATCATAATATGCATGCCCACTACTTATAGGCATCATGAATTGAGAGCCCAATGTATCATAATATGGATGTCCACTACTTTTAAGCATCAAGGCTTAGATTAGGAGGTAAGAAGGTGTGGGACATTGTGGGTTACAGGTGGAGTGGGGAAGATTTGGGCAAGGATGGGGTTTGGGAGTTGGATGGGTAAGGAGTTGAAGGGTAAAGAGTGGATAGGGTGAAGGGATAGAAGAAGTGGAATGGTAAGGGATGGAAGGGTATGTAGGGTAAGAAATATTAAAGGGAGGAAGGGGGAGAGGCAGAAGTGAAAGGAGGAGATATCTTTTTCAGTTACATGTACCTATTATAAGATCTATTACAATTATGTGCATCTATTACAATTTACCTTGAATTCTGGTCATCTCCTGATACTGTACATTAATCATTTCTTGTTTCTGTTGCAAATTGTTCAAGTCTTTGGCAGTATCCTGAGGGTGAAAAGAAAAAAAAAGTAAAAAATTGAAAAAGTGATGAATATGTTAGACCTGTTTTTTCTCTCTGTTTTAAAAGAGACAGAAGAGAGGAAAGGAATGGGAGGAAAGGATTAGAAAAGATTGGAGGAAAAGGAAGTGAGGGGTCAAACACAGTTCAGTCTGTCTCTGTTGCTAACAATGTAACGGACAGACGATGAATGGGCAGAGACATGGCAGCGGAAACTGTTAGAGTGACATGAGTACGAATGTATACAGCTATGTAAAAGGAACTTGCCCATACAATTGTGGAGTTTTCCAATTTTGGTTTGGGAAAGAGGAGTTGAAACGAGAATTGCTAACACTCGCAAAATGCTTTGGACGTTTTTTTGGCACAGCCATCGATTCCTTCCAAATGGGGGAAAGTTATTCACAACGTCTTCGCTGGATATTAAAATGCATATCTATCGTACAATCTTCAAAATGAGCACATGCTCTAAAATTAACACAGACCGCCTGCCAAGACTTATAAATTGTTCATCGTTCTCTGGGGGTACAGAACACACTATCCATTTATACAGTCCCAGGACATTAAGATTGTATCTTTTAAAATTACACAATGAAACTAGACATCAACATTAATCATCATTAAATTTTTCCCTTTTTCAAGGGCGTTCCTTCTTCATTCCATGCAGGGAATGGGAAAACGTTTTTGTGAAACTATCATGCCTTAGTACTGTGGTTTTGATATTAGTTGAGACATTTGAAATTTCAACAATCAGTAAAAACAACCATTGATTTTAATACTACACTTGGTCAAAGCCATTTCCTGTGTTGAAGTTTTGTCTGACAAAACTAAACAACTATTATTTAAAAGATTGACAATTCACCAAAAAGAACAAAAAATGAAAATGGAATTGAGGAAGGATACATTAAGCATAAACATACCAAGCAGTGGTCATAGAAACAGATAATGTTATCCTGGAGGTATATTAAAGACAAATTAGCTATATATAGTTCTAGTTGCCAAGCGATATGATAGGGTGTTTTCTTTTCGAATTCTCAATATTCTCAAATCAAAAAAGAAGAGATATCGAACATGGCTGTCAAAGAAATGCGCTACGTATTAAAAAGCCAGTGTCAAAAATGTGGATGCAGAATGTTACCATTTAATCAGCTTTCATTAATATTTCGGGGATGAAACAGATTAGCGGTCGTCTTTAAAAGTCGAATAGCCAGGCAGTAACGACAACTTCCTAAGGTACTGATTCAACACTAAATACTGAAAGTTTATGGAAAAGACAAAACAAACCATACTGTGGTCATATCAAGCTGTCTGTAATGTAGAGGACAATGTTACACGACAAACACGAGTAATCATTTCCTTGTCGCATTCCAGTTGCAGACCCGGGATTTCCCCAAAGGGGGTCTGGGGGGGCAAGTGTCGGGGCCCGGGGGTGGGGCAAATAATGGGGCTGTTGCGATCCTTGTCTTGTCTAAGCTTAAGACTTCTTGGTGACAAAAGTAATTTCAGTGTCGAACATTAGGACCTCCCAAGCTAGATGCCCATAGGTTCCTGGAGTGTGTACCCCCTGTTGTACCCCCCTGTTTACCCCCCTCCCCCCTGTTGATTGATATATGTCGACACTGTAGTGTTGTTGGTGAAGACCGTCACCTCCGAGTTTCTCTACCTGTGGCTGGGCACTGCTTCTTTCTGCGACCTGGCACTTCCGACCATCTCTCTCTTTCTCCATACCGGTCGCACCAGATTCTATTAGAAGGCCTAGAAATTCTGGCCTTCTAATAGAAGTCTTTGCCTTTCCCTTTGGTCATGCTACCCGTACCTAGAATGCATAATTTTGAAACGGGGGGCGGGAACCACTCCTCAAAACGGTCTCGAAAACCCTGCCATAGCCAAAAAAGATACTTAATTGTGCTGCGTGGTGGGAAGGGCATTTGACCGGAGGGGTCCGGTCATAGAGGGCGCAGTGTTAAAAGATTACCAGTTCATTTCTAGACATGGAAAATCCAGAGTGCTAAGGTTGTTGGGAGACAGGTAATCTAGGAGCAAAGTTAATTATTAGTATGATTTTCAATGGGAAATCATTTGTAACGGTCATCCGATCTTTTCGTTCAGAGGTGGCTGAATTTTGTTCAGAGAACCAAAGTTCCCTTTGAGGTTATTCTAAAGACTCTTCTGAAAATTGCAAGCTAGACAACCTTGGCAAATCTTGGGAGTTTCATGAAACTTTGGTGAGATTTTAAGGTGAAGCTTTTGCAACTGTCCCAACTCATTTGAGACCACGATGATTTTGAGCACCTGGAAAAGCTTAAAAAAAAAAATCAGCCTTATCCATATTTAACAAGCCAGAGAGACACCTTTCACAGTTAAAACTTGTGATGTGAAGATAACTTAAAACAACTATACATTTAGCCAAATCTAAGTGTATTACTGAAGATGTAAATTGCAAATAGATATGAGTTTTATTTTAGGTTTTCTTTCTAACCAGTTATTAAAAATTCCAACATGTTTGAACCACCAAGTCCCAACTGGTTTTCATCACTGTCAGTTCTATTTCTCAGGCAGATTTTTACGTAAACCAGCAGATGGAACTTTGACCCCACCCTCTTAAAATCGTTGTTTGTTCTAGTTTAATGAATACAGACAGACAAGGATATATATCAGTTATTAAATTTAGTCGACTTTTAAAGTCTATTCTAAAGTCGACGCTAATCTCGCTATAACACAAACAGGAACTAAAGATTCGCAGACATCTGTCAACATATGGAGGGCCATAGCAAAGAGCTCCCAGCGAGCTGTCTGGACTGGGGCGGCAGTCAAGAGTTCCATTTCCGAGGCCGACGATTACCGCCGTGAGTGATCTACGGACATAATTCTACTGGAAGGAACTACGATTCTAAATATATAATTTTGACTTTAATTTTTAATATTTTTTATTTTTATTATTATTATTATATTTTTAATATTTAATTTAACTTTGACAGCATGCATCGTTCACACATGATATATCTGTTCATACTTGTATAGTTTTCAGATAATGCACTGTTCAAGAGCAAGTGCTGCCGAGAAGCTGCTTTTAGGCAAAGACCGGTTTCTCGGCTGCTTTAATTTTCATTGTAGTAGGTGTTGCGAGTACCACGGTTACAACACTATCATTTATCGTGCAAGAATTGATCAAATTAGGCAGGATACTTCGGTAGCATTGACCTGATACTGTTTCAAAGATGGTGACCTGTTGATACCTTTTAATATATTAGCCGTTCTCGCTTTTCCACAAATCAAATTCCAGACTTTTTCATGATCAAAGCATGTCTTCATTATGGTTTACCATGAAGCCTACACACTAATGAGGATGTAATGTTAGGCTAACTATAGGATAGGCCAAAGTGGGGCACCTCTTGCCAAATGTATGCTAATCCCTATTGTTAAATTGCAAATTCAATGGGTAAAAACAATTACACATCACAGGAAGATTATGCATCCAAAATGGGCTGCTCAGTACATGTTTGCCAAATTTAAACTTTGACCTTTCCAGCTTACTGCCCTAAAAGCTGGGTGAAAATGACACCCTTCTATGCAATTTCCATATCAATATTCATTATTTTTAATGAGTAATCTGTCGTTAAACATTTTGAGTTGAATAAAATTCATCAAATTTATTAACGAGTCCGTAGATTCTACAAACTTCAATCAAACTTTCATGGCTAGCCTGTTTTAGGTCCCTTCTCTTGAATAGTAGTTATCTTTTGGTCTTACCAATGTAGCTTGTAAAATTGTGTCATTTCCTTCCATTGCAATGAATAAACAGCTGTTTTCAGAAGTTTCCTCCATGGAATTGGGTAAAAAAAGTGGACAATACGAGTATATATAGGTTACATTTGTGTTATGAACATGCTGATATTTATGACAGTTGCAGTTATTTTACGGTAAATCGTTTGCGCCATAAGGGCAACTAAAAATAAATTTCTTCCTTTTGATTGCGACAGCTTTTCTCCATTAAACCCACCTGGTCAGAGTGCATAATTTAGAATAAGAAACATTTATGACTGCTTTATCACTGCTGTAACAATTTCCGTGAAAGAAACAACATAAAAATGATCTGGTGAAAACACTGACCTGAGTCAACCAGTTGAGCTGGTCAAACCACGCTTTAATTTCTCTGTGTGAATCCGGCACTGGCATCTCATCAAAGTCAGTACTCTGTGAATTCAAACAAGATGAGATCGAACATGGGTCCTGGGATAATGTACACAGAGATGTAAGAAGCGTATTATTTATCGGATCCCAACCTCACTGAACGTCCAATTTTTATGTTGCAATTTAGAAATGCTCCAAAAACTTCACAGGTTCTGTTATTTAGGGATGGTCGGAGAAACCATACCGACATCGTTGGTCTAGATGTGAGAGATATGACTTTTATATCAATAACTTCCCCAGACACTTAAGAAAAATCTTATTCCATTTGGGAGATATCCCAGACTTAATGTTGCTTCACACACAAGGTTGAGGACTTGATCAAGTATAAATATGACACCCAGCCAAATTGTGCTTCTATTTGTGTTGTTTTTTCTTTATATATGACAATGTGTATTTCTCAAAAATGGAGACAGATTTTTGCATCAGATGAATCTAAAAATATTGAAGCTCTTTTACATTTCCAGTTTCAATGCTGTTAACGTAAAGAACTTGAGCTTGAAAATATGAAAAGCAAAATAGGTAGAGCAAGTAATATGTTATCAGATGCTATGACCTCACAGATATACAATTTAATTACAGCTCAAGCATAAAGACATTAGGACATCACCCTTTCGAAGAAGATTGCTTCCGAAAATACACAGATGGAAGCTGACCAGAAAGGAAAACTGTTCCTTGCTGTGTGGATTATGTACATCGACTGAGCACCGATCGCCACATTCTCGTGGTACAATAACAGCCCTCACAGATTTATATTTAATCATCATTTTAATACAGTGAAACAATCCAACTTACACCTCCCTGGTCGACCAATTTTTGTTCTGCTTCCAGAACGTGACATATCAGACGCACGAAATTCAATGGCATGCTTGAATACCGCATCTGGAGGGAAGAATAAAGATAGGAAGGGGAAAATGTCAGTAAAATAATCACAAATATAGTGATTTTTTTACCCAAAATCATGCAAAAAAAAATTTAAAAAAAATTAAAAAAAAAAAAAAAATTGTTATCTGTCATGTTGTTGTTAATTGGAAATATAGTTTATAGAAATACAATATATTATATCATATTTCTGATGATGTGAAAATCAAAGATGACCAACACAGGAACATCACAGAAGCGTGTTACCAAAGTGCCCCTGAAATGTGATTGTTTGATTTACATGATTCAACAAACACATAGTAAACCCATGCAGTTTGTTATAAAGACAAAGTACAAACTCTGCTGGGTGTACACACACTTGCCACAAAATTGACAAAAGAGAGCCTTTTTAACCTCGAACACCCCCCCCCCCCTCCCCGAGAAGAAACCTTTAAAAGTTGATAGGTTGTTTTGCACTTCAGAATCAGGTCAAAACTTCTATATTATGGCAATAAGGACATTTTCAATATCACTTAAGGTCAAATTCAATGGCATGCTCGAATACCGCATCTGGAAGGAAGAATGTAGATAGGAAGAGGAAAATGTCAGGAAAATGTCAGCAAATGTCAACGTGACCGATGGTCACGTGTGTGACATTTATGGTCACGCGTGTGACATTGAAGCCCCAAGTTGAGCATTTAACAAAACTAAATGGACTAAATATTGTTAGCAGACTGGTTTGTAATGTGTGTGGCCTGACAACAGTGTAATATGCAAATGAGAAAAGCTCCATCCGATGAAATTGCAGCAGCACTGTGGACTTGGACTGTTGTTATATCATGAATGTGTGGCATGACAACAGTGTAATATGCAAATCAGGAAAGCTTCATCCAATGAAATTGCAGCATCCATGAAAATGCAGAATGTCACACACGTGACCCAACAATGTCACACATGTGACCCTCCAAGTAGAAGCAGTAAAACTGTTTTAAAGTAATTCCTATGGAATATCAACATCAGTCCTGTTCTGTGGTCATTACTAGAGTCAACATTTGCACTGCAAAAATTGCATACTATGCAATGAAAATTCAGAATGTCACACACGTGACCCAACAATGTCATACATGTGACCGGATTTTTTTAGCTTATGTAGTATTATGCTAATTTTTAGAGGTGAAATATTAAGGTCAAATATCTTGTTAGAATGGACACACATTAAGGTAGAAACATGAGAAATTAGGGTTATCCAGCCCTCTTAGAAACTGAGGAATTTGCCAATGTTTTTTGTGTGCAAAAAAGCCAGTTTCATTTCAGGTCACACACGTGACCGACCTTTATATGACCTCTGCCAGCACATGAATGTTCTGATTTTGGCTAAGCTATATGGTTTTGTGAAAGAGTCCCCTAGTGCATACTTTAGTATTACAATCAACCCAACTTTCTTTACCTAAAAGTAGTTACTTAGTGGTAAAGTGCAAATCTCCCCATTTTTCCGTCACACACGTGACCGAGAATGACCCACCTTTATATACTCTCTGACAGTATACTCCAGTTTTCTGTAAATTCCCTTTAATACTAAACCTGGTTCGATACAGTACGAATGCTACCAACATCTCCCATTGTTCTAGCTGTGCAATTAATCAGTTAATTACCTAACCTGTTGATCGCAAATTCAGCTGAATACTGATATATGAATATCAGAATTCGGTACACTTCCGTAAGTATTGCTGACCCAAGGCTCAGTGTTGGTACATATATGTGTGTTGAAATAGCTAGTAGTTTTTTTTTTTTGGTGAGATTTGTATTACAAGTACATTTGTGGTGGGAATTTGGGACATTACTAATGCAACAGGTGTTCAATAAATGACTCTGTGTATTAATGTCTCGTACGTTCCTTCTTCCTACCATAAAGGGTTATTAAGACCGTTAAGAACATATTATTTATGCGAATGCATAGAGGAAGTAATTGGGGGCTTGTATAAACTAATCATCACTAAAACACTACTGACTCGTCAGCCTATCAGAATCACTGGACGACAACTGATTTGGTCTACGGCCTTGCAGTACCATGAATGTTACTTATAAGTGCAAATATAGCTGGTTACTATCAAATAAATGAAAATAAGCACTTGTCTCTGATATATATGTCTCTTACTAGGCTGCAGAAATGCAACCGTATGTAATACTGTATAGGGTCTATTGATCTGCAGTATGTCAAAGCCAACAAGGTAGCTCTATGCAGGGGGTTACCCATGCTGCTGCAGATCTACAACCAGATTAGACTAAAGTTTCAAAAGGAAGGGGAAAATGGACGTAATAGGGGAGGGAGGGAGGGCTTCTATAAACAGATCATTCAGAATTATTGAAAAACTATAGCCAATACCATGTTTAATAATGTGCACCTTGAAACCTGTTTGACTTTGTAACAAAAATTGTATCTTTTCTCTTTTTAACACTAATGTCAGCAATGTAACATATTATTTTTATAAAAATTAAAACAGTAAGTTCCTTTCCTACGTCCCCTTCTCCCTAACATTTAACCCTTCTCCCGCCCTCCCTGAAGTGTCCCAAGTGTTACCCTCTACCCCCGGTTCTCCCGCCAGTCTCCCCACTGTTACCCCCTTTCCCACTGCCCACCCCCTCCGATGTCCCCAATGTTATCCCTCTTCCTTCTACCCTCCCTCCCTCCAGTGTCCCAAATGATACCCTTCTTCCCCCTTTATCCTCCTTTCAATCTCCCCATTGTGACACCCTCTTCCCCCTTGTCCTCCCTCCAATCTCCCCATTGTGACACCCTCTTCTCCCAGTCCTCCTTCCAGTCTCCCCATTGTTACCCACCCCTCTTCCCCTTGTCCTCCCTCCAATCTCCCCATTGTGACACCCTCTTCTCCCAGTCCTCTTTCCAGTCTCCCCAAAGTTACCCACCCCTCTTCCCCCTTGTCCTCCCTCCAATCTCCCCATTGTGACACCCTCTTCTCCCAGTCCTCCTTCCAGTCTCCCCAAAGTTACCCACCCCTCTTCCCCCCCCCCCCCTTGTCCTCCTTGTCTGTTCACCCATCCTCCTTCCTCTCGCTCCATTGTTATATATCCCTCTTGCCCCCTGCTCTCCCTATCCCTTTGATCATTTCTTGAATTTCAAACACACGTACCTGGAACTCTCTCGCAGTCTCGCTTAGCTTGAGACGGATTGGAAACATTTCGTCTCCGGTGAGGTCCTCGGCCTTGAGGCCGATCTGGTCCAGTAGCTCCTGTAGTAGTTGGCCGGCTGCTGGCTCACTCATCGGGTTCTCTACATCAATGGAACTCCTGGGAGATGGGAAAAAAAGAAGAAACTCATGGATTATTGAATCGTTACTCTGGCTGGCTGCTTGAGCATTGGTAATTTTTTTGCAAGATCGGCAGATTTCTTCAAAGGAATCGGTAAACGAGGTTGTTTGATTCTAGACAAAATAATTCACTTTAATTACTATAATTAGTTACGATATAAATTAAAGACTATGTTCTGTCAAAACTACATGTATGTAAAACTGTTGTCGAGAGGCATTCGATATGAGCCATTCGCCCAGATCAAAATTCCCTAAATTCTGAAGCAGTTCTTCTCCTGAGTATGTGGCATTTATTGCAATGTCTAGACACATACCTCGGGTATTAACTTTGGAGAGTTTCTGCTTGACATTTAAGTAGAGGCCTTAAAAACGAGGATAATTATGTGCATAATGGTATTGCATAAAGTATCCATGTTAAAACTGGAATTAAAAAAAGAAAATTCTCCAAACAAAATGTAAATTTAAGAGGGAGCAATTTCACGATATAACCTTTTAAACTTATTTCCCACCAGTTTGCAGATCTCCGGTTTCATCTAAGAAAGCAGGTAATTATTTCAAACAAGTGTTGTTCATAAAAAGTAATCTTAAAATTGAGGGGTAAAAAAGAGGTGCCACATACTGTACTAAAACACTACTAACTCATCTACCGGAATCGCTTGATGTCAACTAACTTAGTTTTATAAGGCCTACAATGTTATTAAATGTGGATAAGTGGCTGGCTGGCTGACTACTACAATATGAAAGTTATTTTGCTCAGTTGAAAATACGTAAAGTTTGATATATCCTTTTTGGCAACATATGACGCGCTGTAATGTATGTAATACAGGTGCTATTGAACAAGATCATTCAACTATGTTGCTGCAGATAGGGGTTTACCCATGCTGTAGATACAACCAGATTAGACTTTTCAAAGTGAGAATAAACTAAGAAACAAAAAATGAATCTTAATGATGCTCTTGAATTGCTGACATAAATCTCAAAGTTCACCATTCATGTGTATTCAAACTACTTTTATTGAACTTGTACGTTCCACAAGGCAGGGCATGCTACAGTGCTGCATGGGGGTGTACAGTTCTGTACTTTCCTGGTATTTGTTCTAAAGCTTTGACTGCTATTTACTAAAATATACAAACTGTAAAAAATATAACAAAAGCAATGTACATTAAACACACTCAAACAAGTAGTATATACTGTATATAATATAAGCACCTCTGGCTGGTTAATAAACTGGAGTAGACTCCCACCTGTTAATATTTAATCTAAAACAAGTATTGGCTTAACTACCTGGCTTTAGACTCTCGTAAAACCACTCTACCTGCATCAACTTGCTAGATGGATTAGAAGTCATCAGCATTGCTTCCAAATATTAATATCAGCAAAGGTCATCGATATTGGCCCAATATTTCAGCATATATATATGTTAGAAATTAGCAAAAAGTTTACAAAATTACTCCCAAGTTATTCCTAGACATAGAGGAGTGTCAGTGAGATAGAAAAGGTGATAAGAGAGCAGGGCGGCCAGATGTCTGTCGAATTTAGAGTACAGTGTGACCATTAATCAACTTTCTAGCATAATTGGGGGCAATACTGACGACAAACATTCGCATTGTGACGATGTCGCTACCTGTAGGCTTGGTAGAACCTAGTGCATGTATAGGAGGAGACAGGTAAGCGAGGAATGAAGTACCTATCCCCAGGCACTGGCAGGCAGTCAGAAGTCACAGTATGTTGCATTCTTACTGGTCACTCTCCAATTTAAATTAGGAAGGAAGCAGTAAAGAATAAGGGCTCTCTACAAATATTTGGGATTGTGTATTAGAGTACTGATAGCCAAACAAGAGAAAACTGACTGCAGGAAAATTATAAAAGGAATCTGAAAGCTCATGGAAATTAATGGCTAGAAGAATATCATAACCAATAAGCTCTAGATTATGGGATACATCTAGGGATCACTACCTACCATCCCAGGTTACAGTCAAGACTAGGTGACTACCTATATACTGTAGAGGCAAATGAAATGAAACTACCAACCTCCTCATCTGCCCCCCACCCCCACCCCACCCACTCCAAAGTTCCCAACACACCCCAACTCACACCTCTCCGGTGGTGACTTTTAGAGTGAGCACTCTCTGTTAACTTTCCCTCTAGGCATCCCTAATATGACTAAGTTACTGTACTTGATATTCAGCATATTCATATCACAGGGAAGCAGTTAACAGCACACACATATTAACATTATATACTATTAACTTGTCTGAATTAATTTAACTGGAGTTTCATACAGGTTCACTCTCCAAAATTGTGCAAGAAGTATACGAATTTGCCCAAGATTGCAGTCTGGGGAAGCCCAACAGCTTAGGAAACCTGTTCACTGCAGATTTAAATGGACAGCCTATATGATTATTGTTTGTAATGGAGCACTTTTCATTTATGATTACACAATTACCATTTCCTGCAATGAGCTAGTCTACACAGATACCAGCATATATAATGACATTAACTTGCCAGTGACATGATACTAATTCTCCTGTATGAATTCCATCAAAAGTATCAGATATCAAAGAAGCACAACTTAAGGTCAAGTCTAGCCATCCAATTGTACAAAAATTCACAATACACTCATTGTCTTTATATAAATAACACAATAGTCAAGGCTAATGCTGTACACATATGTGGTGTCTGTCTGACAAGATACAAGGACAGAGACACCACTATGTTGTTGCATACAGTATAGTCTTGTTAAGACCCTATAGTATGAATAGCCTAATGTATCTTTCTTTTTCACAAAGGTATTTTCCCGTTTTTTTTTTGGGCTGTACTGCACAGAGAAC